>NC_089839.1:269535759-269854370 GCF_035609145.1 Eleutherodactylus coqui | reverse complement strand
CTGCCACCTTAATAGTGATAGGGTCCACCATTGCGGCCCCAGTAGTGATAGGATCCCCTATTGCCGCCCCAGTAGTAATAGAGTCCCCCATTGCCACCCTAATAGTGATAGGGTTGCCCGTTGCCACTATGCTATTCCAATGGTTTAGCATTGCGGATTACAATAGGGGCAATTGGGATGGCCATGGCCAGTCGCCCCAATCAATCCTAGTATAATCTGCCATTGGTCCTTGCTTTACTCACCCCTGTAGCGGTGTCCTGACAGTCTGTACTAAGGAAATCAGCATGCAAGACCTGTGGTCGGCATAGCAACGCAGATCACATGACCGCGTTACTATGCCAACCACAGGTCTTGCATGCGGATTTCCTCTGTACAGACTATCCAGAGATCGCTACAGGGGGGGTAGAGCGGGGACTTGACCCTCCATCGGAGCCCCTGAGAAGCTGTCATGGAGCTTCAAGGGCTCTGCAAGACCCTGCCCTAACTCAAATAAAGCACTCAAATGTAGAAACACTAATGATTATGACACAGATGTTATTATACACCAGCTTGTCTGGCCCAAATATATCCCAACTGTTTAGCTGATTGTTGGAGATGTAGTAAAGGCAGAGGATCATTGCTCCATATATTATGGAACTGCCCTCCTCTTCATCAATATTGGGACTCTTGTGTTACGATTATCCTCCTATCTGGTTTGTTATGCAGTCCAGAAATTTCCTTCACTAGCACTGATGAATATCGGTTCCCATCTGATCCCGATACAGTTTCAAACGCTGGCCTGTAAAGTTCTAGCAAAATCAAACTTAGGGCTCCTGCACGCTGGTGAGGGCAATATCGGGCGGTGATTTATGGCCCAATATCGCCCTCGCAATCCTTCATCCACACCACGGCTGTCACACCCACAGCAGGAGATCGCGATGTTCTCCCCTTGGTCTTCCATGATGCCGGCCCTATTGAAAACACGTGGAAACCTCTGGATGAGACAGCCTCACAACCATGCGGGGCTAAAGGAGTCCCCCACCGCAGCTCTCACAGCCGCAGCAGGGAAGCGCAATGTTCTCCCATTGTTTTCAATGGGCTGATATTGCAAAAAGATAGGACATGTGATTTTTTTCTCTCACAGCATTGCAGGAGTGAAAACATCGCAAATGAGAATGAGACCGTTGAAAATCATTGGTTTCATAATCATGCATCTCCACTCACTCACTTATCTTAAAGGGGTTGTCCCGCGCAAGCAAGCGGTGTTAAGCACTTCTGGAGGGAGAAAGAGGCTTTGGTCGGCGCCATGGAGACGAGGACGCCAGCACCGGAGGGGGGAAGTGTATAACTTCTGTATGGCCAATATTTAATGCACGATGTATATTACAAAGTGCATTAATATGGCCATACAGAAGTGCTTAACACCGCTTGCTTGCGCGGGACAACCCCTTTAAGGGACCAGACATTTTTATATGAAAAAATACTTACATTCAACACATCTTTACTTTTTAAATTCTGATATATATAGAAAGCTTTGTTGTCCTGAAATCAGTGCATATCTGGATAAATGCTGTTTATTTATTTAGGCTGCCTGTCCACGGGCGGCAGAGATCCGCTGTGGAATACCGCTACGCCCGTGGATAGCCGGCCTTACCCAAACTCCTTTGCTTTTATTAGTCAATCGCTAAATTCCAGGAGCTACATAAGTCATTTTCTTTTGTTTTACTAGTATTATGGCCCTTTTAGACTGGGTTCACACAGGGCGGATTTGCCGCCGCAGATCCGCCCGCGGCGGCTAATCTCGGGATTAGCCAGCCATATGGACGAGATTTCATAAAAATCTCATCCACACGGGACGGCTAATCCGCTGCGGTAAATCCGGCTGAAACCGTGGCTGCGGCCGCCGCAGTTTCGAAAGATGCAGCATGTCTATTTACTTTTTTTATTTTCGTCGTGGCCGCGCTCTCCTCAATGGAGCGCCAGCCGCAACGGAAAAGCAAGCGGCAGGGCCGCTTCAAAGCCGCCGCGGCAGTTCTCCCGGCGGTAATCACGCGGTTTTTGCTGCGGCCAAACCACGAGATTTCCGACGGGAATACGCCCCGTGTGAACCCAGCCTTACACTTGACATTAAACGTTTAGGCTCCCGCGAACGATAATCGTCCTGTGTAAATGCATTCGGTGACTGAATGAGAATTGTTCAGTCGTTCAGCTTTTGCATGCAGAAAGCTGCCGAGGTGCCATCAATGTAAACCGCAGTCGTTCACTTTTGAACGGCTGTCTGCTTTCTGTGAATGAAGGTGGGCAGGGAAAGAATGCTCCCCGGAATCCATTCTGGCAGCGCTGTGAGCGATGCCAGTGATGCTCGCTCCTCTGTAACAGTAGTGGAGCGAGTATTACTGGGACGAGTGTTGGACATTGTTTGCCCAACAACTCATCCCATTTATTTAACTTAAGACACCATTGCAGAGTTACTAAATGCTTTTTGATTGTACTATCTTTTCATCAAACGTGTTGGTTTATTAATGTTTGAATTGTATCTTTTTTTGTTCTGAAGAACAAAAAAAAAAAAAAAAAGCTCGGGACCCGGCCTCCCACATATTAAAATGCTTGAGTCTCCCATTGTAGTCAATGGGGTTCGTTACTCGAGTAGAGCTCTCGAATTTTACGAAAAGCTCGACTCGAATAACGCCTCGTCTCGAATGTAATCAACTTGATAGTACAGTTGCAGTGAAAATTATTCAACCCTCAATGCAATTAAGATTTGCCAAATTTACAAACTTTCAACTGTTTGCAAAAAAAAATAAAAAATCTAACTAAAACAATTTAAATAGCTCAACACAACTAATATAACAAGCCACTCTTAAAGGGGTTGTCCCGCAGAGGTGCACTTATGCACTTCTGTATGGCCATATTAATGCACTTTGTAATATACATCGTGCATTAAATATTGGCCATACAGAAGTTATACACTTCCCCCCTCCGGTGCTGGCGTCCCCGTCTCCATGGCGACGACTGAAGCCTTCTTCTCTGGTCGCTGCAACAGTCGCACTTGCGCAGAGAAAAATCATCTCCTGGAGGCTCCGGGCTCACGAGCTGCGTCCTGGCTCCTCCCCCTTCTCAGCGTCATCGCATAGCTCCGCCCCGTCACGTGGTGCCGATCAGCCAATGAGGTGGCTGTAATCGGCAGTGGAGCTCAGACTGGAGAAGAACATCCACGGTGCACCATGGGAGAAGACCCGCAGTGCACCATGGGAGAAGACCAGCGGTGCACCTTGGGAAATGACGGCGGCCATCTTGGAAGAAGATTTTTATAACTTCATGAAACAGCTTCATGGTGAGTAGAAACACTCTAAAAAAACGATTTACATGGGTAGTATGTAATGCTTGCTTAACATGGGGGACTGGGGTGTGAAAATGTTTTCGTTTTGGCCGCGGGACAACCCCTTTAATGACTATTGAGGTCTCAAAATGACTCAACCCCGTGAATAGAATCCCTCAACAGCACACCTCTCAAAACCTATCAAGGACTTCATTAGTTGCATAAGGTGTGCTTGAAAAAAACACCACAACAAATACCTGCTTGCTGCTGACAAGGACATATAACTGCTGCAGCCAATCACTGGCCACTGCAGTTACAGTCTATAGTCAGTGATTGGCTGCAGCTGGCTGTTTACAGTTGTAATGCAAGAGACAGGCAGCCTTAGGGCTTATTCAGACGACCGTATATCGGTCGGTTATTCACGCCGAGCCGATACACGGAATCCTTCTCTGCAGGGGGAGGAGGCCGGAAGAGCCGGAGCAGTGCACTGAGCTCCTGCCCCATCCCCGCCCATATTTGCAAAGAGAGGAGCGGGACGGTGCCAAGTTCCGGGACTTAGCTCCACCCCCGCCTGCTCATTGCAAATAGTGCCGTGGGGCAGAGAGGGAGCAGGAGCTCAGTGCACTGCTCTGGCTCTTCCAGCCTCCTCCTACTGCAGAGAGGGACACCATATAACGGCTGGGCGTGAATATCCAGCCGATATACGGTCGTCTGAATAAGCCCTTAGGCTGGGCTCACCATAGAAAGGAGTGTCAGATCTGGGGGGTTGGGGAAAACAACGAACTGATGGTCGAGATAGTGAACCCACCTGTTCCAATGTGACAGAATGAGTTGCTGGAGTGGAACTGAGAAAGGGGATTGCCTCGAAAGACACCATAAAACCCAGGACCCTCATGCAGTTCTGAATGGTTACTGGCTCTCGAGACAGTAGCGACTGAATACTCTTCTTCAAAAGCGACCTCTAGAGGCGGGTCATAAACAGTTGCTGCGAGCCCGTGTTGAAGATGAATAACAGGTACTCCAGTCTCTGCCCCGGAGTCAGGCATGACTTTCCAAGGTCTGTAGCGTAATCCGGAGGCTCTCCAGGTTGTCCACTCGAGACAGGGATTTCACGAGTATATCGTCCAGGTATAGGATGGCGACGATAGCCCTGCCATGGAGGAGAGCCATCACTGACGCAAGTACTTTCGTAAACACGCGAGGTGCGATGGCCAGACCAAAAGGCAGAGCTACAAACTGATAATGATTGTCCTGTATCATGAAACGGAGAAACGTCTGATTGGCCCCATGTATAATAATGTGGAGATAAGCGTCCTTGATAGCGATCAACAAAAGAAACTCGGATGGCTTAATGGAATGCGATGACCAATCTCAGGGATTCCATGCGAAAGTCTCTTGCCACCACATAACAATTTAGGCGCTTCAAGTCAAGAACTGGTCTGACTGTGCAGTCCTTTTTGGGTACCACAAACAGGTTTGAATAAAAACCCTGACTGTGCGGGAACGAGGTACTTGTACAACAACTCCATGAGCGAGCAGGTAGTTGACTGCCTGAAGAAGCTGTGATGCCTTTTCTGGCGCCTAGGGGAGCCTTGACTTGAAAAAGCGATTCAGCGGGAGCGACGAAAATTCTATGGTGAAGCTGGAGGAAACGAGCTCTCATACTCAAGAATCGGACACTGAGCTAGTCACGTGTTCCTGAACAGGGAGAACCGGCCCCCATCCTGTTAAGATTGGGTGGGGGCTGACCTTAATACAGAAGACTTTGCACCTGGGGACTTGGATGACTGTGCTCCATCATAGTCTTCTTGCCTTGTGACCATGTCCCGTGCGATCCGCGTGGGGAAGAAGCGTGCTCTTTCTGCCAGTCACATCCTTAATGATCTCATCTAGTCTTGTCCAGAAGAATCTTACCAACAAATGGAAGCTTTGTCAATGCCTTTTTAGAAGCCGTGTCAGCATTCCAGTTCTTCACCCAGTATAATGAGAAACCACTGATGCTGCTGCTGATGCCCGGGGCAAAGAATTTTGACGAATCCAAAGAAGCTGAACATAAAAATGTTATGACCTGAATGACGTTGTCTGCCAATTGCTCTGGTGGAACGCCTGCGAGAATATCTTGGCGTAATTGTTTAGTTCATGCCATGGAAACCTTACTGACCCAAGTAGAGGCAAATATGGGATGCAGTGCAGCCCCTGCCGCTTCGAAAATAGATCTCGACAGTTTGAAAAATGCGGCATTGTGCACTCACCCCATGATTACTTTACAATAGGTGACTAGGTGCGTTAAAAAGTGCTAAAACGCAGTAAAATAGAGTAGATCGTGTTCGAACACTAGTCTACGAGGTCCTATTGAAATCAATGGAGCCGTTTTACAGCGTTCAGCACAGCTGCAGGTTACTTCATGCAGGATGTGACAGCTGGGATCGATAAGAACAATAATACATGTTGTTAACCCTCTGCATATCATGACATATGTAGATTGCGGCATGTAAAGGATTCACAGAGGGAAACTGGTGCTCAGGCTTGCCATGGCCTAGGATCATTATTGGAAGCGATAAGGCACTACAGTACAAAAGTACTGCAATGCATTATAATGGTGATCATAGCTGATATGGTTCAAGTCCTATGTAGGGACATAAAAGCTGTAAAACAATAGTGTAAAAAAAAGACACCCCCCCCCCCCCAACACCAAAAACCTTATTTGCAAACTTACCCCTAATTGCATAAAAATAATTTCACATATTTCGTATCATCATATCCATAACAACTGACCTGTACAATAAATTAACTACACTATTTATCCTGCACAGCAAACACCCATAAAGGGGGAGGGGGGCAAAATGCTTACATTGCTTGTTTGTTCTGCCTCCCAAAAAGCACAATAAAAATGATCAAAAAGGGCTCACAGAACTCCATCAATGGAAAGATAAAAAAAGTTATGGGACTTTGAATGCCACGATGTAGTAATAATAATAAATTTCCTCCACCCCCCACCCAACCAAAAATGCGCTTTTAATGTGCACTAGTGGAGAAAGCTAAAAAAATAATTTGGATATCGTTGTAATCGTACTGCCCAGAAGAAAAAAATATATCCTCTCATGAAGGGTGGCTTCACACAAGCGTGCTTCTGTGTACATATGTGCGCACCCCAGTATGCGCAAAAACATGCGTGTATGCAGGTGCGCGCATTACCTTCAATGTAGCCGCAGCTGCTGCCGGATGCTTCATTGAAGGCAATGGTCTGTCGGCACCCCTTAACTGTTTTTCAAGGAGGAGCTTTGAATATAAGCTCTTCACTGAAAAACAACCATTTTAGTGTAAATATATAATATTAGAGCAGGGGTGTCAAACTCATTTTCACTGAGGGCCACATCGGGCTTATGGTGACCTTCAAAGGGCCGATTGTAAGACAGTATAGTGAGGGCTCGTTCACACAAGCGTATTTGCGTACATAATATGCAGTGAATAGAAGCCATTGATTTCAGTGAGTTCAGTCACATGATGTACATTTTCACACAGCATGACCTATTTTGTTGCGTACTACGCACCCCAATAGGCCATTGAAGTGAATGGGCCGCGCAAATATGTGGTGAATGCGCAGGAAACCTATGTATTCACTGCATATTTGGGCACCATCTCAGTGGGCCCATCTGCGTTCTTTTTTCCGTGCCTAAATATGCAGGCATTAGCAATTTTTGATTGCGCAAATACACAGCGTATTTGTGCTACCGAAATACCCATGTGAACAAGCCCTAATAGTGACCCCCCCAGCAGCCACCATTATCCCCCCCCCTCAGAAGCCACCATTAACCCCCCCTCTCAGCAGCCACCATTAACCCCCCCCCTCTCAGCAGCCACCATTAACCCCCCCTCAGCCACCATTAACCCCCCCCCTCAGCCACCATTAACCCCCCCCCTCAGCCACCATTTACCCCCCTCCTCCAGCCACCATTAACCCCCCTCCTCCAGCAGCCACCATTAACCCCCCCCCCCCGTAGCTACCATTAACCCCCCCCTCTCAGCAGCCACCATTAACCCCCCCTCTCAGCAGCCACCATTAACCCCCCCTCTCAGCAGCCACCATTAACCCCCCCTCTCAGCAGCCACCATTAACCCCCCCTCTCAGCAGCCACCATTAACCCCCCCTCTCAGCAGCCACCATTAACCCCCCCTCTCAGCAGCCACCATTAACCCCCCCCCCCCTCTCAGCAGCCACCATTAACCCCCCCCCTCTCAGCAGCCACCATTAACCCCCCCTCTCAGCAGCCACCATTAACCCCCCCCCCTCTCAGCAGCCACCATTAACCCCCCCCCCCCCCCAGCAGCAACCATTAATACCATTAACACCCCCCTCGGCAGCAACCACCATTAGCCCCCCTAAACCACATACTTACCTCCTCCTTGCTGTCTGCGCTGCTTCCCCTCCGCTCACATATTAACATTTTCCACATCACTTCTGCTTATTCAGCAGTTCCAGCAGCCTGATTGGTTGTTTGGGTTGGCTGATTCACCAAGCAACCAATCAGGTTGCTGGAATTGCTGAATAGGGCAGAAGTGTTGTGAAAAATGTTAATATGCCAGCGGGGGAGCTGCAGCACTCCAGCTGGTAATAGCTTAGTGGTGAGCAGCGTCGGCACGCCGCGGGCCACATGAAACGAGGCAGCGGGCCGGATTCGGCCCGCGGGCCTTGTGTTTGACACATGTGTATTAGAGGATCCAGCTGCCAGCACTCCGTAATTGTTTTTCAGGGAAGGGCTTTAAATATAAGCTCTTCCTTGAAAAACAAGGCAAACTAGTGTAAAAAAAACAAAACAAAAAAAACACATGCCTCTTTTTTCCACCGGTGTCTTCTCTGTGCTGTCTGCAGCTCTGCAATGAAGTTCTTTGAGCAGCCGAGGAATTAAAATCCCCGTCTGCTGAAAGAGCTGCTTCTGATTGGCCAATCAGCCAATCACAGGCAGCTCTCACCTGTCCCCGCCTTCTCAAAGAACTTCATTGCAGAGCTGGGGACAGCACAGAGGACGTGGCAGCTGAAGGGGAGTATGTGGTTTTTTAATTTTTTTTTATTTTTACACTAGTTTGCCTTGTTTTTCAGAGAAGGGATTATATTAAAAGCCCTTCCTTGAAAAACAATTACGGGGTGCCGACAGCTGGATCCTCTTTATTCCCCGCGGGGATTAACAATTCCTTTGCAGCATTTGTAACAGGTGCAGCAGGGAGTTCTTCATTCCCGGAGGGGTTGAAGAAAAAAATCTGCCGCATGTGGCAGATGTGTTCTTCATACCGGCGGGGACACGGCAGCGGTGGACAGGTAAGTGTGTGTGTATATATTTCTTTTACACTAAAATGTTTCACGGGCATGTAAACACACCATAGAGAATGCATTGGTTGTAATAGATGCGTGTTTTTGTGCGTGCGTATGTACACACAAAAACACGTTAGTGTGAAGCCACCCTTATGCTGCATAATTAACACTGTAAAGAATAAAAAAAAGAATTGAACTTTCTCTCTCTGCCCAAAAAAAAAAAAAGGTTTCCAATACACTATATGTACACAAAAATGGTAACCATAAAAACTACACCTCGGCATGCAAAAAACAAGCCCTCATATGGCCATGTCAACAGTAAAATAAAAAATTATGGCTTTTGAAAAATGAAAATCCCCCAAAAATAGTTGCGTCTGTTGGGCCAAAATAGGCCATGTATTTAAGGGGTTAAAAGGTAATTACAAAATTGTGGATAAAGGCATGGGTATTGGCAGAGGATGGCAATTTTTGCAGACATTGCTTTGTTACTGTGAGCGGAATGAAAAGTTCCATGATATTATTGTCTGATGTATATATATATATATATATATATGCATGTTTTAATATTTGACGTATTGAACGAATATAAAATATGGAACATTTGAAGGAAACATTTGGAAGCTGCTAATTGTTCATTAATAGAACTTGAAGATCAAACCATGATATTTTAAAATGCATATTCCAGCCCTAAATCGTATGTTTATTTTATGTTTCTTGATCACATTATGAAATAGTGATATGATGGCTACAAATGGCCAAAGGGTGGATTGTGGTGCAAATATAATTGGCTATTTGTGGCCCTCCATTTTGTCCTTCATCCTCCATTTTGTATTTTCCTTTATTCTCTATTCTGCATTTTATATACGAATAGCTATGAACATTCATGTGGACTTCAAACCTGTTTGGTGTAGGAAGCTTTGATGTAACTGTGAACTGTGTATGTGACTTGTTAGTTCTTTGTATAAGATAGAGGTCTAACATATGTATATTGGTCTTACTTATACAGAACAATGCTACCTGCTTTTACTACAATTCCATTTGTATAGGTTTGTTTGAGCTCTGTCCATATACATTGTATGGCCAGGAATCTGTTGTCTTGTTAATCCTGTGATACCATCAGCATTGTCTAGGGAATTGAGTTGTAGATTCTGAACCTTTGATCAATGAAACTGGCTCCTTCAGATGGTGGGGGGGTCCAATTGAAAGCACATGGCATAGGCATGTCTCTGTCCTTGGCAAACAGAGAGGAGATACAGGATGTTTCTCTCATGAAGCTAAATTCAAGAATGAACTGAGCGTGCTCACTGAAGTTCCTCCCAGATGGATGACATCACAAGCTACCTCACAAATACCTCCCTCTGAGAACGACCAATCGGCTCGCTATATACTGTAACTGTAAATTACTTCATTTCCTGTGTTAAGATTATTTAAGTTTACGCGCGCTGAATAAAGACAGAGTTTTGTTTCGGGGGCACATGATGTAGACGTGTGGTCTTTGAAAGGCTCTCCAGGCCTGCACATATTATTTAATTTGGAACACATGGTATATCTATAATAGCGAATTTTGCGCTAACATTACCTTGGCCAGAACATTCCTAACTAGGGATTTTGGATGAACCTCTTAGTGAGTTCTCTAGCCTGTTGAAGGAAAACATGATCATCAGAATAATTCTTACTGATCTTTTTGAACTAGCCAAAAGCAATAAATTAACAAGCCATGGTTTAAAGTGTCCACTCCAAAAATCTAACTAAAAATGATAAATTAGTGTCTAAGAGCTAAGTTAAAGACAGAAAATATTGAGGTCATTCCCTTTTATTCATGGCCAGGTTCCCCTTATTTTTATTTACAGTGATTGTTTATACATTTTTTTAATATTATGAAAAAGTATGTAATTATGTACAATGTTAATTACATCTGTCTGTTTGAATTCACCTATTTATTACAGCCGTTTTTCCTGTAATCATGCCGCTCACTATCAAATGTACGTCTGACAAGCGTTCTAAAACTGCTGCTAGTATTACTCCAGCTATCTTTATACTAGATTTTGTCTCTATATGTACTCCTTTCTAAATATTTGGAGAATTAATTAATTGCCAATTATTTTATTGTATTTTGCTAATGATATTAATCAATACATGACTGTTAATGCCGTTAGCGGTATTCTCACACGTCCTCAGGTATCTGCATTCCTTTTCCTTTATTGTAATATGCTTTTTCTCTTCCATGTGGTTTTTTTTTAATCTCTTTATTAACTTGTATTGAATTACTCACTGCCTTGAGCTGCAGGCTTTTTAAGTCTGCCTGTCTCTGAAGGGGGCAGTCCGGCACAGAAACGCGTTGCCTTCTATCAATATAGGTGCTTGTTTATTACATCCTTGGTCCTCCATATAGAGCACCATGAATTTTTTTCAGCCTCTTATCATTGCACAACGAAGAGAAAGGAGTATAAAAAGATAGCAGAGGCACAGAATATTCCTAGTGATACAATTGGATACATAATTCACAAGTTGAATGAACACTGGCTACACTGCCTGGATGTGAAGCAATCACCGTCTGTCACCAGATTTCTGAGGTATTCAAAAGACCTCTGACAATAAGGTGCATACTAAACTCTAAAGGTCTTCATGCCCAAACTGCAAGATGTACATCTCTACTGACCTGAATGTACAAGCAAAGCACAAACTTTTCAGGCGTATGGATCATTAGTATGTCTGGAGGAGGAAGAACAAAGCATATGTCGAAAATAACACCCTTCATACAGTGAAGAATGGCAGTGACTTGGCAAAGCTCTAGGGCTTATTTGCATCCTCTGGCACTGGAAATGTGTATCATATGGAAGGCAAGGTGGATTCAATCAAGTAACAGAAAATCCTCGTAGAAAACGTCATGTCTTGTGTGAGAAGATTGGGCGTCATTGAACCTTCCAACAGGACAATGATCCCAAGCATATCTCAAGGTCCACCAAGGCTTGATTTCTGAAGTTAGATCCTCTAATGGACATCATATTTGCCCGATGTAAACCCCACAGAAAATCTTTGGTGGGATTGAAGGTGGCAGTTGCAACACACAAACCCAAGAATATTAGTGAACTGGAGGTGAATGCTATCAGAAGCTCCTGTCTGGCTTTACATCATATGTTTGCAGTAGGTCATAATAAGAAAAGTTCTCGAAGTACTAAGATGCTTTACCATAAAGCAGTTGAATAATGCAATAACCCTGAAAAATGTCATTTTGTGTTAAGTTTAGAGAAACCACTTTTATATTAGTTGTGATTGTTTTTATAGTCTATAAGTTTGGCAAATAAATAAGAAATGGAGGTTGAATAATTTTGATTGCAACAGTATATGATCAAGCTAACATTCACGGATATGTAAACCTCATATCAAGGCAGAAGTACAGTAGCAACGGTTTAACCTTCCGCTACCACAATAATTGTCATATTGTTAACTTATACAAAATGTGAATTCAAAAAATAAATAAAATCGTATATTATCCGTGTCTCCTGGCACTTTACATGCATTGGCACCTTCATGCAATTTTACATCAAAGCATGTATGGTAAGTAAACCAATACAAATTTAGGCTTGCAGCTAAGAGTCTGACCCAGAGCTGATGTAGAACCAGTTGCGATCATTCTTCCTGATGTCACTTGCAGCATCCCCTCTCCTGGAAAAAAAACACAAAACCAGTCTTGTTCCCTAAAGTCGTATCAAATACGTCCTTGGTAGTGAATGAGAGGGGTGAAATGGATTAACCCCCTTCTTTGCCTGTTAGGCTTACCCTAAGGCCTCATGTCCACAGGGAAAATCAGGCCCGCTACGGATTCTCCATGGAGAATCCGTAGCGGATCCCTCCTGCTCCGCGGACATGAGGCAGAAAAATAAGAATAAACTCACCTCTCGCCCGCTCCGGATCTTCCCTTCGCTGCGGCGTCATCTTTCCTGCATCGCGGCCGGATCTTCTTTCTTCGGCCCGGCGGATGCGCATGCGCCGGCCCGAAGAAAAAAGATCCGGCCGCGACGGAGAGAAGATGGAGCCGCGGCGAAGGGAAGAACCGGAGCGGGTGAGTAAATTCCGATTTTTGTCTCCCGCGGATCCGGACGGCTTCCATAGGCTTCAATAGAAGCCCGCGGGAGACCCGCACGAAAATGGAGCATGATCCAGATTTTTTCATGCTCCATTTTAGAAAAAAAAATGACTTTTATTGACCAGCCGCGGGTATTTATCTACCCACGGGTGGTCAATGCATCCCTATGGGGTGCGGATCCGCGTGCAGGAGAAGAGTTAAAATCCGCTGCGGATTTTAATTCTTCTTTTGCCCGTGGACATGAGGCCTAAAGCTTTACATACATAGTATGCTATATGTTTCTCCTGTTTTCCATCTAAATATGTGAAAAAAAAAACAAAAAACAAAACTGCTCTGCTGTTTGCACTGATGAAGGAAACTTTTTTTTTCCATCAGTTACCAGTTGCTGGTGCACAGTAACCAGAATACAAACAAGGGCTGGTGGTTCTAAAAGGGTCACAAAATACAGTGTTGCCATATACAGTGAAACCTCTAAGAAACAATTACCTGAAATCACATGAAAAAAAGAAATAAATGTCTAGAGATTTGGTAGTCTAAAAGAAGAGGGGCAACATCCACAGGGGGTAATATAAAGGAACTGAAAAGAGCTGCTCTCCAATCAAGCATTTTCTATTCAAATAGGTGACATGTCTCACTGCAGAGTATTACAGCTTTTCACCTTGAAGATCTGCAGCAGGTTGAGGAGTCTTCTCAAACTCATCACATCTCTCTGGTGGAGATTGTAGAATTGTAGAGTTCTCCACTGTGTTTCTAGACTCAATCAGAGAAATGTAAAATTCCTCCAGAGGTGGGGAGAAAGCTTCATGGCACTTTTTCTTTAAGTCATTTACTTCCTATAAAAAACAAAAAACCCAGTAGTTTAGTGTACAGTTTAGGTCACCCCTTTCCCTAAAATGAGGACATATGTAGATAGTAACCTCTGGCTTCGGTTTCTCCTCCTGATGGTCACCGGCATTGTTTGAAGGTAGTTTTGAAGCACCTTTAACAGATGATGGTCTTCCAGAAAAAGACCAGTTTTCATCCCACATATCTTCACCAACAGGGAAGGGTTCTATGCAGGGTACCTCAAGTTCCGGGTCCTCTTCAACCTATATATAAAGGGCATAAATATAATCGCAACTTCTTACTAAAAGCGTTTTCCAATTCATGAGAAAAAAATTGATAGCAGTTGCGAGAGATGTTATAAAATATTACAAAAAAACAATACTCACATCCCAAGCACCCGCGGCTCCCCCACAACCACTGATAAAACTGGAACTACATGTATTTAAAGTGGGGTCGGGAACACAAAATGTATAGCTGTGTGCAGAGCAGAGGGGTGGGGGGAGAGCAGCCAGGAAGGAGCATATAGGGAGGGTAATATGGACCTTTAGGCCAGAATTGCACTTTTTTGGCCACCCAATCTCAAAGAAAAAAATTGAATAAAAAGCTATAATAAAATTGTATGTACAGAAAAACAATACGGTGCTAATGAAAACTGCAGTTTGCCTTACAAAAAAAAAAGCCCTCGCACAAAATAAAAAATGAAGTTTTATAGGGGTCAAAAAATGGCAACAGAATTTTCTTTTCCTTAAAAAAGGTATTTATTTAATTTTTTAAGCACTACCAGCATAAAAAAGCTATATAAATTGGGTACTGCCATAATTGTACCCATCCACAGAATAAAGATATAATGTGTCATTTTTATTGCACCTTGAACGCTGTAAAAACCTGCAAAAATTGGCACTATTGAATTTAACCACATTTTTCTGCACTTAAAAATTCTTTTACAAGTTTTTTACTCGTACTTTATATGGTATGTAAAATGGTACCATTGAAAAAATACAACTTAGGCCTTAGTCAGACGGGCGTTTCTTCGCGCGATTTGCGGATCGCATGACGGATGCGCATCCGCAAATCGCGTGACCGGTGCGCGCAAGTCGCCCGCAAATCGCCCGAAAATCTGCTCCTAGCCGCGTTTCATTAGAAACGGGCCGGAGCTGTCCAGCGCATTGCATTCAATGGAGACGGCAATAGAGCCGTCTCCATTTAAAGCAATGCGCTGCGGGCGAGCCCGGGATGAATTGTCGGTAAGGGCTTAAATATATAAGCCCTTCCTTGCAATTAATCCTAAAATGTGTTAAAATAAAAAAAAATTGTATACTCACCTTCTGCCGGGAGCCGGAGCTCCGAGCGGCCGTCCTGCAGTGGGTGTGAAGGGGGTGTGAGTCAGACCTGCCCCCTGATTGGCTCAGCGCTGAGCCAATCAAAGGCATGCCTCACTCACACCCATTCATGAATTCATGAATGGATGTGAGTCAGACCTGCCCCTGATTGGCTCAGCGCTGAGAGGCAGCAGTCACTCACCCATTCATGAATTCATGAATGGGTGTGTGAGTGTTTTCAGCCTCTGATTGGTCAAGGCTGTGACCAATCAGAGGCAGATCATTCAGCAGGCGGGGATTTTAAAGCCCCGCCGGCTGAATAGTGCCAAGAAGCAGTTCAGGAGAACTGACAGCGGCCGCGTCTGGACTCCGGCTGCAGCGGAAAGGTGAGTATACAATTTTTTTTTATTTTAACACATTTTAGGATCAATTGCAGGGAAGGGTTTATATATTTAACCCCTTCCCGACAATTCACCCCGCGCACGCCGGCAGCCCATTGCTTTCAATGGAGCGGCTGTATTGCCGCTCCATTGAATTCAATGGGCAAACATCGTTCTTCTCTGCCACAGCTGTTACAGCTGTGGCAGAGAAGAATGATTTGTCTTCTATATGTTCTCAATGGGGTCGGCGCTGCTGCCGCCGGCCCCATGGAGCGCAT
Source organism: Eleutherodactylus coqui (assembly GCF_035609145.1). Taxonomy (NCBI): domain Eukaryota; kingdom Metazoa; phylum Chordata; class Amphibia; order Anura; family Eleutherodactylidae; genus Eleutherodactylus; species Eleutherodactylus coqui. The sequence goes on along the minus strand of NC_089839.1, from coordinate 269,838,875 downwards.
ATAGAGAAGAGAACAGAAATCGCAGATAGGTGCGATCTGCGATTTTTTTGTTCTATAATTTATCGGATGAGCGCATAAAAAGCGCTCATGTGTCCGATACCATTGCAAAGCAATGGTTTTATAAAATCACCGGACGCATGCGCAAATCGTGGCTAAACGCCCGTCTGACTAAGGCCTTATCCCGCAAAAATAAACAATCACATAGCCGAGTTGCTGGGGAAAAAATATGATGTGTTTGACAGTGAGTAGGAAAATTTAAAAAAAACAAAAAGGACTGCAGCATGAAGGGTTAAAGAGCAGCAGGCAGCTCTGACATGTTTTACTAATTACTTCTAATATGAAATCATTCTGGAGCATCCTTTAACACTACATTATGCGGCTCCTCTGTTATTCCTGCTGAATATTAATGAATTAATTTATAACTGGGGGTTACCATTTCCATTGTTAAAAGGGGTCTCACAGCTGATAGTCTGACATTATTAGGACCCAACGGTGTTAGGCTGGGTTCACATGGGATGAAATTGCCACGGAATTTCCATGCGGCCATTCCACCTGTGGCTCCTAATCCTGGGATTAGCCAGCCATGTGGATGAGATTTTGCAAAAATCTTGTCCACACAGGGTGGCCAATCCCTTGGGGCACGGAATTCAATTCCGTGGCATGTCAATTTTTTTTTCTGCTGCGGCCTCACTCTCTCTCTAGAGGGAGAGAAAGCCGCAGCAGAATGCTAGTGGCCGAACCGTTCCAAAACCCGCGGCGAAATGCTGCCAGTTTTGAAGCTGCAGCTCTCCAATGGAAATCTTGCGTTTTTTGGTACGGCCAATTTATTGTAGATTTCACCGCTCTCACTAGAGGAGGTAAAATCGGTGGTGAAAGTTTGCAGCATAAAATACTGCAGATCTAAAATCGGACCGCAGGTCAATGTCTGTAGGACATGGATAGGATTGTTAAAATCTCATCCACACGGCACATAGTCTGCATGCAAATCTGTTTAGGAAAACTAGTATCCACGCCGTGTGAACATACACTTAGTCAGGAGGGGTGCTGTCTCTCCTTGAGGAGAGCACTCCTTTGGGGAATATGCCTTATTTGCATATTACCCAGAGGAGCATGCATGGCCTTTATAAATCTACCCAGCTTACTTTCTAGGTGCTCTCCTCCAGGAGAGACAATACCCCTCTCGCCTCACGTCATAGGCCTCTCGCAAGCCAAGCTAGAATCCTACTGCACACGGATGAGGGGCAATCACACCGAAACAGCTGTCTGTGTATGGATTTTGGCTTGGTTTTCAATTTTCAATCTTTGTTAAGACCTGTATAAAGGGTCTGGCATGGATTTGGAGGAATGCGGCTATCCAACAGTTTGCGCTGCAGAGGAATTGTTCCATTTTCCTTATTTGAATATACACTTAGGATACGTTCAGCACAGTATGCAGTTGAAAAATCCGTAGAGTACATGGCAAACATCTACAGCAACAAAATCCATATCAAATAGTATGGTTTTTGCCTTGAATTTTGTTGCAAAATGCTTTGAATTTGCTACAAATTTTCATCCTTCTCCACCGATGGGATACAGCATTGAAGCCCCAGCACGGGTCCCGCTATCTGCTGTGAGAGTTGACGTCACCAGAAGTCAGGCTTGTTCTCTGAATCTGAATGGATACAACAAACATAAGGACCACGGTGGGGCTGTAAAGCTGGATCCTGGTGGCAAAGGAGGGGCAAGTACTGTTCAGTTTATTATTTAACTACAGTGAGCACTATTAAAGGGATGCGGTCGGTAACCAGACAACCCCTTTAAAACCTGCAGCATAAATAGATACACTGCACATTTAAAAATTGGCAATTCCCATGTAGATTTTTTTTTGTCCAGTGTGTCAATGACTAAAGCTGCTGTGTATGGAATGGGCTCGACTCCATATAAATCCCCACACACATCTAACATACATATAGGTCTAATGTTGCCATTACCAACGTCTTGGTGCCAGATACCACTGAACCCCTTCAGAGGTATTGTGGAATCCAGGCCTCAACTGGCCAGAGCCGTTTTAATGGCACAAGTACGACCTACACAATATTAGGCAGTTGATTTAATGTTTTGGTGTACAGAATCCTCAACTTTAAAAATCTGCACTAGATCTTTGGTGTTGTTTTAAGGCCGGCTGCACATGACCTACTCAGATTCCGGACCGAAATCTGACCCTGTGCTCGGTCGGTGATCCCGCGTACCTGTCATTTTCTGTGCTGCGTATATGGTCCAGATGGCTTGCCGTCGGACATGCTGAGTACAGATTTTTTTTTTTTTTTTTTTAAACCTTGCTTTTCCTGCATCATCGCCTAGCAATGACGCAAATTCTATGAACTTTGCCCTAATGTCAATTGCGGAAGGACCATGGGTCTGACGGCTTCCATTGACTGCAATGGAAGTCGTTTGCGCTGAATCCGCTCCAAAATAGAACATACTGAGATTTTTCCTCGTAATTGATTTCCGCTCGTGTGCAGAAAAAAAAAACACTTTTCCGTAGCATGCTATAGAAGGTATTTGCTGCGGAACCCCGAGGCGGATCCCGCTCTGGATTCTGCAATGCAAATCCGGTAAGTAATATACAGTAAGAATACCCTGCTGGGTGTCTTCCGACATCAGAAGCTGTACGGCCTTCAATCAGAAGGTCTTTAGACGTCAGTGGATTGGAAAGGGTTAATATGCAGTGCAAATACGCCTGTGTGAGCTCTAAAGTGCCACATTTATGGTTCCATGTAAAGCACCAGGCTGGCAAAAGCGTATTGCTAACACCCATACTTAGATTTGGTGGGCTGCCCAGCACCTAAGCACATCCCACAATGATTGTGGTTTGTCTATATCGTGCTGGGAACTGGTGTTTTAACATGGCTTTGTGTAAGGCTACCTTCACATGGGCAAGCAAGATATCAGGCTAATATCGCGCTTGTAAACATGCGTTTTACCAGCGGATGCAAGGCAATTTTCAGGCAAAAAAAGCCTCGTTTCTGTGAAATTCCGATCCTCTCGCAAGAGTTTCTGGTATCACATGGCATGCAATGTATTAAAAGGTCCCACTGAAATCAATGGGCAAAGCGTTCCGAGGAATGCGAAAAAAAAATAAAATAGAACATCCCATATTTTTTTCCTCGCAGTGTCACTCGTGTAGGACTCAATTCAAAACAATGGAATTCGGACATGTACGAGTTTTGCGAGTTTTACAGCGCATAAAACTTGCGCAAGATTAGCACCTGTGTGAAACTGGCCTTGGGGTGCTTTTACATGGGACGATCTCCAGCCCACCTGTCTCCATTCACAGTAAGCAGACAGTAGTTCATAAATTAATGACTGCCTGTTTACATGGAACGAACAGTTGTCGTTCAGTCGCTGCATGCATTTACACTGAAAGATAAACGTTCAGATCCTCGCTGGAATGTGGGAATTTGAATAATAAACATTCTGTGTAGAAGCACCTTCAGTATCAGCAGGACACGTAGTCATTATTATGAATATTTTGGACTGTGCTCCGTGCGGAGCGCACATTTTATATTCTTCTTATCCAATATATTATATGTACCTAACTAGAGATGAGCGAGCATACTCGGTAAGGCAAATTACTCGAGTGAGTATCAGAATTTTCGAGTAACTGCCTGCTTGTCCGAAAAGATTTGGGGGTTGGCGGGGGTGAGCGGGGGATAGCAGAAGGGGGGAGAGGGACAGAGAGAGATCTCCCCCCCGAATCTTTTCGGAAGAGCAGGCAGTTACTCGAAAATGCCGATACTCACTCAAGTAATTTGCCTTCCGAGTATGCTCGCTCATCTCTATACCTAACAAAAAAAATTCCTACTAGAGTAAAGGAAACAGTCACCCATTTTTTAGGTGACGGGGGCCCTGTGGAAACTTACAGGTACACTTAGGCCTCATGTCCACTTGAAAAATACAATCTGCGCAAAATCTCCCACGGATTTCTGCGGCGGATTCCGCGCAGATTTGCTTTAAATGTTTGGTTTTTTTTGCATGCAGATATCTGCACACATTGCTATCAATGTTGCCGATCCGCGCGAAATCCGCGGCAGAATTGAGCGTGCCGCATTTTTTCTCCCGCGCGTGAAAAACGCAATTCTTTTAAAATGCCATCTGTGGGATGCAAAAATCAATTTAATGGACCGCGTATGGCCAATGATTCCCTATGGGCAAAATCCGCCACGGAATCCGCAATTCCTTTAGCTAGTGGACATGAGGCCTTAAGGTGTTAACAAGAAGGGCAGCACACAGCATTGCAAATATCAAACCCTCACTATGTTATGTTGTAATTCCTTACATACAGTGAATGGCTACTTTATTAGTGACCCCTATCTAGTAGCGGGTTGGGCTTACTTTGTTCTTCAGAACCACATCAATAAGTAGTGCATTTACACACACAGATAATCGTTCAATATTCATCAGAGTGATCATTTTGTATTAGCTACTAATGGGCTAATCAGCCCTTTAGTAGCTAACTAGCTTCATTTGCATGTATTTAGAGAACAGCGGGTGGTCTGTTCTCTAAATACATAGCTATTGTTCTACAGAGGGATAGTAGCTGAAAGAATAGATGTATCAGTCCAGATGGATTTTAAGCTTAACTCAGCGATGGACGAAAAGTGCACAGTAAGTGCACGATGGGCACACATTTACACACAACGATTATCGCTCAAAAGATGTCTTTTGAGCGAATTTTGAAGAATATTTATGGTACATAAAAGGCCCTTTAGTTTTCACTAGGCTTAAATAGTTCTGCAGGAATATTGGCCCATGCGGAAAGCGGTGCTTCCTCTAGTTTCCACAAATAAGATGGAGATACTGTTAGGCTGAACAACTGGTAGGAGAAGTTTATCGATGCATGCTGCTTGCACCAAATCCTGATCCTTCCATCAGCAAGATGCAAGAGAAAACAAGATTTTGTAAGAACTTACCGTAAAATCTCTTTCTCGTCTTGTTCATTGGGGGACACAGCAAAGACCTTGGGTATAGCTTCTGCCACTAGGAGGCGACACTAAGCACAAAAGTGTTAACTCCTCCCACTAGCTATACCCCTCCTGCAAGCAGCATGCTAGCTCAGTTTGTGTGCAAGCAGTAGGAGCAGCCAGTAGGATACAACATAGATAATCAACAACAATACTCACGAACTGTAACTCATTCCAACACCGTGTGCGACGGCACCGCGGACCCTCCCCTAGGGAGTATACGTCACAGTTCCAACACCAGACTGGGTGGGTGCTGTGTCCCCCAATGAACAAGACGAGAAAGAGATTTTACGGTAAGTTCTTACAAAATCTTGTTTTCTCGTCTGTTATCATTGGGGGACACAGCAAAGACCTTGGGACGTTCTAGAGCAGTACCCAAGGGGGCGGGAAAATATAAGGCATCGCATGTGTAAGGACGCAATCTGTCCTTCAACTGCGACCAGCGTTAATGGATGGCTAGGTATCCCGCATGCTCAGACAGAGCCTAAACAACAGCCCCATCCACCTTCAGAGGGAAGAAAAAAGAACAAAACCCAGACAAGGAGCTTCCGACGAGGCACACGCCTTCCGAATAATACGGCCTGAGAATATGACCTTGCTGGCATAGTCGCCCTGAATTGCTGCAAGGCAGAGTCATTGTAAGGAGTCCACTCCGGAAAAGCAGGGATCCAGTCGGAGTTGCCGGAATTACCGGCAGCGCGCCAGCGTGACTGAAGCATGCTACCTGCACGAGGAACTCCGGCGTAGTCAACCGAGAAACCTGCCCTGGAGCGTTCCCTGGAACTACCGAGAAGGTGCCCACCGATACCTCACCGAAGTGGATCCTGATACCGGCGGTAGGCCATACCGCGGGTAGATAACGACCGTTTCCTGTACTATCCGTACCCAATCGGCATCCGAAGATGAAACTGTGGAGCCATAGGCACCGAAACATCAGGGTTGTGGACCTTCTACCAGGAGACTTAGTTGTAAGTCAGGTCCCATATACCTCCAGGTATTTAACCTCATCTCCACAATCCCTCCGTGATGAAGGGACCTTCGACTCCAGACGCTAGTGGAGAAACGACCTGTTGAGATATGCAACCGTCTCATGCTGGACTCCTGTGTTGACCACGGTTGGAAGGCCTGCCGTATGACCTTGATGCTGTATATGCTGACAGCCTCCGTCCATGGCGTCGGCTGTCTGATTAGCTGTAACTTGAAAAAGGGGTCGTAAGAGGAAAAAGTTTGGTTCCATGATTCTGCAACAATGCCCACGGCGTCCGCCTCTGCATGGCCCCATGGGCTAGCGAGGACTTCTGCCCATTTCGTGATCAACTAGGGCTGGCCCCGTGCTGGGATGCAATGTAACCGTGTGAATCCACTGGGTACAGAAAAATTGATCGCAAGAGGCAGCAAGGGTACCCTGGTACGAGACTCACTGATCCCTTTGAGGAAACCTCCACAATAGGGATGGAGGAACCCCAAAACTGCAGACAGTACAAGTATGGACTGTCTTACTCTGTCCTGCAAGACATAATGCAGGAGAGTCGCAGCGAGTCGCTGGATCTGTCAGTCTTAACCCCATTGGACGTTTTAGCTTCCTATGCGCAATCAGTCTCGCAAGCGACTAGGCGGGCCTAGTTTGCTGAGGATCAGCGCTCTACACCTGAACCGACACTAGCGACCGTTTAGAATACCGAGCACTCCTACGGTCAGTCTCCCTATCCCCAATGGGAGAAACGTGGCCTGTTCTGCACCCCACCAGGGTCCGCAGGAGCCGTCTCCTGCAGAGAGCTAGCCACGTCCTACTGACACGGCTGTAGAACTAGCGGTCCATGATTCCTAGAGAGTACACATGCCTTGTAGTTCAGAGAACGCCCGAAAGAAACGAACTCGGCATTACAAAGTGCCGCCGGAGGGGCGCCCCGCGTCACTTATGTCTGTGGTGGGGGCCTAAAAAAGTATGCGGCTCTTCTGTCATCGTAGATCGCCCTAAGTTGCCTGTAGGAAGCTGCCGGTGGTCACTCCAGGGAGGCTAGCCGTTATGAAAAAAGTCTGGAGGTAAGCCTCTGTGGGGTGGAGGTGAATACGACGTGTTCACCGAATTCCTGAGAATAGTATATTCCTCAGAAGGGTACCACAAGACTTAGTCAGACCGAAGAAAGCCCAACGGCTGTTTCACTTACTTAAGAGTTTTGGCCTGCATACTGCTGCCTTAACACCTTGCTCCACACAAGGCCCAATACATGTTGTGCAACTCTCGTACAATAGCGAGACCCCATACCGATGTGGTACTAGCCGGACCCTGTCCGCGTGCTATCCCGGCATCGGACATAGCGGTCTGGTTGCCTGCAGGAAAAAGCGGGGGGGCTAGCTGTAAAGCCAGGGCAACCCGGTCAGGCCTAACATCAAGGCCGGGGTACCGCTGATAATCAGCTTGTAGACCAGTACGGCAGGAGAGGGCGCCCTTGATATGCGGCTCGGTCCCAAACTGCGACTCAGGGTGCAGGAAACTACTGAGGGGACGAAGCTGACCCCTGCTCAAATCAGTGTATGCACTGTTTCGGGCATGGAAGTACCCCCGGTCTCAGCCACCCGGGGTACTGCCGACAAGCACCTTGAACCCTGTTGCACGTAGGGCAAGATATTCTCCAGCTGGATGTAGTCTCGTTCCTTAACGAGCGCGCACATAGTATGTGACCCTTGCCGGCCGCTGTCATCGTGTCCTCCTGGACACGGACACTGTGATGCGATTGTCTGTAGAGGAGTTCAACCGGATTCAGGACAGACATGAGGAAAAATGAGTCCAGAGACTCCTGTGTGATTACTGACAAGGGATCGCATACTGTTATCTGTAAGAGGAGATTCTCTCTGCTTAATCTCGAATTACAACGCGGGCGCACTTGGTGTGGCTCTGGCCGCCCCGCCAGCATGTCCTCCTGGACGCGGACACTATGGTACCTGTGACCGCGGGAGGAACCACAGGGGAGTTGCCGACATGTAAGGCTCAACCCGGTGCGGAGCCGACATGGGGAACGATGAATCCAGTCAGCGAGCCCAGAGTAATGCTGACAAGAGTTCGCACACTGTTGTCAGTCTATATAGAGCTGTAGCGAGAGCACACCTGGCATGTGGCTCTGGCCGCCCTGTCCGCGTGTCATCCTGGACTTAGACACCGCGGTACTGCTGGCTGCAGGGAACTGCAGGGGGCAATGGGGGAGCTTCCGTCAGGCAACGCTCAACCCGGTCCGGAGTAGATATGGGTAGCTGTGTGGTACTCCTTCTGTATGGAAGGGGTAATAGGGGCGCTATCAGCGACCCGGGAGCCACCGATAGTCTGTGTGTAGTACGGAAGGGGTCCCAGCTACCTCAGTCTCACAGAGAAGATTGCGTAAGGAGTGGTCAGCTGCTGCCTACGGGCAAAGCGGGTTGCACAGTAGCATTATACGCCAGCCTATGGCAATCGAACGCCCGAATGTCGCAAGCTACGCAATCTGTTCAGCAGCAAGGCAATGGTGGCCGTGCGATACGGTTATCCACCAGCTGTCCTGACCGGCGGCAACGCATGCAGGAAACATGTGACCAACTCTGCTGTAGGGGGCGATGCTGGTGCACAACCTCTAAAAATCTCGTGCTGCGCGTGGCGCCGAGAGCGTGGCCGCTTGGAGGCGATTCTAAAATGTCCCTGCGCCGACACGGAGAGTGGGGCCGGCAAACCGGCTGTGCGGCGCTACAGAAAGAGGGACGCGGGCCACCACGAGTAGTCGCCCGCTAGGCGGGGAAAATACACACGCCCGCTAGGCGGGGAAAATACACACGCCCGCTAGGCGGGGAAAATACACACGCCCGCTAGGCGGGGAAAATACACACGCCCGCTAGGCGGGGAAAATACACACGCCCGCTAGGCGGGGAAAATACACACCCCCGCTTGGCGGGGAAAATACACACCCCCGCTTGGCGGGGAAAATACACACCCCCGCTTGGCGGGGAAAATACACACGCCCGCTTGGCGGAAAAATTTTACACGTCCGCTTGGCGGGAAAATTCAAACGTCCGCTTGGCGGGAAAACTCAAACGCCCGCTTGGCTGGAAAATTCAAACGCCCGCTTGGCGGGAAAATTCAAACGTCCGCTTGGCGGGAAAACTCAAATGCCCGCTTGGCGGGAAAATTCAAACGCCCGCTTGGCGGGAAAATTCAAACGTCCGCTTGGCGGGAAAATTCAAACGTCCGCTTGGCGGGAAAATTCAAACGTCCGCTTGGCGGGAAAATTCAAACGTCCGCTTGGCGGGAAAACTCAAACGTCCGCTTGGCGGGAAAACTCAAACGTCCGCTTGGCGGGAAAACTCAAACGCCCGCTTGGCGGGAAAATTCAAACGCCCGCTTGGCGGGAAAATTCAAACGCCCGCTTTGGCGTCTGCATGCCCGGCCGACGGCGCGAGGAGCCCCTGCACGAAACGAGCAGCAGGACGCGCCGAGACCACGGCAACCCCAGCCGCGGGCGGCCGGCAGCGCAAACCGCAGCCGTCCTCAACAGGCGCGGTCGGCCGGAGGCACATTAGCCGCGGGTGGGGCCGCCATCAGCCGCGCATCAACCGCGGCCGTCACCCGCAGGCGACCGGCGGCACATCAGCCGCGGACGGCCAGCAGCACACCGGCCGCTCCAGCAACCGCGGGGGAGACCTCGCGGCGGCCGGTGGCACATCAGCCGGGGGGGGGGGGCCCGCCATCAGCCGCGCACCAACCGCGGGGGGAGACATCGCGGGCGGCCAGTGGCACATCAGCTGCGGCCGCCCAACAGGTAGACGCGGGCGGCCGGCAGCACAGCAGACAGTACGGGCGGCCCAGTGGCACATCAGCCGGGCGGCCCAACACAGCAGCCGCGGACGGTCCCAACAAAATGGCCGCGGCCGGTCGGTAGTGCCTAAGCCGCAGCCGCCCTGGGAGCGGGCGGCCGCCGAGAGCACATCAGTCGCGGTCACACTGCGCCGAGTTAAAAAGGGCCGCCCACCATACCGCCGCGGCACCTAAGCCGCGGGCGCCCACCAAACAGCCGCGGGCGCAGCATAAACATCGGCGCTGCGGGGCATAAGCCGCAGCCGCCCTGTAACAGCGCAGCAGGCGGCATAACTAGCAGCGCAGCTAACAAGCAGCGCAACGGGAAACAAAGTAGCGCAGCAGGCGCAACGCACATCGGGCGCAATAACAAAATAAACCCACATACTTACCTCCTTCCTGAGGTAGGGTGGCTCCCGGGCTCCAGCAGAGCTTCTCCCCATCATCGCCTGCCTTTGGTGGGGCAGTGGATGCCGGACCATAAATAAGGGGGGCTCTATGGCTGGCGGGTCACACTCAGTTTGGTGGCCGAGTGTGCCTCCTTTTCTTCGGAGGGGGCCCGGCAGACAACAGAGGGTTACATATCACCTCTGTTCGCCGCACTCGGTGGGTTAACGGGGAGAGTCCTGCCTCCGCGTTATGCCCTGGCCTTCCGGAAAAGATAGGAAAAATTGAAAAATGCAAAAGAAAGAAAAAAATAGTCTCAGCAGGAGAGACAGTCCTGCCTCCTAGACACTAAGCAAAAAAACTGAGCTAGCATGCTGCTTGCAGGAGGGGTATAGCTAGTGGGAGGAGTTAACACTTTTGTGCTTAGTGTCGCCTCCTAGTGGCAGAAGCTATACCCAAGGTCTTTGCTGTGTCCCCCAATGATAACAGACGAGAAATCTGTATTCTTCTGACCAAGATGTTTTTTCCACAGCTCAATGGTCCAATTTTTGCACTCCTTTGCCCACTGAAGTCTTGCTTATGTCTTTTAGCAACGAAAATAGAAATGGTCGCCTGACCTTATATAGTCCATCCATGCCAAGGAACGAGGAGATTTGCACTTGACATATTAGTTGGAGCATCAGCGTTTTATTCAGTTTGAGTTTGCAACGCATACTCCATCAGAGCAATTCATTTAATTAAATGCTCTTTATTAAAGTTTTCAATTTTTTTAACAACTCAACTAACCCAATCACCCCCTCAAACCCCCTAACCCCCCCCCCCCTCTCACAACGTACCACCACAATGTATATGATGTATTATTTCCTAGTAAGTTCAGAAATCGTGGATTCTCACTTCTCCACACAACTGTTCTCGATGATCCATTACAAGAGTTCCTGATAGTGGGTACGTTGCTCTTCTTCCTCCCTTCCATAGTACTTCCTTTTGTTTATTCCGCTCTTGTTGATATATAAAAAGATGCCAAATATCTTATATAATAACCAAGAATATCATCATCCCAAACTCAGCTGTGTCCCAAAGTAGCAAAGGAATTCTTGATATCCTCCTCTGACCCCTTTTATCGTCAAGTTGCCTTCTGCTGGTTTTCTTCAATCATACCATTCTCTGTATATTTTTCACATCATTGCACGAGAAAACACCACAAGATTATCAGTTTTGCTCAAGATTACCAGTTTTTGAAAGACTACCCCCGCTAGTCTAGCAACGACAACCAGGCCTCACTAAAGTCACTCAGATCGTTAGATTTTCCTATTTTCATGTGGATTTAAACTTAAACTAATCCGAGTAAAATTTGCTCACTTGATTTTAAGCTGCAATCCGGGAGTCACAGGTCTAATTTTCATACAAGGAAGCTCCAATCGTGAAAGCGCCAGCTAGCATCTCTAATAAAGTGGCCATTCAGTGTTTTGCTGCATTTGTAAAAAATCGTTGTGAATAAAACAAAGCGATGAATGTCGATGACCTGAAATATAATTTATTTAAATTTCTTGTACAATACAAACTTGCCCTTTAGTTGCCATTATTGTTCATTCAACAGATTTGCCAACTTTGTAACTGTACTGGTTTACAAGACAACTGCAGAATCCAACAGTTTTTTCTACCACCTTTATAAGGGCTCACACCCACTGGCAATTCGACTTGTCAATGGTTTCATTCTCATTAGCGATGTTTTCACTCTAACCTCTTGGCGCAAAGAAAAATGTGCAATATCACCCATCGTTTTCAGTGGGGCCGGTCGCAGCAGCGCCGGCCCCGTTAAAAACATAGGGAATACATTGCGTTTCCCTCACACAGCTGTGACAGCTATGGCAGAGGATTCCTTCACCTCTGAAGGGACCGCGGGAATGAAGGAATGCCCTTGTCACAGCAGGCCACGATGCTATCCCATTGCATTCAATGGGATCAGCGCTGCTGCAGCCCCATTGATAGCAATGGAATGAAGGTCACCACCGCGGTGCTGATTTTCGGTGAAGGACTTGAAATATAAGCACTTTCCTGAAAATCATGCCTAGCTGTTAAAAAAAAAAATAATAATAATTTAACTTACCTAGAAGAGCCATCTGGCTATTCTCTCTGGCCCCGGCAGTCTTTTTTTGTCATTTGGTGGCCGGGGATTAAAAAATCCCTGCCTCCAGAAAGCGCCGTCTCTGATTGGCTGAGCGCTGTGGCCAATCAGAGGCAGTGCCCAGATGTCATTGAATGACAGCTGAAAATTGCCTGTGATTGGTTGAGCGCTGTGACCAATCACAGGCAGTGCTCAGCTGTCATTCAATGACAGCTGGGCACTGCCTGTGATTGGCCACAGCGCTCCGCCAATCAGAGGCAGCACTTTCTGGAGCAGGGATTTTTAAAGCTCCGGCCACCAGAAGATGACTGCCGGGGCTGGAGAGAAGAACCAGACGGCTCTTATAGGTGAGGTAATTTTTTTTTTCTACTGTGTCATGGGAGCACAATGTACTCCCTATGCTTTCAATAGGGCTGCCGCTGGCCTTTTGAGGAACAATGGGCGATATTGCACATTCTTCTTTGCGATGCGAGGTTAGAGTGAAATCATGTGCTTTTACTCACTCTCGCATTGCTAGTTGGTGTGAGCCCTAAAGTTGATCTATAAGAACAAAACAAAAAAACATAATAATAGAAGGGAAAAAAATTACCCAATAAAATATGAAAGCCAGTGATCTATGTGCCTTGTACGGTTCATGCAAAAGAAAGAAAAAAAAAAAAAGAAAAAAAAAAGCATAAATACAGCCTAAAAAACAAATGTGAATGACATCTGTTAGGTTATCTTAGGTGACACATACTCTAGTCTGTAATGCAGGTTCTTGCAGTTGGACTTCTAGAACTTCTGTTGTATTATGTTCACTCTGGCCTGAAGTATCCTGGAGTATTTCTTGTGGCTGGTCTGAAGACTGGATTAGGTACTGCATGAGTGGATTTTGCTTCTGTAAAGGCAATAACAGCAATGTAATATTAAAAGCAATATAATAAGAATAGCATTTCTCTTTAACTGTCCCTTTACTGTAGTTCTCTTTGCCGCAGGAAGCAACAACTTCACTTTCATTGTTCACTTGACATGTGAATTCATGCACATTTCAGAACTGGCTGCAACTTACAGGAAGCGGGGATGTTGTGTTCACCGTTCACGTAACAGCAGAGACAGTAAGCACTGGAGCCCTGCAAAGGTGCAGTATTTTATATCTACTCCTAGACTATTTATAAAAATCTCCGACATACTCTTTAAAGGGGTTTTCCAGTGAAATACTATTAATGACCTATTATCAGGATTGGTCATCAATACTTGATTGGCTGGGGTCCGCCGCTCGGGAGCCCCACGAACAGCTGAGTGGGCACATACTGGCAGCGCCGCAGTAACACACTGGTTGGATCGCAAGCCTCAGCGCTATCTTCTGTGTAGTGGCCGGCGTTTGTAACTGCAGGCACGGCTCCCATTGATTTCAATGAGAGCTGTGCCTGCAGTTACAAGTGTCGGCCACTACACAGAGGTCGGCGCAGACTTCCACTGCTTCTGCTCCAACCTCTGTGTTATTGCGGCGCTGACAGCTTGTGCGCGCTCAGCTGATCAGTCGGGGTCCTGAGCGACGGATCCCAGCCGATCAACTATTGATGACATATCCTGATAGGTCGTTAATAGAGATGAGCGAGCGTACTCGGATAAGCACTACTCGCTCGAGTAATTGGCTTTATCCGAGTATTGCTGAGCTCGGGTCTAAAGATTCGGGTGCCGCTGCGGCTGACAGGTGAGTCGCAGCGGGGAGCAGGGGAGAGCGGGCGGGAGAGAAGGAGAGAAAGATCTTACCTCCGTTCCTCCCCGCTCTCCCCTGCAGCTCCCCGCTCCGTGCCGGCACCCGAATCTTTAGACCCGAGCACAGCGATACTCGGATAAAGCCAATTACTCGAGCGAGTAGTGCTTATCCGAGTACGCTCGCTCATCTCTAGTCATTAATCATGTCCTTCCTATTTCCACCCCAATTTTTTCCTGGTTAATATAGCGCAGTATTCTGCAGTTTCATCTGGGATTTTGTGCTGGATCTATGCCAGAGGCTCCCAGTGGAGTCTCTGGGACAGATGTGTCTAAAGCTTTAACTGTACTGAATAATATGCACAAAGATCATTTAACGTAGACAAGATGACATGTAGCAGTGAGTAAACTGTATATTCAAGATCGACATGTGCCGGATCTGGAGGTGCCAGTATTTTTGTTGCTTACCTCCTATAATAGATCCAAATAATGATCCTATAGTAGAGCCAAATAAAGAAAAACACATCGGACCCCTCATGCACTTGTGAATGAGGCCCAACATTCTTTCTTTACATGGAGTTTCCATTAGTACATTCGCTCTGGTACATATGTATGCATGCAAATGTGAAAAGAGCTATATCACTGGATGACGGGGAAATATGCTTGCTCAAGAGCCAACGTACGTAAACACCAACACACATGGTTATGGCAGAGAAAACAGGATTTTTTTTGTTGTTACTCACCATAACATCTGTTTCGCTGATGTTCGTTGTAGAACACAGCTAAGACCTCAGGTATAGCCCCTGCCACTAGCAGGCAGACACTAAGCAATAGAAGAGTTAACTCCTCCTATCAGCCTTACCCTTCCTATTAGTAGGAGAAAAGAGCCCAAGGGTTCATTAACCTCTTAGTGAACAAGCTTTTTTCCCCCATTTCCGTTTTTTCCTCCCCCCCCTCTTTTAAAAAAAACGTAACTCCTTTATTTATTCAGCAACATCGCTGTATCAGGGCTTGTTTTTTGCGGGACGAATTGTATTTTTCAATGGTAATATTTAATGTACCATATAATGTACTGAAAAAAGTTTTGAAATTTTTAAGTGGAGAGAAATGGAAAAAAAACCGACATTCCGCCATCTTTCGGTGCGTCTTGTTTTTACGGCGCACAAAATGCTACAAAACTGACATAACTTTATTCTATGTATCAGTACGATTACTACGATATCAGTTATATATATATTTTTTAAAGATATTTAACTTTTTTAAAATTATTTTCTGTCTCCATCTTCTGCGCACAATAACTTTTTTATTTCTCCGTCAACCTAGTTGTGCGAGGGCTCATTTTGTGCGGTACATCCTGTAGTTTCCGTATATACCATTTTTGAATACATATACCTTTTTGATTTTTTTCTTGGACGATGTTAAACGTGCGCAGTAAATAATGCATTACTTTGAAAGATTCGACTTTTACAGATGCAACGATACCAAATATGTATTGTTGTTATATTAGATTTTTTATTGTAAATATGGCAAAAGGGTTTTTTTGAATGTTCATAACTTTTTAAAAATAATTAATAAAAAACTTTATTCTTATTTTTGCATTTGCCTGTAGTCCCGGGGGGGGGACCACAACTAGCGATGCTTTGATCGCTCCTACAGTATAATGTAATGCAATAGCATTACATCAAACTGCAATCTGACAGGCAACCTATCAAGCCACCCCACGGGGATGGCTTAATAGGCATTCTGCCATGACAGCCCTGGGGCCTTTCAGAAGGATCCCAGCTGCCATGACACCCGCACGGCTCCTGCGATCCCATCGCGGAGGGAGGGCCGTACGGGACCCCCGAACATCATTCGTGTGATTTAAATGCCGCTGAAAGGTTTGACAGCGACATTTAAAGGGTTAACAACCCTGATCGGCGGCGCGGCTTGTCGGGGCTAATGCTCGCGGGTGTCAGCTGTACACCCGTGATACATGGAGGGAGATTGCAGCGCAACTCCATACACAACTTGCAATGGCAGAACGTAAAAACATAAAAGGGTTGAACTAAGAGGTTAAACATGTTAACCAAAATAAAATATGGAAGGCAACCTTCAGAGATGGCAAAAGGAGGGAAATGTCATGCATGGACTCGAAGGGAGATAATTGCAATACATCTAAAACCAAATTCAGATCTCATGGTACCGATGCGAGATATAGGAGGGGCTATACGTGCCATTCTCTGAAGAAATATATGCACTGTGGATTTAGAGGTCAGAGGGCATTGAAATAGAACAGATAAAGCAGAAACCTGACCTTTTAGAGAGCAAAGACTCAATCCCATATTCATGCCTTCTTGGAGTAAGGAAAGCATTCTGGGAACAGAAAAATGGATGGCCTGACTGGGATGTTGCTCACACCATCTGAAGATTGGGTGGCTAGCCAGAATTTGAAAGGAATGGGTCAGGGACAGGTGGAGAGCAGTGAGACAGGAAATTAATATGGAAAGACAATTCCGAATTGGATCTAGAATACCCCCAGCCTAGGAGACTGGCATCAATAGTTATCACCTTCCACTGGAGTGGGAGGAAAGATCTTCCTTGGGAGTGATTGGTCGACGTCAGCTATCAAAGAAGCAATCGACAGACCGAATGGGAATCAAGTGGCAATCCAGAGCCTCGTGAGACCTGTTCCACCCGGATAGGATGGCTCGTTGTAGGGGACTAGTGTGGAACTGTGCGTACGGAACCGCCTTGAATATGGCAATTATGAGTCCCAGCACCCATATGCTTTAGCAGATGGAGTGGGAAGTGCGTAATCACAGAAAGAAGTGCGAGTTTGTTCCTTGGAATATGTAATTTCACCTCAACCATGCCAAAGAACAGGCCAAGAAAGGTGAGCTGGTGTGATGGGGTCAGGTTGGATTTTGGACAATTGATGATCCACCTGAAGCAAATGAGTGTCCAGCGCTATCGCAAGGCTCTCTGCGTTTATCTCGATGGAACGGTGCCTTAATCCGTGTATGTCATCCACATATGAGATCGCCATGATTCTATTGGAATTAAGGAGCATGACAACAGCCGACAGGACCTTCATGAACACTTAAGGTGCTGTCACTAGGCCAAACGGTAAAGAGAAAAATTGAAAATGCTTCTCACAAAACTGAAGAAACTGCTGGTGGGAATGGTGAATGGGAAAGTGGAGATAGGCATCCTTGATGTCCATTGATGGGAGCAACTCACTTTGCTCTATGGTAGCAATCACTGCTTTGAGAGTTACCATGCGAAAATGGCGTATTTGACTAAATTATTCAGGAGTTGAAAGATCTACGACTGTGTGGATCACTTGTCTTTTATGAGAACAAAGAAATTGGAGTAAAAGCCAGTAAAATGTTTGCAAGAAGGAACTGAGAGAATGACTCCTTGGTCGAGTAGGTACTGAAAAGTTTCCAAGTACTGGGAAGATCTGGCTGGATCAGGGGTAGTGGAAGAACTGAAAAAAGCGATCTGGGGAAGCAGAAAAAAACCCCTCTGGTGTACCCTGAAGAGACTATCTTGTACAGCCAAGTATCTAGGGCATGTAAAAGCCACAGGTCACTGAAAAGAAAAAGATGGCTCCCCACCCTTCATGCATAGGAGGAGTTAGACGAAGAGGGCTTAGGTGCCAGGAAAAGAGCAGGATTTTTGAAGGATGGACGCTTTTTGTGATTCTGGGAGGATGCATGTGATTCCAAAGGTTGTAGACTGGAACAACAAAAGGAGCAAAAATTAGGTGCCTTATTGCTGTGGCTTCTGTAATTTAGCTGATTTTATTTATTCATTTATTAAAGCAGTTTCTGTTCTAAAAAAAATTAGGTTTCTTCTTCTTGCCACTATATTGCTAAGTAGATCTATTTTGTGGAAGATAGAAATTCTTTACGCTTGTGGCTTCTGAGATAATTTTGTTCAGGCGACTGCCGAAAATATGACATCCAGTAACAAGAAGGCTGGTCCAAAACCTTTTGGAGGAGGTATCTTCAGACCAACATTTTAGCCACAGAGAATGTGGAGGAATGAGCTAGGAGCCTGTCATCTAAAAGGAGGATTTGGTGAACAATCCCAGCTGTTTATCATGATGGCCCTTGAAAGAGGACATATCTGCCAGTGATAGAGTAGTGTGTTTGGTGATATGAGACATGGGGAAAAAAAACACTTTTTAGCGGATTATCAGGGATACATTATGTTGAGGTGTTTAGGGGTAAGAAACCCCTAAACACCTTGTGCACCACATCCTCAAATTCCGTATGAGTGGGGAATGACTTATGCGAATGCTTTGAGCATCAGAAGGGGAAAGAGGCTGCAGCGGCAGAGAACTCTTGGTCATTGACATAGTGTGTCTCTTTAACCGCCTCTGTAAGACTGTCCACTATGTCAAAGATTTTGGAGCACAGTTCCTCATCTAAGGGTCAAAATCTGAAATTTCCTCTTCGGGACAGGAGATGTCCCTAGAGAGGATAGCAAAGTAGGACACTGTGGATGGAGGTGAGGCAGGGCAAGGAGATGACGGAGTATGACCACGTGACATTAAAAACTGTAGTCGTTTACTGATTCTGCCATGCAAATGTTTTGGTACAAACAATTCCTCAGTACCAGGCCTGTCAGTCGGGGTCTGGCTGACTGTCCTGGTTTCTAGATGCTTTCATAAGGCCCGAAACTGCCCCAAGAGGAAGCGTATCCACTCAGCTCCAGGGACCTATAGGGGTAATGGCAGTGGTTGTCCCTAGGAAGATGTCACTGTTTGGTCTGTGCAGCAGGCATTCTGCACAAAGAGGCCCCTGCTGACCACGTGAAAATTTGGTGCAACAACGGTAGAATGCTAAATGCATTTGTAATTGCTGTATTCTATTTACTGGATTCTCCCTTAGAATCCAACATTATAGTCGCGGCCAATAGCGTGACAGTCACAAGCAATCGCCTGTCATAAGTGAACGCTTTGTCCGTCCACATGAGAAAGCAACCCTTCTCCCCGGTGACGTTTGGAGGGCAGGCCAGAAGGGGAAGTGCAGGAAATGGTGGGGCCCTGCAAGTTGAAATGCATGCCGTGCTAGCCAAGATTCCTCGGGGAACACCACGTGGCCAGCACCACAGGAAAAGACCGCCAAAAAAAACAAAACAAAGGAACCAGTGATTTAAATTTCCCGGGAACGCAATATGCTTAAATAAGGTCGTTCATCCAAGGGAGGAAACCCCACCTGAACAGGCAGCAGTATGCAGATCGATCCCTCACTCGGATTGCACAAGGGCTAGATCAGATCGGATGAAGGGACTAAGAAGGGAGGAGACTACGAGGAAAGGGTGTTGCTAGCCATGCAAGCTTACCTTCCCTGGAGGAAAACAGACAACTGCTGTGGCCTTAAAATCCAGTATGATCGCTCATCATTTCTCACCTCCCTAGGGAAAAGGAGGCCAGGGAATTTTGAGAGAGAGAGGATCTTTACTGGTAGGTCAAAAAAATTGGGGCCTTCTATGTGCCACCTTGCCTTTGGGAGGTATGAAATTAGCATGGGAGTTAGTACAACCCTGATCTCTCTCCTCAGTAGGATAGTAGGGGGATTTTGTCATCCTGTGAACCCATGCTTTTGTCATCCTTAGAGAAGTCTAAGGAATTCAAGAAACTTGAAGACCTGCAGCAGGAAGGTCTGCCTCCTATGAACACTAAGCTACAAACAAATTTAACTTAGTAGCTACAGGAGGGATACAGCTGGTAGGAGGAGTTATCTCTTTTTTTGCTTTGCGTCTGCCTCCTAGTGGCATGAGCTATACCTGATGTCTTAGCTGTGTCCCCCAATGACACAACCGAGAAATCTAAGTTAATATTTTAAACACTAAAACATTAAAACCAATATTGAAATTAATCATAGAAAATAAAAAGAACTGTGTAAAAGCATCCATAAAATATTTATAAATTAATTGCTTGCCTTGTAAATCGCAGGCTCTGGGGCCATGCTAGCAAGTCCTTTATCGATCAAAACTTGGTGCAGGTAAATGTCCTCATCAGTTGAAGTATCGCACAAATATAGGCACAATTGGTCTAAAACATACTGAAGTACCAATCCAACCAGAGGGCCTCGTGCACACCAATTTTGGAAAACCTTAATGGCTTCAAATGACCACTGATCCTACAAGGGAAGGTAATGCTTTTTAATTAATACAAACTTAAAAAAAAGCTATTGCAAAATTGTTCAGAATAACGTCTACAAAACTATCACATTATTTACCTCAACTGGTTTCAAGCACGCCAATGAAGAAGGCACCGCCTGGGCAGGTAATGTCATATAGCATGCTCTGGT
Organism: Eleutherodactylus coqui; assembly: GCF_035609145.1. NCBI lineage: Eukaryota > Metazoa > Chordata > Amphibia > Anura > Eleutherodactylidae > Eleutherodactylus > Eleutherodactylus coqui. The sequence continues at coordinate 269,818,541 of NC_089839.1, read as the reverse complement.
GAATTAAAAATAAGACCACAAGAACAATATGATGAGCTTGCTTAAGCAAATAATATAAGAGACAGGATAACTACTAATAAATTCACACTAAGCTTACAAGAAAAAAAAATGATGAAAAGAAAATTGTACTAAAGCGTAATCATTGTTTCAATTTTAAATAAACTATGCAATATATGTAAATCACAGAAAAATGCATATTCTCTGCTCATCGGGCTCCTCTTCTGCTCCCTCCTGTACTGATTACTCACTCTCAATTGACTGGTAAAAACCATCCGGTAAAGAGGCAGAGATGAAGACCGATTGTATCGGCTCAATGAGTAATCAGGTTACAGCTGCACATAGAAATCTATGGAGAGGAGTGAGCAGAGGCTGCTGCTGCTTACAGTAATTGTTTTACTACCTTATTCCAATGCTGGATTCACAAATACATTTTTCAGTACTGCTGTATAATGTCCACCATGCTGCTGCTTTTGAGAGTATGTGAGAGAAAGTTAAAGTAGCAGTATCTCCTCTTTTCGCTGTGTGCAGTGTATGCATCATAGCAGCTAGTTTCTGTCTATTCTGGAGTGAAGTTGGGGGGGAAAATGAAAATTGGAAATGAAGCCTGCAGAGGGGAAAACTGCTGATAATTGCAGAAAATACAAGATATATAATGGGCAGAAATCAAAGACCGTACTTACATAAGAGATGAGAGTTGCGCCCAAGACTCTTGAGCGCAACTCTCATTTACACAAACACTTCGTCCATGTGCTCCGTGGGACACGGACCGTTAAATGTCCTATTTCAAGCGAAACTAGCGCAGGAATAGGACATGCAACATGCATCTTAACCCATTCAAATGAATGGGTTCTTTCCCAGTGCAAGTTCCATTCATATCGCAATTGTCCAGAATCTTTGCAGGATTAAAATGTTTTATAACGTTTCCCCACAGTGCTAAAGATGTTGCTAACAAATGGTAGAGTCAGAATTTCAGTTCTTACTTAAGAAACCGTAGCCAACATTTTCTAACTGTGGCCAAAGTACCAAAGTCGGGATAGAACACTTGAACTTCCTCCGAATTGATGACCGCATGGATTATTACTCTGTACCACCACACATCTCCATCTACACCAAGCGCATAGATTTCTCCAACGATAATATATTCGTCAGGCACAATATAACGGCTGGATACGTATTCATTTGAGTAGGACAATCTTAAAGAAAAGAAGATATACTGTGAATAGAACAAATACCAACATATAGGGCATGTGGCATTCTATAATAATGTACATATTGATAAATGAATTCAGAGATCTTTTCTTGTACCCAACGCTTTATCTAAATTTGCTTGAAATAGTCTATCGTCATGTGCAGACAAACAGTTACAATACCTTTAAGGAGGAAAGCTGGCAAGTATATAATCCTATTGAATCCTCTCAAGTAAGAGGACTGCCACAAAATGTCCCAACAACAGGCTCTGAACAAAAGATCGGACACACAAAGTACTTCATTGACAAACATAGCAGTTTGCTAGTCAGACAAGAGTCAGGATGTGTAGCTAAAGTCCATGATGTTTGGTCAGTCCTCATAGGAACACGACAGAGAATGTAAAGGGGTAGTATCCACTCTAGGCACCAAGAGATTGAAGCCAAATAGACTCAGAAAAGTTTTCTATACTGCAGTAAGGCAAAGATGAGCTTCAGCTTGCTCTCTATTGTTCCTTAGCAACTCACACAAATAAACTTGTGTTAATTAAAGGGGGTTTCCGTGACTATAATTAGGTTACTTCAAAAATATCAGATCAGTAGGGGTCCAATTCGCAGCAAGCCAGCTGCTTGAAAAAGCCGCTGTACTACAGTGAGCTCTGCAGCCTCTTCATTGTATCCCAGGCACAGCGCCATTTATTTCACGGCAGTACCTGGTATTGCAGCTCAATCACATTCACATTAATGGGAGTGAGCTGCTCAATGGTCATGTAACCAACGAATGTGACATTACAGGCTAAGCAAAGGCTCGACAGAGCTCCGTAGACTTTTCAAACAGCTCATTGGTGGGAGTGCCAGGATTTAGCTCCCCTCAGATCTGATATCAATGACCTGCTCTAAAGATAAGTCATCAATAAATAAGTCCCAGAAAACCCCTTTAAGCTATTAAGCGGACGGTGAAGCTATGCAATAGTCAAGATATTGTAGGACGCAGTTACTGAAGAACCCTATAAAAAGCTGCAGAAGTACTAGAAACATAAAAAAAGTGTATAAGTTTTAAGCAACCAGAAGCCTCCAGAAAGTTTTAAAATTCTAGAAAAAAGGGTTAGGACTATCAATATAAAATTACATTCACAAATTCAGGAATTGCCGATTGCTGCTGTAGATGTAGCACGGTATCTGCAGATGGATTAGCCCCATTTTTTATTTTGTGGGAGTAAGGAGCAGATGGGCCGTGCAGAATCTGTACAAAATTATGAACACATTGTGGATTTTAATATCCTCGGTCCATTCATTATTCCATGTGGATTTATTTTTACTTATTTTGGCAAATGGGATGAGAATCCAGTCTTACAGCAATCAACACCATTAGTAAATCTTTAAACTCTAGTTTCCTCTGACATCCAAGAAGAGAAAAAGAGAATCACTCAAATCACAGAAAGTTGCATAAGGAGATTCAACTTTCATTAAAGAAGAAGGCATTGTTTAGCATTAGACTATACATTAAGGGGATTTACTTATCTGTCATAATAGTCATTCCACTACTCTAAATAAAAAAAAAATATTATAATAATAATATATACACACATTATTTATATAATTATATATATATATATATATATATATATATATATACACACACACATACATATACACACACACGCACACACATACATATATATACACACACACACACACACACACACACACACACACACACAAGCTGATATACCCGGCTTCGCCCGAGTTAATTTGGTACTGGTGTTTATCTGGTGTTTACAATGAAAATCTTCTGAAGTCGTGGTTACTTTAGAGATACCGGAAAAACATATGTTCACCATTTTGCATAGTTCTCTGCGTTACCCAGGAAACACCACGTGGAGGTAACCATGTGACGTTTACTTTATATAAAATGACATCAGGAAGTGAGAGAATTAGATTCCATACGTAAAATTTGGACACTAATTCTTTTGCACTTAGAATTGAATAATCGAGTTGGGACCCAATAACTTTTCCTATTTATGACATAATCAATGCCCGTGCCAAATTTCAAGTTTCTATGACATCGGGAAGTGAGAGAATTAGATTTCGTACGTAAAATGTGGACGCTAATTCTTTTGCGCTTAGAATTGAACAATCGAGGTGGGACCCATTAACTTTTCCTATCTATGAAATAATCAATGACCGTTCCAAATTTCATGTTTCTATGATACCAAGAAGTGAGAGAATTAGATTCCGTACGTAAAATTTGGACGCTAGTTCTTTTGCGCTAGAACTGAAAAATCGAGTTGGGACCCATTAGCTTTTCCTGTTTATGACATATTGAATGCCCGTGCCAAATTTTACGTTTCTATGTGAGAAAATTACATTCCGTACGTAAAATTTGAACGCTAATTGTTTTGCACTTAGAATTGAATAATCGAGTTGAGACCTATTAACTTTTCCTATTTATGACATAATCAATGCTCCTGCCAAATTTCGAGTTTCTATGACACCGGGAAGTGAGAGAATTAGATTCCATACGTAAAATTTGGACACTAATTCTTTTGCGCATAGAATTGAATAATCGAGTTGGGACCTATTAACTTTTCCTATTTATGACATATTCAATGCCCATGCCAAATTTTAAGTTTCTATGACATTGGGAAGTGAGAGATTTAGATTATGTACGTTAAATTTCGACGCTAATTCTTTTGCGCTAGAATTGAATAATCGAGTTGGGACCCAATTACTTTTCCTATTTTGGAGATAATCTATGCTTGCGCCAAAATTCATGTTTCTACGACATCGGGAAGTTGGAGAACTTTTGGCGAGTCAGTCAGTGAGGGCTTTCGTCTTTGCACACACACACACGCACGCACGGCGACAGGCTTTTTCTTGCACCGCACTTTGACCCCTTAGCCTGACCTTTGGTGGGTGATTTTGGTGTCATTAGATTAGTGACAACCACACCACCAACAAAAAAAAAAAAAAAAAAAATCATAAAATTTGAGTTTGATACATTAAGTGACCTGTCAGGCATGGTCAAAGTTTCTATGTTAAAGGCTCATTTACACAGACAGTTTGAGTGATCATTTTGCATAAACTATTTAGTAGCTACTCAGCTGCTTAATAGCAATTTAGTGTGCAAATGAAGCCCAAGGTCTCTTATCTGCTTTCAGTTCCTTTGTTCTCCAGCGGGAAACAATGCTATCAGCACTACCCGTGGAGAACTCCTAATAAGGCTGAACAATGATCTTTAGGTTGGCCTGAATTTAACGATCAGCAGTAGCGCATTTAGACGCAACGATGATCGCTTAAATGATCGCTTTTTAGCAAATTTTGAGCGATTGTCGCTCCGTGTAAACGGGCCTTAAGTCTACCGGCGCTGTTGTGCTTTCACAAGGAAACAGGCTGAAGGAATCCCCCAGCACGGCTGTCACAGCCGAGGCAGGGGATAGCGATGTTCTCCCATTTTTTTTCATGCTGCCGCCAGCTCCATTGAAGAGAAATGGGCAATATTGCAAAAAGAAAGGACATGCTGCGATTCTTTCCCTGCATAGCATTGCAACACAATGTTTGTCCAGCTCTGAATTACTGATTACCTATCCTGAGGAGATGTGAGGGGGGTGTATACGGCTCTAGACACCTGCGATCAGCTGCTTGCCAGGTCACTGTCGGTGCGTATGGAGCTGGAAGCAGACAGATCTGTACACTTTACAACCAGTGCCTGGTTGGTATTACAGGTACTGATCCTATTGAATGCTTTTGGTTTCTGTTGTTTGGTCCCATCTGGGGAGTTAAAGAACAAGAAGAGAAAGAAATGTGGATCCAGACATATATGGACCTCAACAATGCCCATTCACTAAATTAGGGTCTGTCCGGCATATCTCCTAGCATTTTCCTGGCAAAGCAGCACAGCATGCCGCACCATTTTGTCCATAGACTTCGAACAAGAGAAAGACACTCTTTGTAGTTGCTCTCTACTCTAATCCAAAAATGAGGATACTGAACAGGGGATCCCCCTTTATTAACTCAGAAGTACATATTATATGACCCAGTTTTCTAATTGGACAAGTCCGTTAAAGGTCCTCACTATGGGGACAATTGACGAAAAACCATGCTGAGTGTGCCATTCGGCATAAATCACTGTGATATTATAGAGGATATATTCACACGGTGGGAACCAGCACAGATTTATCAGCGCAGATTCCACTTATAAAATTGTGGCAGAAAAACATTGATAAGGCTACACGCACACAAATGTGTTTTCTGTCAGATTTTTATAGCTATAAATTAGTCCAAAAGTCAGATGGAAGGAGGAGCCATTCATATGAATGGGTGTGTGTAAGCAGAATTTTTTTGGATCAATAGTCCGACAAAAATAAATTACAACTTGTATAGTTTCTTGGGCAGACATTTTTATTAGTCCATGTTGCCTACGCCTCATATTTCTGACGCAGAGCCGCACTTTGATTTAGCCCCGTCAATGGCGAAAGTCTGCAAGCAAATTTCTGATGCGATTCTGCATGAAGAAGTGACTTGTAACTTCTTCACGAAGACCCACATTGGCAATCCACATGTGAATTTTCCACATTGACAGGGTAAATCTACATTCGCATCTGCGAATACCCTTAATGTGTTTTCTGGGCTCCTTATGGTCGGCCAAACTTAATATCTTACCAGTCATTAAAGAGTATATTGGGTTGTTCTGTATAATCCAGCAAAAGCGACACAAAAGTTGGCCATTATTTCAAAACATTAAGTGATTTCTCACCTCATATCCATTAACATGTCTTCCAGCTTCTGAGAGGTGTCTTTACTATAACAGCGGATGTAGAAGTCACTTGGAGAAGTCACATTCTCCACATAAACCCCGATCATGAAGCCACGCTTCATACAAGATAAACGGCTAAGCTTTTGCTGTCTTACAGCATCAGGCGGGATGATCTCTTTTTGAGAGACTGACAATGGCGCATCCATGGAGCTCCACTGAAGAAAAAAAGAACATTACAAGAAAACGATTAGTGAACAATTTAAATATTATATATATACACACACACACACACACTGGGGAAAAAAAATATTTAGTCAGATACCAATTGTACAAGTTCTCCCACTTAAAAAATGAGAGAGGCCTGTGATTGACATTATAGGTAGACCTCAACTATGAGAGACAACATGAGAAAACACATCCAGAAAATCACATTGTCTGATTTTTAATGAATTTATTTGAAAATTATGGTGGAAAATAAGTGAGAATTTGTTAAACAAACTTGATGATTTGGAAATCACGGCGCAATAATGTGCAAGCGAGTGGAGGGCTCTAACCCTTCCGACATATTTTGAAAAGTAACTACTACATCTTTTTGGCAAAGAATCCTCAACGCCATTATAAGCAATGGAGCGGGTACCTCAAGTACCAACATGACCCCCACCACCTAGGGCTCCACCGCTCCCAATTTTAATCAAAGGACCATGTCATTATATTATGCAAAGCTTGGAAGATGAAAGAAAGATGGGACTATGGATGGTGCTAGAGTCTTTTTTCCCCAGATTATTCAGCAGAGGTACAGAAACGATGAGCAACTTTTCAGGCAGTGAAGCATAGGTTATGTGAGTGCCATCTTCCCTACTCCATGCTTTACTCCTCTAAACTGTGTTTGGTAGCAAATGGAACTGTGCAGTTCCTTGAAAAGGCGCAAGAAGCCACTACCTGGTTGGATCAACAGGGGGGACACTTCTTAAGTCAGCTATTATCGATGAGTGAAGGTTCTGATGGGCCTTTGTATTAATTTTTATTCTAGCCCAGCATCAAAGTATTACTACTGGACTGGCTAACAAGGTATCTCAGCCAGTTGTCTGCTGACTTGGAGGTACTGCACATCACGAGTTACAGGTTTGGAATCATTTACCCCTGCTCATTGGAGGGCCGGTGCTCAAACTTGTTAGCAAGGTTACAGGTTCCATTGTTTGGTTTATTGGGTCTGTTCTCTCGTCTCCCTGAATGCTCTTGGAAAGTCTGAGGCCTCATGTCCACGGTCAAAAGAAGAATTAAAATCCGCAGCGGATTTTAACTCTTCTCCCGCATGCGGATCCGCATCCCATAGGGATGCATTGACCACCCGCGAGTAGATAAATACCCGCGGATGGTCAATAAAAGTGATTTTAAAAAAAATGGAGCATGAAAAAAATCTGGACCATGCTCCATTTTAGTGCGGGTCTCCCGGGGGGGGTCTTCTATTGAAGCCTATGGAAGCCGTCCGGATCCGCGGGAGACCAAAATAGGAATTTACTCACCCACTCCGGTTCTTCCCTTCGTCGCGGCGCCATCTTCTCTCCGTCGCGGCCGGATCTTTTTTCTTCGACCCGGCGCATGCGCGGGGCACGTCACCGACGTCATCCTGCGCATCCGCCGGGCCGCAGAGAAGATGGCGCCGCGGCGAAGGAAGGATCCGGAGCGGGCGAGAGGTAAGTGTATTCTTATTTATTCTTATTTTAAGCGCTCATGTCCGCGGGGCAGGAGGGACCCGCTGCAGATTCTCCATGGAGAATCCGTAGCGGGCCTGATTTTCCCCGTGGACATGAGGCCTAATTTGTCAAGTCTAAGATTGTGCAGTGACGTATTTATCTGGAGATCCTCTCGAATGCTAAGTATACGTTTTGTTATTTTAATAAATATATTCTGCCGATTATAACCATTTTCTGTTCCTAGACTGATATACTGATATAAAGATTATTTCCTGGAATGCACTAGGTTTGGGGGGTCCTGTTAAAAAGGTAGGCAATATTTCAAGTGGTCCAACAATTTCAACCATTGACTAGAGATGAGCGAGCACCCAAATGCTCGGGTCCTCGTTATTCGAGTCGAGCTTTTTGTAAAATTCGAGAGCTCTACTCGAGTAACGAACCCCATTGACTACAGTGGGAGACTGGAGCATTTTTGTATGTGGGACGCCGGGTGCCAAGCTTTTTTTTTTTCTTGGTTCTCTCTCTCTCTCATTCTCTCTCCCCCCCCCCCCCCCTCTCCCAGACAAAAAAAAATTTCCGATGACGCGCGCTGCGGCGGGGAGGGGCAAAAACAGGCACGTCACAGCAGGGAGCAGCAAAAACCTCGGGCGGGGTCGAACACGATTTGATGCTCGTTCAAATAACGAGCACCATCAAATACGCTAATACTCGAACAAGCATCAAGCTCGACAGAGTACGTTCGCTCAACTCTACCATTGACCCATCTTGTGCAAGACACTTTTTTTTTTTAATTAAAGTATTTTTTATTAAACTTTTTCACCTTTTGCATATTTTAAAACATTTTTTTTAACAAATCTTTGGTTTCCCCTCCCTCCCTCCCCCTCCCCCTCTCACCCACCCCCTTCCCCTCACCCCCCTCCCTCCCCCATCCCCCCTAAGATCTCTCTCTCAACGTTCTGTTCTTTGGGTAAACTGTCTCTGAATGAACACAGTGTTGTGTTGTAAACAATAATAACAGTTCTTGTAACGTATATTTGTTTTCTTCTTTGGTCTTCGTGTTGCTTATCTTCTTGTTGTTTTCTTTTATTGATTCAGGGTTAGATTTTTTGTTGCATTCGAGGGGGGGTCATATTTCTTTTGCCCGTTGCCCGGTCTCTCTCTCTCCAATCCCTCCTTTCTTAACTTTTCCCTATTACAAGACACTTTACATACTAATGACTGCTATCATGCTACACATATGGGTTAATGTGCATTAAGACAAAGATGATCCCTCAAAAGATTAACTACTACTTGGTAATAATGCCTATTAGTACCAATTAGTAGCGTGTGAGCCGTATTCAGAGAACAAACCACCTGAATAAATTCCCTTTGTTCTGCCACAGGGCTGACAGCGGAGACACAGTGTGCGGTCCAACTAATCAGCTGTTCTGCTGAACAATGGATTTCATGCCGAACTGAAATCCATCGTTTGGCAGAAAAGTGAAAGATGGGCACATTTACACACAACGATTATCACTCAAAAGATGTTATTTGAGCGAATATCGTTGTGTCTTAATGGGCCTTTATTCAGGAGTTAGTATCTTGATGAATGATTCCTTTTCATTGTTATTTCAGTAAACTAGACTCAGAAGGGCGATGTTTTTGTTTGCACTGCAGGCTTTATACTTACAACGGTCTCCTTTTTATATAACCCACCACCATCCAATGGTGTAGTCATAAGGCAACTATTTGAATATACAGTGGGGTTTACAGGTCATCCTGTTCTTATGCAGAGAGATTTTAACTCTGTCATAGACCTCTCCTGAAAATTTCCCGACCCCTCTGGGACATCTACTTCAGGAAATGTTATTCTCTAACCTTGGGAGTGTTAGAAATATAGGGGTCAGGCGGTATACCGGTCATGCAACTACTTATTCTCTATCTCAAATAGACTTAGTAGTGGGCAATGATTTACTGTGTGATAATGTGTCAGCAGTTACCCTATTACCGCGCTGTATATCAGACCATTCACCCATACTAGTGGAACGTAGCTATGCTACACCATAAGCCTGGGAAACTGAATGCTTATCATGGAGGATGTAAAACTAACTTGGCAATTAAAGGAATTTATAGCCACAAATTAAGGGTCTACTAATACGTTTGCAGAATGGGATGTCAAGAAGGCCTACTTAAGGGGTATCCTTATTCAGAATATTACCTGTACTAACAGGCTGTGACGACAGCTTGGTTAGGATCTTCAAGGCGGATTACTATAGATGGAAACTGAATATGTACACACTGGAACCCATGAGGCGCTTAATGAACGGAAAGTCGCTTAGGAGGCTGCGAGACAATTTGAGTCAGAAACAGCTGCCAACAAAAGGGGGCACATGTTGGCTGTACTTGCCAGGGCTCAGATGGGTACTACATTTGTTATCGGGTTGAGAAATACCTCTAGGGAAATTGATACTTGTGTTACAAATATTGGAGAGACTCTGCTTTCATTCTATACTTTTCTAAGTACTCTTCCAGGATTCAATATAATGCGGAGCAGATCTGTCAATTTTTGATGGGTATTTGTCTCGCTTAACTATCGAACAGGTGGACTATTTGGAGTCGCCTATAGCTGTAGAGGAATTGCAAGAAAGAGTAGAAATATATTTGAGCGTGGAATGGGTATTTCTCTGGAAGTTTATTTATTTATTTTAAATTAGCAATGAGTTTTGGCCCCAATTACTTACATTTGTTACAATTTTTGGACACTGACCCAGGAGCATGTGTACAGGTTAATGGAAGGTTGACTCCTTCCTTCCCATTATACAGGGGAACCAGACAGGGACTATTGTTAGAGGTTACTATTGATTTAAGCTATGAACAACTGAACTGATTCCTATGGAGACTGCGTATTGTCTGGGATTAATAAGGAGATTATAGGGGGAGGGTTTTGTTTGTTTATTGTAAAAGGTTTTATTTTTGAAAAATCTAATTAAAAGATTATTCAAGCAAAAAAACAAAAACAAAACAAAAAAACCCAAACAACTTATTAGGTTCTCCTACGGCTATTTACCTAGGGTTTTACTTCATCCAGGGTCACCCTTATCAGGGCGTTAGACCCATATCTGGACCTTAGGGCTATCGAGACACCAGGGCATTGTAGGGTAAGCACCATAATTTCCCTACTATTGCCCATCTCTGTAGTGCAAGAATCTATATACTGGGACTGCTTTGGAACTACTGTAACCAGCATTTCAAAGCGTGATATGCTGCTGTTGGTAGTAGTCTCCCTTAGATCCATAACCACACGAGTGGTTTGGGCAAGAGGTCGTAACCTGTTCTCCTGGAGGGTTCATTATGTGTCACACAGTCTTCCAAACCATTTGAGTCTCCTCACTTAGTTTATAGTATATAGTTGCTCTCCCTAAGGAGAAAAGAGCGTTTCTGACCACAGTCTTCCAAGTCACAGCAAGGGACTTTCTGTAATTCTGCAATAGATCTACTGTTCATCTGTTCAAGAGTATTTTACCCACCGAGTGTGAGAGAAACCATCAAGTATGCTATACCTCTTAAAGTGACTGTAACCACCATCAAGCTTGTTGTAGGGCTTGGTATTTAAATTACTTTAGTTTACCATTTCACTAAAGCAGAATTCTGCCTTTCATCAGAACCAATAAATCAATGCATCATGTTTAAGGGTAAGCAGCCATGGGATGGGAAATAAAGTGCAGAGGAGGATGGGTGACTGGAACAGTGATGTAATCTGGGAAAAATGTACCAAAAATCAGCATAGTGCCGATTGGCCAAGGCTCAGCCAATCAATGCTAGGTTTGTATACTGCACTGTCCGCAACTAATCGCTGCTAGCTGCAAAAGCACTGCAGAGAAGAAGGAGGCAGGGGTCAGTGTGACTGCAAAGAGAGGTGATGCTAATTGGGGAGCGAATAGAACAAAGAAGGCTTGGACTTTGGAATGCTGTGGAGACTGGAGGGAAGAGACAGTACATCAGGAGCTGTAATAACTGGGAAGATAATATATGCGGGGTTTGATTACTTTGGGGAAAGAAACCATATATAATTTAGAAGTTTTTGCCTGATTCTTTAACTCTTTCCAATCCAATTTCTATCCTGTTTTCCCAGGGAGCTTACTCTTTTTCTGCCGTTATACAATGGCACTATATGCTGGCTAAAGCCAGTACTGCATGAGGTGACACGTTGGATAGGCTCCGACAGCAGAGAGGCTGGCAATATACAGTAAGAGAACTCTGAAAGACGTCTTCCAACATCGGAGCCGTACAGCCTTAAATCATAATGTCTTCAGACGTCAGACAGTGGATTGGAAAGGGTTAAAGTGAGCTGGCAGGCACTGAGAATGCCTCCTACAAAGCCTCCAAAATCAGAGCCAAGATGTTCTGATGAATTAGAAAAAATAAAACTTTGAAGTTGTGCAGGAATAAATTCCTGAAAATTCTTCCCAAAAATATTAATTAACTATAAACACAAACAGTAATACCAAGCTCATCCCATCTGTTGGAGGAATTGGCCCCGGTGACTTCAACCACTCAGATTTCTGTCTGGAGAAATTCCATTTGGAAGTGGAGTCGTCAGCGACAAGATCTTTCTCATCTAAAAGAACACACAGAAGAAACACGTTCACGTTCTACCGCAGTTTTCTGGCGACAATTACGAAATACTTCTAGGCAACAGAAGTTCGACCTCTTAAACAGTCCACCAATTAAAGAAACCTTCCGGTTCACAATAAAAATGTCACCATACAAGCAGAATGTACAGATAACATACCCAGTGGGCTTCTTTTCAAAGTTGCCGTCGTAGTTCAACCCATTTTCACTTCTTTGCTCTTTATGTACTGTATGTAAGATGGTCGCAGATTCTCCGACTACGCTATGCCAAGTATGCTTCTGTAGTCAGAGACACTGCCTCTTCTCAGATTGACCAGCGCTGATGATGTGAGCACTGTGTCCATCTTATATCTTCCCCAGCAGATTCCTTGCCTCAAGAGTGCAGAGTAGTCTTGCGATTACATCAGTCATTTTACATACGTGGAGAGAACTGAGAATGGGATGAACTGCAGTAGCATTATTGAGAAAGAAAAAAAAAGTATCAGGTGTGTTAAAGGGGTTTTCTGGGCAGATACTACTAATGAACCATCCTCAGGATAAGTAATCAACAGTTGATCACCGGAGATCCGCTGCTCAGAATCCCTAGCAATCAGCTGATTGCTGCGGCCCACAATCTGTGCAGCAGGCCAGACAATGTCATTGGGGTTGGAGCAGAAATTCTAACCGGTGCCTTCACTCCACCTAGTACACCTTCAGCTCCGACTCCAATGCAGAGTCAGAAGTCTAATAGACTGCTTCACTCCTATTAACTTCAATGGGAGCAAAGCCACCTATCAGACTTCCTGCTCCAACCCTGATGACGATGTCCGGCCCCACTGCACTGACAACAAGCCAATTAGCTGATCACCGGGGATCCCGAGTATTTGCCTGGAAAACCCCTTCAAAATGAATATTTCCCAAAATTGATTTGTATCACCTATCTATTTGATAGAAACTAAAAAAAAGTCTGATTGGTTGGGGTCTCACTGCCAAGATCCACACTGATGTCGAGAACAGGGGGTCCTGGGTCCCCCCCTCCTCACTGCACTCCCCACAATGACGTGGAGCTTGAATGGAGCAGCGACAGAGCCTGCTAGGTGCTGATCCCTTCATTTCAATGGGGTTGACTGAAATGATAAAGTACAAACGTTTAGTTATCTCTGGCAGTCACAATGAAAATAAATGCAGCAGCACCATACATGCTTGACTGCCTCTCCAATCTCCTCCTCGGTGCAGGGGGTCTCAGTGGGGAGATCCACATTAATAAGACTTGTATCACCTATCCTGTAAAGTGACATTTTTACTGTAAACTAGAGGGTCGCTTTAATAGCATGCTGATTTGGTCTTTTGTCATTTATGGACTACTCTTATAATTATCTATATAGATCTCAGGCCTGTTTTGCAAGTCTTGGCCTCCATTTTTCTATCATGCAGTTTACATGCTGTTCACATCTCAATCAGATGCTCCGTTGGGTTTGGAACCTCCATTGCAAATCCAGTGTGAAAATCCTGGGCAGAACAGTAGAGCATGCTGTGCTATTTCCTCAGGTAAATAGCAGGGTGGCATGACTGAAACCCGAGGGACCCAAGTCAACAGGGTTCCTCAAACCATGGAAACCACTAGTGCAGGTGTGAACACAGCCTTACTGCACGCCTCCGACTGTAACGCGCCTTGTGACTAAAATGCATTTTTCATTACAACACTTTATAAGCATAAAAATGCTGGAAAATAAAAGCCCATTCGTTAATTCATTACGATGTCCTCTTCTCAATAGTTATGAAAAACTCTGCGTAGTCATTTTGATGTTGTACTGGTTTCTTTCCTTCTTCCAACTGTAACAAGCGGGCAGCAATGGCACTACAACATTGCATTTGATTATGGTTTATATCCAGTAGTTATTGGACAATTATGACAAACAGCAAAGCGTGAGACTTTTCGAGGCAATGTGCCTTTTTGTCAGACATCAACTTCATCAGGGAAATGATGTCCAGGAGACGCTGACCAACCAGTGGCTGTATTAGTTAGTAGAGGCATAGTGGGGATGAGCAAAATAGTATACAATTCGGCACAACCTTATTACATTGCAAATAGCATTTCTAGAGGCACTAATATTGATAAAAAGAATCATTATTGAGACTAGGCAAAGTGTACATTCGCAATGTTAGTCAAAGGGGATCCTAGTGGCCGCCAATATGCGCTGATCCTCAACAAGAACTGATAGCCACCAGGACCTCCACTGGCCATCGATGCACATTGTTCCATCAGTCTGATGAAGAGGCACACTGCCTCAAAACACATTACACTTTGCTAGTCTCCATAAAGATTCTCTTTAGCACTACTAGTGTCTCTACAAAAACTACTTATTAATACGGTCACACTGTATTCTAGCCCGTTCTGCTAATCTCCACTATTCCTCTACTGATCCAGCTACTGGTTGGTGAACGTGTCTTGGTCATCAACCCCCTGATGAAACTGTAGAAGGTAGCAGTAATTTGTGTCAGGTTGTCTACCCGCTTCAGTAGAATGGGGTAATTTGTCTGATATGGGCTTGTTTCCATCTTGTTTGCTCTATTATGTCTACTACTCTATCTAGAGTACAAATGGTTGCTGCCATTTATAAGATGCCACACTATTTGCCTTATTTACTGCATACATTATCTCTAGCATTTCTTGGTCTTTGGGAGATGTTAAGGTATTTATGTAGGATGATTGGACTGTATCCTTTGGGATACCATACTTGTTTTACCATGGTGCTAACATTAGATAATACCACCCAGGTTGATTGGTCGTCTGTACTGTTAGTGTAACCTCCATAATGTCGGAGGGCATTTGGTTTAAGACAACTTCCTGCAAAAAGTTATTACAGACAATTTGAAGACTGCTCTATCTGTATATCATCCTGCCTCAGCAAAACTGAAAAAAAAACAGTCAAAATGCTGTATGCACCCCAAAATCATACAAATGAGAACAGCGACTCGTTCCACAACAATACACCCCTCATACATTTCTGTAGATTGGGGGTGGGGGAAGATATTCTCTCTGCAAAATATATGCACACTGTATATACACTCGAGTTTAAGCCTAGTTTTTCAGCACATTTTTTTGTGTTGAAAAAGCCCTCCTCGGCTTATACTTGAGTCAGGGAAGGCTTTAAAAAAAAACCCTCTATACTCACCTCCCAGCCGGCGTCTGTGTCTCCAGCGGCGGTGCGGCAGGCTGCTTGAATTTTCTCCGCTGTCATTCCCCGCCGTCCTCTTTGCTCGGCTCTGTCATCTCCTGCTGTCAGCGCTGTGTAAGTAAGAGCTGTGATTGGATCGAGTGTCAGCCAGTCACAGCCGGCTGGTGCTCGATCCAATCACAGCGCTTACTTACACAGCGCTAACAGCAGGGAGAATTCAAGCAGCTTGTCACACAGACACAGACAGCGCCTGGGAGGTGAGTATGGAGTTTTTTTGTTTACCTAGTATATACTCGAGTATAGCTCGGCTTATACTCGAGTCAAAAAGTTTTCTCAGTTTTTTGTGGTGAAACTTATTGTCTCAGCTTATACTCGGGTCGGCTAATACTCGAGTATATGCGGTATATGACATGAAAAGAAGAAAAAGAGAAAAAAAAAACAACACATCTCTCTCTCTATGTATCTATCTATCAAATGCTTTTAATCTTCCCAGCAAAACAGAGGTACAACAAAAGCAACTCATTTTGGTGACTAATGGTCACCTTTATCAAGCAAAAAAAAGGCGACAGTCGCGAGACACGTTGCATTTGTTGTACCTCCATTTCTGTTTTATGAAATAAATCTTTCATCACAATTATCCTTTGGTCAAGCTGCTGATCGCACTCCAAAGGAAGTACGTACTTTCTTTTCATTACATATGTATCTGATGAGCACAGATATATTTTTACTTACTACTTTATGAAGTAAATAACACTTTCAAAATGGTACCAAGACACAGTTCACACATGGTAGGTGTTATTAACTATTTTGTGTGGCATGACTATGCGTCTTACAAGCAGAAAAAGTCAAAGTTCTAAAATTGCAAATTTTCAATTTTGTTTTGTAAATTTAGAATTTAAAAATAAATAAATACATAAATGCAAATGTATCAACCAAAACTCACCACTAACAAAAATAACTTGCATATGTCAAAGCATTCAAAAGTTATTACCACTTAACGTGACACATGTAAGATTTGAAAAATGGGGCCTAGTTGGGAAGGCCGAAACGAACTGCGGGGAGAATTTATTAATAATGCTGTCTCTTTATTTGGTGTGCACGACTTTCCTTGGTGGGTCTCCTCTTGTGTTTGATGAATTGTTGCAGCACCCCTATCATGAAAAGCCATATAGATACACATAGATGCTGCTGGAAGCATCTTTCCTCACCGCAGACTCAATAGACCATTTCTAAGCAAGATAAGCACTCTTGTGCTAAGTCTCCAACTCAAGTCATGACCTCTTAGTTTTTTTTCTCACCTATCAGAGGAACACACAGCAAGGTTACTAGGAATGAAGACCCATAAGGAGCACAGAGGAAGCACCCGCTCATCTACTGACTCCCCAGATTAGAGAAGCATTCTATTAAAAACCATTTATCACCTACTTACCAATTCTCTCAGCATCCACATTTTTCTTGCTTTTTGATTCAATATCAAACAGACGCCAATCTTGACCTTCTCTTGAGCCCTCTAAATAAAGCAGGTCACCTAAGTTTCCTACGAGGTCTAATACAGACATAAATCCCATCTTTTGATATGGCAGGTCCTTTCCAATGTGTTGCTAAGAACAGATAGAAGTTAGAAGTCACAACTAAGGCAGTTCTCTGAGGTTACCACAGTCATACATTATGTCAGCACGTCTGAAAATGAAGGGATTTCAGCCTAGTTATTAGATGCAGAAAAATATGTATTTTACTGCAGATGCAGGAAAACCACAAATGATTTTTCCCACATCCCTACCACCCCGTCTGAAAGCACCATTAATGGAGCGGCTCCTCACTCTGGAAGTGCAGATGATTGCTAGGAGTAGAACGATGTGAATAATCTGTGTGCATATTATATATATATATATACACACATACATACATTATATATATATATATATATATATATATATATATATATATATATATATATATATATATATATATATATATATACATACATACATACATACATACATACATACATACACACACACACATATACATATATACATATACACACACACACACACACACACACACACACACACAGGGGAGGCACTCTGGATATGTCCATATAATTTATAGTATGGCATGCTAAAGGTATGATTTTATGTGGATTTTCCTCCTCTAAAATCTGCGTGCAGAATTTCCGATGCAAGTCTGCGCAGTTCTACGTTATGAAGTGACATAACGCGGATCGGTGCAAAGTCACATTGGAAATTCAACATGCTGACTTTGCCCATTCACAGGGCTAAAACCATGGCTTTCCACCCTGGTTTTTGAAGGCGAATCAGGCAGGAAAATACACCTCAGGAAACCGCAAAATCATGTGTTGGATGCGCAGCAGCGACGCGGAAAGGAAGAGAGAGACAGCTGTGGGACACCAGGCTCACATGGGCGCCTACCCACAGCACCAAGGATGCCCAGGAGGACCAACAAGGGGGGCCGCGAACGGCCTAAGCCGCCACCACTACCGTAAACAAGGCCTGCATTACTGAAAGACCCTGCCCCCCTCAATGGGAATTGTAAGGGACTGTGGTCCTGACAAGGAGAAGGGCCCCAGGGGAAGATGGCGATGGAAAATAGTCGCACACAGAGAGGTATGCTGAGCTAGGATGGGGGTTGTGGAGCAAATGACTGTGGCAATAGTGTCAGGGAGGAAGAGGGAAAAATAACAGAGGGAAGATGTAGGGATACTTGCCTCAGTGGAGAAATACTTACCCTTCCGCCTCAAGAGGTAAAGCTACAGGTGTCCAGCAGTGGGCGCCCTGAGGCTTGCCTGCCTTTGGGAAGGAAGGTAGTGCTTCAAAGTAGGGGGCCATGATAGCTGGCGGGTCAGGGTCAGACTAACGTTGTTTGGGTCGCAACAGAGTGGTTAGCTCTAGTCTGTCCGCCCTCCTTTGTGGGGTAAACAGGGAAAGTCTAATGCCTGTCCTGTATTCTGAAATCCACAAGAACAATTACTTCAGACCAGTAGATTGAGAAGGTCAGTCTTCTATGGACACTAAGCTAAAGTGAACTTAGCTCAGTGCTTTCCGGAGGGGCATAGCTGGTAGGAGGAACTAACTTTTTCTTTGGCTTAGTGTCGCCTCCTAGTGGCAGCGGCTATACCAAGGTCTTCTGTGTCCCCCAATGATACGGATGAGAAATACATAATTCCCACTCAGTGTCCCAAATGCTACAGATAAAGAAAAAGTACAGAATCTCACCTTAAATGCAGCTAACAGATGTGATACTGGAAGTCCCTCTGCATGCTTATTAACAACCTGATTAATAAAGTGTTAGACAAACATGTTAAATTATGTAACAGTAACACAAAACAAAGTAAACTTCTTGTTGGAGAGCAGCACACTTTACAAACATTACATGGTGACCATCCAAAAGACCACTGGAGCAGCAGCTCTCTGCTCTGGCTTACAGAGGATGGACACACGGACAAGGGCTGTTTTGTTCTGCATGGAGAAGTAAGGCTGAAATACCCCTTCAGAAGGTTAAGCAATGTATTGCCTGCTGCATCATTCAAGGACCAGCACAGAACTTCTATCCCCTCTATTGAAACAGACAAAGTGTGAAGAAACTAACTCAATCAAGCTAATAACAGCAAAATGTATTTACTAGATCGGGCTATTTTTTGCACCAATAGCTGGTATCACTTACATGTTTTATATCTTGCCGAAGATCATCGCTAATAACAAAACTGCCTCTTGTCTGCGATAGACAAATTTTCAAATCCTTCTCAAACTGAAAGGAAACAGAGAGCAAGTTTACATATACATACCGAAGTGTTTTAGCCATTTGTATGAGAGGGTTTTTACATGAAAAGCTTTTATCTTGTGATCGAAAACACAATAATTAAAACTGTGCACGGTTCTACAATGGGGATTTTTGCGATGCATTCTTTTACAGGTGAGGCACGTTCACTTTACACGTTTCACCAGTAAACGATGTGCGGTCAATAATCACAATACAAAAACCGCAACATTTTCTGTAAAACTGTGTATGGTTTTTGGTGCATTTCACATAAATGCACACGGAAGGAAATTTACATCAGATAACTATTAAACTACAGTGGTAAACATTAAAGGGGTATAAAGGGACTTTTTATAAAACGTTTTCTATTCATGACTGACAGGTCATCAATAAAAGACCGGTGGGAACTTGCTGCCCGAGACCCTGCCACTCAGCTGATTTACGTTGTCACAGCAGTCAGAAGAATACACTGACGATAGTGCAGCAGCCCAGGTTGGTATTGCAAGTGCAGCTCCTATTGCATTCCATGAGAGCTGCTACTACAATACCAACCCGGGCTGCTGACCACAGTGACAGCGGCCTGGCAATTACCTGAGTGGCAGGGATCTGAACAGCAGGCCTCCATCAGTCATCCATGTTAAAAAGTCCTGGAATACCCCTTTAAATTGACATGTAATGTGTTATGGTAACTTGACTACAATGTACTAGAATGTTATAAATCAAGTTATCATGATGTACCAGTCCTGTTCATGACTGCTACATCGGTAGCGGAGTGCTATGGCAGCTGCATTCTGAGAAGTAGTTGTTCACTTGGAACAATCTCATTCAAGGGGTTGTGCCAAGAAGGCAACCCTGATCCAGAAGCCCTATTAGAGCATAAAAATGCAATAGAGCTGGGTCCCCCATCTATGACCCGAAACAGAGTTGCTCTTTAAGAGTGGCTGCCATTCTGGTGCACCTTGAGCCGTCCTTGTATTTCAGGTTAAGGATCCACATCTACTTTTAGCCTTAAAACCCAGATGCAAAATAATGACCAAAGCTGCACTGGGAACGAGTGAGGCCATATGTTCGAATTTTGTCAAAATGCAAGTGTAAATTAAGTAAATTAGAGTAAATTAAGTATTACATAGTGCCCATTGAAATCAATTGGCTAGTTACAGTATGCAATGCAAGGTCATAGTGGGTCCTTCAGCATTAGAGAATGTCTTTGTAGCCACTGTTATAGTACTAATATATGTATTCTTTTGTGTATATTTCTTACATCAGCCTAGGCCAGTGATGTGCAACCTTTTGAGCTCGGTGTGCCAAAATTCGCCAAAAAACCGAGCATAATTCGGGTGGTGTGTCACTTTGAGAAAAAAATTCATAAATTTGCAATATTTATAGTTTAAATAACAAAAAAAGTATAATTGTAATATATAACTGTTTTTAGTAAACCTAAAACACCCATAGCACAGGCCCTCGCCTCTCCCAGCCTCCCCCTCCCTCATCTTAGTAATGATGACCCCCAGCATTGACAGTGCCCCCCCATAGCAGCCCCCAGCGGTGACAGCGCCCCCCCAGCAGCGATAGTGGCCCCCCACAGCAGCGACAGCAGACCCCAACAGCAACGACAGTGGCCCCCACAGCAGATCCCCCGACAGCGGACCCCCTAGCAGCAACAGCGGCCCCCCCTAGCAGCGACAGTGGACCCCCCAGCAGCGACAGCGGCCCCCCCCCTAGCAGCGACAGTGGACCCCAGCAGCGGCCCCCCGAGCAGCGACAGTGGACCCCCCAGCAGCAACAGCGGACTCCCCCAGCAGCGACAGTGGCCCCCCACAGCGGACCCCCCAGCAGCAACAGTGGCCCCCGAGACCCGCATACTCACCCCATCCATGTCCTGAAAGCTCCGCGCCTCCGCGCCCTCCAGCAGCGATGATCTCCGCCGCACACTGTGACGTCAGTGTGTTGCAGGACGCCTTCTCCCCCGGACGCTCCCGCGGAACCAACAGGTAGGAGATGTTGGGGGAGGAGGATCCTGGCTGCACACTGACATCACAGTGTGTGCCAGGATCAGCGCTGGTTAGTGAATACCAGCAGGGGAGCCGCGGCGGCCCCTGCTGGTATTCACCAACGGGGTGAGCGGCCGACAGCGGCCGCGTGTCAGCGACTATGGCCACGCGTGTCATAGGTTCGCCATCACGGGCCTAGGCAAACACATGCATTATATATATACATACATACATACATACATACACACACATACAGTGAAGGAAATAAGTATTTGATCCCTTGCTGATTTTGTATGTTTGCCCACTGTCAAAGACATGAACAGTCTATCATTTTTAGGGTGGATTAATTTTAACAGTGAGAGATAGAATACCCCCCCCCAAAAAAAAAAAATCCAGAAAAATCACATTGCCTAAAATATATATATATATTATATATATTATATATATATATATATATATATATATATATATATATATATATATATATATATATATATTTTTGCATTTTGCACAGAGAAATAAGTATTTGATCCCCTACCAACTAACCAACTATTAAGGGTTCCGGCTCCTCCAGACCAGTTAGACGCTCCTAATCAACTCGTTATCTGCATTAAAGACAGCTGACTTAAATGGTCACCTGTATAAAAGACTCCTGTCCACAGACTCAATTAATCAGTCAGACTCGAACCTCTACAATATTGGCAAGACCAAAGAGCTTTCTAAGGATGTCAGGGACAAGATCATAGACCTGCACAAGGCTGGAATGGGCTACAAAGCCATAAGTAAGAAGCTGGGTGAGAAAGAGACAGCTGCTGGTGCAATAGTAAGAAAATGGAAGACATAAAAAATGACAATCGGAGAGATCAGCCTAAAACTACACGGGGGGGAACTTGTCTTTGACAGTTGGCAAACTTACAAAATCAGCAAGGAATCACTGTATATACGTATATCTACCTTCTTGAATAGCCAGCATATAAATGGTTTATAAGTTTCTGTTATGCACTGGTATGTATTAGATGCAGGCTTATTCTCCCCCATATCCTTTACTGGCTTAGGAATGTCCTGAGATAGAGCGTTCTGACCCCCTTCCTTTCGAAGAGGAGCAGTTAGAACGAAGACAGAGCCTATACTCCTTCTTAAGTTCTGGTTACTAGGAATTACGTATTTACCGTAGTAGTAACACACCTCAAGACGTTAACATATATTAAACCACTAACACCTAGAGCCAATCATGAGTTCTTATGGATTACAGGGGGGGCGTGTATTTTGAAGATACGCAAGTGAACTTATATATACACATCGTCTGCCTTGTAATAAAGTCAGAAGAGCATCATGTGCCAGTGATTTGTGTACACAACTTCTCATATAATTCGGACCAGGCAATGAAATACGCTAAGAAATCTTTGATGATTTCCCCAACACCATTTACCTCTTTTGTCAAATGAGGGGAGCCCTAAATGAGGGACTCCCCACTTTTGTCTCACAATGTCATGATAGCGTACTTGAAAATGGGTTTTCTAAAACAGGATAACTCATTGAGAAACATGAAACATACCTTTTCCTCTAGACCCTGTAGAGTGCTGTCTATGACAGGCTCTGCTATATAAGTCTTTATAGTCTGTGTATCTAAGCTTGGACTACCTGTAGTATCAACTTTAATGTCAGTTATACAAGTAATGACTGGTTTGTCAGCAGTGCCCTGCACTGTTGCGGATGGGAGAAAGCTTGAAGTTAAGCCATTCTCTAAATTTTCAGTGGTTACACGAGAACAAGAAGTTTCAGAACTTTGTTTCACTGCACCGAGGCTCTCAGCAGATGGGTTGTTGGCAAAGTATTCTGTCTTTGCTTTCATAAAGAGCTTATCCAAGGCTGTAAGACCAGAAGATTGAGGAACTGTAGGCGGCAATGGACTGTCCATAACATGTGACACTTTGGAGGAGCTTTGGTCCCCATTTACACAAACACTGCTAGTCCCTTTAAAGAGATTGTCTGGCTTTGAATATTGAAGATTTGAACCTAAGAAATGAAAAGAAAAAGTGAGATATTAACAAAGCACTATTAAAAAATTGTTATATTACCCTGATAAGAACCAACCCAATAAATACATGGCACTGGACTTTTTGAATATATGGCACAGGTTTAAAGCTCCTGCAATCTAGCAGGTCAGGTGCTCACCTGCCAGTGACAGCCAAGGGCCCAAGGAGAAGACTGAAGTGGTTTATAACTGTTTTGTCTTCTCTTTTATAGCTTACACAGCGCTTACTGATAGCGCTATATAGTGAAAAGATGAGGAAGCAGTGTCATTTCCTCTACTGGGCCCGGCAATCACATGGTTGCCAACAACCTCCAGCATGGCAGAGCTGCCGGGTCTCGACAAACTCAGTCCAGCTTTGCCAGTCACTACTATCACTACAGAGGGATGCTTACTCCTGTAACTGGGGCTCCTATGGATACAAAGGAAAACTGTGAATTTAAACAACAAAAGGTCTTCTATGACGTCATGGGGGCATGCATGTTATACAAATAAGTAACTAGTAACTAGTATAAAATCTACAGAAAAAAACAAAACAAAAAACACAGCTTATGCCAATTTAAACTGTACCATAGCCGTCCTGTAATCTGAAATTATACAAATTATATATCAAAATATCGAAACAAATGTGTACCTCTTTCCTGTACTTTTTTTTTTTTTTAAAGCACTAACATACCAATTTTAAAAATAAAATATTAACTTTTTTTTTTTTATCTCTTTGTACACATTGGGTTTTACTGTCAGGATTCAAAAATTACTCTAAAACATAACCTTTAATCGATATACATTAAAAAAGGGGGCTTGAACAGCCACGTTTAGACGGGACACACGAAAAAAATAAATAAAACAATTCCTTTCAAAGATACCCGTTAATGTATGGGTGGCAAGAAAGGAAGTAAGAAACCAAGAAATGCCTGTTAGGTTTCTTAAAGAGGAAAATCCAAGGATGAATGAATACGGATCATCCGGATATCCAACAAATATGTCGGCCTCTGGAAAAAGTTCCTGTAACCTCTATGCGAACCTAGGTATGATTTAGAATGGAAAAATGTTCCATAGAGGAGCCCCCAGTATTATAGTGACACCCTACAGCGGCCCCCAGTATTATAGTGACACCCCCCACCACCCTTCCCCCGAGACCCATATACTTACCCCCTCCTCCTCTGCTCAGCGTTGCTGCTGGTATTGATCTCGGTGCAAAGTGTGACGTCAGTGTGCTGCTGAATGCCTTCCCCCCTGCTCTCGCGGAACTAAGTAGTAGGAGACGTCAGGGGAGGGGGAGGAGGATCCCGGCTGCACACACGTCACAGTGTGCGCCGGGATCAGCACTGCTAGCAGCGCAGCTGAGTGAATCACAAGTGGTGAGCGGCTGATGACGGCGTGTGCCAGCAGGGAGGGCCCTGCGTGCCACCTTTGGCACGCGTGCCATAGGTTCGCCACCACTGGCCTACACCATCCCGCAGCGGGAGCCGTTGTAGTAGAAATGATGATTAATTAGCGTAAAATGTCTATTGATTTGTATAAACTAGATGCATTACACAGCTGTAGTGATTTGACTCTGTAGTGTGCTATAACAGTAGTCCAATGTAAAGTTCCAGTGCAGCCTCACTAGGTTTAAAATGCATTGCTGTACAGTAAGACTGAAAGTATATCTATCTTGGGTGTATCCAAAGCCCTTCCCCCTCTCAACTTCTGAGACAAAGAAGCTGATCTTTGCCTGACCACATGTTGAGGAGACAAAGTCTGGCTTGTACACAGGGCCTGAGAAAGGCGGGGGGAAGGGAGGTGATAACAGTTAGTGGTAACTGCTTTATCCGAGCGTGCTTGCTCATCTGTAGTAATAACCTTTACAATAAATGTATCACGCTATTTATCATGCAAATCTCTAACAGAAAAAAAAACCAAAAACACAAAAAGCTTATTTTGCGTCCCAAAAACACAATAAAAGTGATCGAAAAAACCCTATGTACCCTAAAATTGTACCAATAAAAACTATCACACGGAAAAACAGCCCCTAGAAAAGTTTAAAAAAAAGTTATGGAACTTTGAATGCAAAGGGTTATTAACCCCTTAATGACACGGCCTTTTTTTTTTCATTTTCGTTTTTTCCTCCCCCCTTTAAAAAAAAAAAAAAAAATCGTAGCTCCTTTATTTATCCATCGACATCGCTGTACAAGCGCTTGTTTTTTGCGGAACAAGTTGTATTTTTCAATGGTGCTAGTTAATGTACCATATAATCTACTGAAAAACTTTTAGGCCTCATGTCCACGGGGAAAATCAGGCCCGCTCCGAATTCTCCATGGAGAATCCGTAGCGGGTCCCTCCTGCCCTGCGGACATGAGCGCTGAAAATAAGAATAAATCAGAATAAACTTACCTCCCGCACGCTCCGGATCCTTCCTTCGCTGCGGCGTCATCTTCTCTGCGTCGCGGCCGGATCTTCTTTCTTCGGCCCGGCAGATGCGCAGGATGACGTCGGTGACGTGCCCCGCGCATGCGCCGGCCCGAAGAAAAAAGATCCGACTGCGACGGAGAGAAGATGGCGCCGCGGCGAAGAGAAGAAACGGAGCGGGTGAGTAAATTCCGATTTTTGTCTCCCGCGGATCCGGACGGCTTCCATAGGCTTCCATAGAAGCCCGCGGGAGACCCGCACGAAAATGGAGCATGGTCCAGATTTTTTCATACTCCATTTTTTTTTAAAATCACTTTTATTGACCATCCGCGGGTATTATCTACCCACGGGTGGTCAATGCATCCCTATGGGATGCGGATCCGCGGGCAGGAGAAGAGTTAAAATCTGCTGCGGATTTTAATTCTTCTTTTGCCCGTGGACATGAGGCCTTAAAAATTCCAAGTGGAGTAAAATTTTTAAAAAAAGACATTCCACCATCTTTTGGTGCATCTTGTTTCTACGGCGCACAAACTGCAACAAAAATAACATGATATGGTTATTCTATGGGTCAGTAAGATACAAAACTCGTATAGGTTTTTTTTTTCTCCCGTATTACTTTTCTTTTTTTCAGACAGTTAATTTTTAAAAATTATTTCCTGCTGCCATCTTCTGCGCGCAATAACTTTTATTTTTCCATCAACGTAGTTGTGCGAGGGCTCATTTTTTGCGAGATATCCTGTAGTTTACGTTGGTAACATTTTGGAATACATACGACTTTTTGATTGCTTTTTTAAAATTTTATTGATCTTTTTACTATGGGACCACAACTAGCGATGCTTTGATCGCTCCTGCAGTATGATGTAATGCCATAGCAATAAATCATACTACTATCTGACAGGCAGTCTTTCAAGCCACCCCATGGGGATGGCTTGATTGGCAATCTGCTAAGGCAGCCCTGGGCCTTTTCAGAGGCCCCCCGGCTGCCATGACACCCGCACGTCTCCCTGTGATCCCATCGCGGGGGGGGGGAGGGCTTACGGGAGATTTAAATGCCGCTGCTAGAATTGACAGCGTCATTTAAAGGGTTAATAGCCGCGATTATCTGTGCAGCTGATTGCAGCTATTGCCCACGGGTGTCAGCTGTAATAAACAGTTAACGCCAGTGCTGTTTGAAGAAAGGTCGCCTGGCGATCTTTCTCCATACATACCCCAAACACTGCATGACGTAAATGTACGACATATAGTGGGAATTAAAAAAATAAATCATGTTGTCATCATTGTAATCGTACTGACCCACAGAACAAAAAAGGAAAAAAAAAAAGGAAAACTATGGCGCAATTGACGTGCTTTCTCTCCCTGCCTTTCAAAAAAAATAATAATAAAAGTTTTACGATACATTTTATGTACCCAAAAACGGTACCAATACAAACTACAGTTTGCTACACTAAAAGACAAGCCTTCATACAGCCATATCAACAAAAAAATTAAACAAAAAGTTATGGCTTTTGAAAAGTGGAGATGCAAAAGTGAAAATCGTTGCATTCTTTGGGCCAAAGCAGCCGTACATGGCGCAAAAAGAAAAAATGCAGCAAAAATAAATATTAATACTAAATACTCACAATGTATCGCTCTGTTTGTAACAGGAGTCTTCAGCATCAGTAACGATCCAGCTCTAGTCTGTTGTACCTGGACAAAGTCGGATACCGACCGGAGGACTTCTGTTAGGGAATAGAAGCCATATCTGGTATACTGAAAGCTGCGACCGAATCGTCTGTAGAAGGAACTTTCCAACTGGGACACCAGTAACGGCGATATGGAGAGAAGCTCTCGTAATTCACTCTTCACCGATATCGGTAACACAGGAGCTACTCTGCCGCGTCTCACCAAGTCCATATGAGACACGGGCCTTATTATGTGGCGTCTAGAAAGCCCTCTCTTTCTGCAACTTGTCTTCTGTCTAGACACCAGCTCCGCCATTGTCTTTGTTTCTTCATTAACCACGGCTTAATTACAAAGAAAAGAAGGATAACTAAGATGAAGGGTAAATTTAAACAATTAGAGTACACAAATAATATATAAAGTTGTATTGTTAGCATTGTACAAAAACCTAAACCTGGACACACTTGGTCCACTAACCATGACTTAACAACAGCGGCATGCACCGCCATTTCTAGGTATATATTCCACATATCTACACTGTGCTGCCTGCTAAACTACCGCAATACTGTACTTATTATTATATATTTGCTTCCGATTGTCACATATGGGAAGATTTTTTATTTTTTTTGTATAGAATAAAGATGAAGAGCATTTTCTTATCCAATTACTCCTTGGAGCCTAAGGGTGAATGCACACGAGAGGATTTAAAATTGTGGAATCCGGAGCGGGTGACCACCTCCAGATTCTGCAGCAAATACCACCTACAGCATGCAATGCAAAAGTGATTCTTCAATTGCTGTTTCTGCATGGGCGGCTTTCATTGATACGCCAGCCCGGGTGCCCTAGATCTCACCCACAACCCCTGTCACTGCCTGCTTGCCTCCACTCCTGGCCAACCCCAGGCGTGCAACTGGGTGGCGGTTCCTACTCTCACTAGGGACCAAAAAGGGACGCTGGCGTACCTGGATGGAAAGGGTAGAATACCGACAGAAAAGGCAGATGTAAATAACCAACACAAACCATACAAAGCAGAACTGAGGCAGATGGAAAAACCTGGCGGACAATAGCAAAGTATAGCAGAAAAGATGACAGAGGCAGGAGACCAACAGAGGCAGACTAGCTAGCACACTGAGGGAAAGTAATAACTGGCAGTGATTGCAAGTCTCTGCCCGACCTTTAAACAAAAGCCTTCGCCCAGGGGCGGAGAGAGGGAGACAGCCAACTCCCAACAGAACATAATAAACGGGAGCTCGTGCACGGCAGCTGCACTCATAGGTGCACTCATAGGTGCCACCAGCACCACGCCACCCAGGGACCGATGCCTCTGGCAGCCGGACAACAAGCCAGGGGGATGCGCCCCGACTGCGGGACCCCGCACACCGCCACCCTGGGAGGACTAGCAACAGCCGCATGGTAACATCTGTACTGCGCATATCCGGCGGTGAGTAAGAAAGAAGAAAAAGAAAGCAGGTACACACGAACGCATGCTGAATCCGACCTGTGTGCATGCAGACTTATAAAGCCTCTCACAGATTCCACAACCGGCACATTTACCAGCGCCCTGATAAAGGAGTCGATTAAAGATGCAACAAACATACATATAAAAAGTTTGGACATGATACATTCTCTATCTTGTAGTACCCGTACTCTAGTGTAAATTACGCTGACCCCTTTTCTCCAGTGATAAACGTTAAGGTTTTCCAGTCAAAAGCTATTGATGCCCTATTATCAGGTTAGGTCATCAATAATCAATTGCTCAGGACCCACCGCTTGGGATCCCCAGGGATGCGTTGATCGCCCAGCCCACTACCGGTGAGCGGGGCTGGATGTTGTCATAAAGGACGGCAGCAGAAGTGCCACAGCTGGCTTCACTCCGATTGAAATCAGTGGGAGCTGAAGCTGCTATTAAAATTCCGTGTCTAAATTCTGTGCCAGAGGTGGAAATGCCGTCACTGTTATAGCCGCTTCAGCTCCTGTGGTGAGTGAAGCCAGCTACGGCCCCTAGGACGACCCCGTTGCACTGACAGCATGTCAGGTGATCAGTACGGTGGGTCCCCAGTTCATGAGGAGGATAGATCATTCAGAATTTTTGCCTGGGAAACCCCTTTAAGGTGTCAGAAACAGTAGGCCAAAAAGCCGATTGTTCAGCTGACAACCATTATCCCTGTCTTCCCATACACACGAACATTCAGCTTGACCGAGTGTTCATGTCTTTACGGAGACAGGCCGCAGCCCAATAGCTCTGGCACTGGCTCA
Source organism: Eleutherodactylus coqui (assembly GCF_035609145.1). Classification (NCBI taxonomy): domain Eukaryota; kingdom Metazoa; phylum Chordata; class Amphibia; order Anura; family Eleutherodactylidae; genus Eleutherodactylus; species Eleutherodactylus coqui. The sequence continues at coordinate 269,789,032 of NC_089839.1, read as the reverse complement.
TATACCATAGAACAAAAGGATGAGATATTGAAAGTCAATGTTCTTAATGCTTCCTACTTCCAACATCATCTGTCAGGACACAGCTGAGCTGCCCCCATGCACAGTAGAGAAACATCTGCATCCGCTGTTATTGAAAGGTGCGGACCACTAAATACTAATGTGTACAATCCTATGTGAATGAGCTCTAAACGAGTGCCAATCTTGATCGACACTTGTCATTGGCCCACATAAAATGACACTTGTCATTGGCCATTAAACTCCAGATGTGATGTGAACATAGCCGAAGATACGAAATCCGTCAGCTGTAAGAGAACCATGCTTTTTTAAGACAAATGAGTAACAAGGAACGAAAGTATATCACTGATAAAAGAAGTACTGCGTGTCCCCAAAAATAAGACCCTGTCCTTTATTAATTTTTGCCCTAAAAGGCACAGGGTCTTATTTTCAGGGAGGGTCTTATAATACTTAGCCGTCCAGATCCCTCCCGTTGATTACCGCAGTTCCGGCAGGCTTCTGTGAGGTTCTCCGCACCTATCGTTTGCTGGTATCGTGGTTTGAAAACCCTGCCTCCAGCAAGCGATTGCTCTGATTGGTGCTCAGCCAAACCCTGAGGCGCTTGATGAACCAGTCTCTCATTGAACGGCTGTGATTGGTTCATTGAGCATTGCATTGATTGGAGGAGCCACAGTGCTCGAGAACCAAACAGAGCAATTGCCTCCTGGAGGCGGGGTTTACAAGCCTTGTTACCAGCAAGCGATGTTCTGCCGGCACTGATAACTGCAAGGAAGCCTCCAGGAACTGTGGAGAACAGCGGGAGTGACCCGGACTGAGCCTGCTAGTTAAGTATTGCTTTTTTTTCCATGTAGTGTAGCTAGGGCTTATTTATGGGGTAGGTCTTGTTTTCGGGGAAACACTGAATATTATGATATGGTACCAAAGGGGACTGTATAGCAGACTAAAATTAGTAATAGGCTTGATAGCAGGATTTTTTGTTACTTACCATAAAATCCATTTCTCATCCCGTTCATTGGGAGACACAGTAAGAACTTGAATATAGCGACAGGCTAGGTGTGTATATGGTGGTGTAATTTTAATCGATTTTAGTTTTTGTACTGGTCTTGGAATCTTATTTTAAGTAAAACAAAGGTTATTTTTTATATTTAGTCTCTCTAGGGATCAGACCAGTGAATCTGGATATAGCTACTGCCACTAGGAGGCGGACAAATACAAGAGCGTTAGTTCCTCCTACCAGCTATACCTGGAGGCACCTAGCTAAATCAGTATGTACAGAAGCTGTAGGAGAACCTAAATTCAACACACTAATGTAAATCAATTCAGATAAGAAATAAAAGATATATGAAACCCTGAAAAAAGGGAAGGTCCCCAAAAGGACAAAGACTGATTAGGTGGGTGCTATATCCTCCAATGAACGAGACAAGAAATTAATTTTAAAACGAACCATAACTTAAATTTTGTTTATAATTCATAGTTTGGGGTTTCCAGCTTACTTTTACAAGCTGGTGCTTGCAGTGAGTGTGTTTGGATGTTGTAGAGTGCTGAAGACAGACCGACCAGGGAGTGATTTGAGCTTTTATTCTGCATGCGTGCAGGAGGCTGGGAAAGCTGGGTACAAATCCGCCTGTATTCTAATGACTCCACACTTGCAGTTCTGCTAGGGTGATCAATCGAAGCTCTGCCGTGACGATTGCTACCAGCCAGAGTGCTCAAAGTGACAAATCGGCGACAAAGTGGGATCGGTTGGGGTCCCCCCTCTCTCCCTGAGAGTATCTAGGGTAAGAATTATCATTTTGTGAGAACTGCGTGATCTGGTCGCCTAATGCTTGCGGAAATATAGGACGACAGCTACCCCTGTGGCAAAAGGGATTGTCAAGAGCATCACACATGCTCTCACGTAACAGAGGGGTGCAAGGTGAAACCCAATACTCCACAAGGAACCGCACAACACACAGTCTGGAGTATTGTGGCTGACTGACACACATACAAAGCCCCGTTGGCTCTGAAAATTATCCAGAGAGTGTTACTGTGGTTGATTGACACGATTCCAAATTTGCTAAGACAGACGCCTCAAGGAAACGAAAAGGGGACTCACTATTAGAGACTTGTTAACTGAAGAAAATAAGGACTCCTTGTAGTTTCCCATATAAGAAGTTTTAAGCAGCGCCCAGAAGGTGCCAATATTGCTAGGCAAGGGGTGGTCTACACTAGAACATTGGACCTTCTGGTGATGTTAGGTGGCCTTGGCCACTGTGCTGATTAAAACACTGTAATAAATGCTTATTTCTGCTTGGAAAGGGAGGGTATGGATGCTAGTAGTAACCAAGTAAAAGCATTAGTTACATGACCCAACCAGAGGAAAAAAAAAAGAAAAGTCATGTAAAGTACCAGGACAAGCTGCAACACAGTTCCTGCCCCTGGTGGCAGTAGCTATTACCTAAGGACACAGATAACAAATAAGGTTTACTGTACACTATGTTAAACGGATTCTGTCAACAGGTTAGTGAAGTTTGACACCCAGCATGCAGAATGACAGTTCTCCCCATATACACAAAAGGGACACTACAATTTAAAGGGATTTTAAGTGGTGTGACACCAGAATAAAATACCAGCAATCTAGTTTGTTATGCAAAGTGAACATAATCTGGAAGAAGGATAAGCTATCTGGTAATAGTTACTCATGGATACTTACCTGACAACATAACAGTGCCACCAACATTAGTGTGGATATTTACCACATCCGGCATATCTACAAGGAGCTCCATGGTGGACCTGTAGTCTAAGGACCTGAGTGGAAGGGGTGAACCAATCATTGCGCGGTAATCATGCTCAAGTTCCTGAACACTGAGGCCAAGCTTGGACGCGATCAGCAACGATCGCACCTCCTTCTTTAGCGTCTGTAAGATCCGATCCTTGTTCATTTCTGTGGGATAAAGGAAAAACACAATTATAATCCCATCCTTTATCTGCTCTTTTTCCTTTCATTTTCTCTCAACTATCTGTATACCGATTCAAGATTTGAATTTCACTTTTGTGACATCTAAACACCTTATATTACAGGAGGCCTATAGAAATTAGTCAGACCTGGGAGCCAAGGCAAAGACATGTTGTAAGGCAGGACCCCAAAACGTGATAGATGAGCAATTGTGGAATATTCAAAAATAAATACTACAAACTGTGATGTGCGATCCTGAGCTGACATCACTTGAGGTAACCTCCTTCGTAGTTAAAAAAGAACTCCCCTTAAAAGGGTTGTTTGGAGAAAATAAAGGGGTTTTCCAGGAAACTACTATTGATGACCTATTCTAAGGATAGGCCATCGATAGAGGATTGGTGGGGGCATCCTCACCTGATCTCTCTGCCACTCTCTACTTCATGCAGCGATGACATCCAGACACAGGGACACGTGACCATTGCAGCTAATGACTCACCAAAGCGAAACCACTTCCTGGGTCACCCTGTAATCACCACAGCTTCCCACAATAATCGCAGCAGAACCCCTTCCAATTCTGGATTTTAAATCTGCAGCATGACAAATGTTCGCTGTGGATAAACCGCTGTACAATCCATGGCAGTTCCTCATATACCACTTGCGGGTGCCTTTGTTCATCCATTTTGAATTTTGCAACAGAACCGCTGTCGAATTTCTGCTACATTTTTTCAAAGAGGTAACCCCTTAAGTGCCAGCCACTCTTCATCTCACAGGAAAAAAAAAGAAAAAAAAAATCACAACCTTTTCAGTTTTTTGTCAGAGCCATATTAGTGCCTGGTTTTTGCAAGGGGAGTTGTATTTTCTAATCTAGGATCATCATTAAAGGGGTTGTCCCGCGGCAGCAAGTGGGTCTATACACTTCTGTATGGCCATATTAATGCACTTTGTAATGTACATTGTGCATTAATTATGAGCCATACAGAAGTTATAAAAAGTTTTATACTTACCTGCTCCGTTGCTGGCGTCCTCGTCTCCATGGTGCCGACTAATTTTCGCCCTCCGATGGCCAAATTAGCCGCGCTTGCGCAGTCCGGGTCGTCTTCTTTTCTGAATGGGGCTCCGTGTAGCTCCGCCCCGTCACGTGCCGATTCCAGCCAATCAGGAGGCTGGAATCGGCAATGGACCGCACAGAAGCCCTGCGGTCCATGAAGACAGAGGATCCCGGCGGCCATCTTCAGCAGGTGAGTATGAAGACGCCGGACCGCCGGGATTCAGGTAAGCGCTGTGCGGGTGGTTTTTTTAACCCCTGCATCAGGGTTGTCTCGCGCCGAACGGGGGGGGGGGGGGGGGGGGGGTTTAAAAAAAAAAAAACCCGTTTCGGCGCGGGACAACCCCTTTAAATGTAAAAACAAAAATTGGTAAAATGTTGAGAGAGGTCTTTTAACATTGTAACATAGTATGAAAGGCAAAAAAGACATATGTCCATCCAGTTCAGCCTATTACCCCCACCCAATATTAAAGGGGTTGTCCCGCGCCGAAACGGGGTTTTTTTTTTTTTCTCAATAGCGCCCCCCCCCCCCCCCCCCGTTCGGCGCGAGACAAACCCGATGCATGTGTTGAAAAAAAACCCGGATAGTACTTACCCGAATCCCCGCGCTCCGGTGACTTCTTACTTACCTTGCGAAGATGGGCGCCGGGATCTTCACCCTCGGTGGACCGCAGGTCTTCTGTGCGGTCCATTGCCGATTCCAGCCTCCTGATTGGCTGGAATCGGCACACGTGACGAGGCGGAGCTACGAGGAGCAGCTCTCCAGCACGAGCAGCCCCATTCAACACGGAGAAGACCGGACTGCGCAAGCGCGTCTAATCGGGCGATTAGACGCTGAAAATTAGACGGCACCATGGAGACGAGGACGCTAGCAACGGAGCAGGTAAGTGAATAACTTCTGTATGGCTCATAATTAATGCACAATGTACATTACAAAGTGCATTAATATGGCCATACAGAAGTGTATACCCCAACTTTGTTTCGCGGGACAACCCCTTTAATCCAGAGAAAAGCAAATAAAAAGTCAATGAAAGCCATCTGATTTGCGGCACACCCGAAACTATCACCCCCAGTGTGCTGCGGGTCCCGCGGGAAAGCAGGAGATTTAAAAAAATTAAAATCTCCACTGCTAATGTGTGGGCGGCGTGCCGGTACATGAACGGAGGAGACAGCAGACGACCGGCACACATCTGGACTGGCAAGTAATGTCCTCATGCTGCGGGGCACCAGCCCATGGAACCTGACCTGCCCATGGACATGAGGCCCTAATTTCATACAGGTGTTTAGCTGTTCGCACCAAAAATTTTATGACGTTGTGGTTACTTCCGAGGAATAAAATATGTATACACATAGGAGCGTTAGATTCTCCTCAGACTACATGTACTGATGTCCCCCTGCAGAATGTACCACCCTTCCCACTCTCCTCACTTTTAACCCTTAAAGATAACGCCCCCTTTTTATTCAAATTTACCCCCAGACGGGAGGTTGCAGCCCCTTCTTAGGCTTAAATGCATGCTGCATCACTGCAGACCATGGCCTCCTCCTTATGTACTTTACAGCCTTTCCGTATATACACATATATTGGCGAGGCAGATTCCCCTCCGTATATACACACACATATATAGGCGAGAAAACAATCAATTAGGATGATGCACTCATCAATTTATGACCAAGTTGACGCCCTGTATTAATTTACACAGTCATTTACATAAATTCATCTTCTTATCTTTATGTAGATTTGATATGTTTTGATATCACTATTTTTCATATGACTGGCACATATCATACTGAATAGTTTAACATTTCTAAATAGGGTCTTAGAATGATATATTTTTTCATATAAGTATAGGTTTTATGTTATAAAATTTTTTAATGAGGCAGCTTTATAGTAAGAACATAATATATAGCCTTGAACAGCGGCCATCCAGACCAATATATGGTTGTTTAGGATAATAAAGTTGCAGACTTCAAGATGGATGACAGCGGAGGCAAAAGTCACGAGACGCGGGACATGTTTTACATAACTCCCCCATCATCCCGGTCTTGGAACGAATGCATGCGTTCCAACACACACTGCCGTGTAATCACGTGACACTCCGCCGCCGGTCACGTCATTGGGAGGTCCCAAAATTGCGATGAGCAGTATTCGGCTGCCCTTTTCTGTTTGGGACATGCAAGTTTATTTCTATTTCAACCCTTTTTGTATTTTAACATGTATGCTTGAAAAAGGTTCTAGTGTATTGAGCCAAATCCACAACATACAATTGCATATTACATGTTGGGGCCTTCTCCTGAAGGTCCGTTCTTTCCTATCTACCTGTGAATGAAACCTGGATCTACCACCTTCTTATGGAGACGTGGAAATGATTGTTCACGGTTATTCAAGGCGATCCTGGATATCCAGGGGAGAGTATATTCAGCTCTGCTGACATTCCCCCCCCTTATGAGTAAGTTGAAACCAGATACTCTGGACTTTTAGTATTTTGAACGCATTGTCCTAATTGATTGTTTTCCTACTGTTTTACCCCACCCATGTGATGGGGGGTTTGTTTTTTCCCCACTGTGTGCGGCTCTCCACTTAGGTGGACTATGTGAGGATCTGGGAAACACCAATCTCAAGCATCATCAAAGTCACTCCTAGGCGCTGTCCTTATTGTTTTCTGACATATATAGGCGAGGTAGACTCTGCTCCGTATATACACATATATAGGTAAGGTAGATTCTCCTCCGTATATACACATATATAGGCAAAATAGACTCCCCTCCATTTATAGGCGAGGTAGACTCTGCTCCGTATATACGCACACACATATAGGCGAGGTAGATTCGCCTCCGTATATACAGATATATAGGCAGATTTTCCTCAGTATACAAATCATTTCCATAGGGTTTATGGTTTCTGAGAAAAGAACTATGTCATGTATCGCAGATTTTCATGCTTAGAATTGAATATTAATGTTGCGACCCCTTTAGTTTTCCTATTAGTATGTAAAGAATGGCTGTAGCAAATTTCATGTTTGTGTGGTTCACATGTGTGTTATCAGTTATATTACATAGGGGTGCCAATACTTTTGCACTTAGCATTGAATTGAGTTGTGACACGTTTACTTTTCCAATTTAGGACCTAAAGAATACTCGTGCCAAATTTCACGCGAAGATTCCAAGTGCAGAAACTCGAAGCAGATTATCCCCGTGCCCGCATGGACATTTTCTTCGTACCGGACGCATTCGCTTTTCTTCTGCACTGCGGAGTGAGCGTATGCGCTGTACATTGTTTTTTTTTCAAATCTCCTGCTTTCCAGTGGATCCGCTGCACGTGCACAGTGTCCGCTGCAGGTGTGCTGTGGATCAGATGGCTTCCATTGACTTCAATGGAAGCCATTCGTGCAGGAATACGCAGAAAATGGAGCATGCCGCATTTTTGACATCCGCAAGTACTTACCTGCGGATGGCCAATGATTGTCATATTAAACTGCGGATTGTCCACACGGGTGATCCGCAATTCAATTATGCTCGTGGACATGAGGCCTTAGGGAATTTATAATGCAATAAAAATTAGAGGGTACGTTTTTCGTCTGCGAGTACAATTGCAAAGATACCAAAATTTATAGTTTTATTACTATTAAAATAAACACACATATATGTTACACGTTCTTCATCACCACATTCTAGCTCCCATTACTTTTTGATTTTTCTGATGATTAATCTGTACAATAGCTTGTTTTTAGGGGGCTAGCTGTATTTTTTTTTTATTGGTACCTATATGGGGTATGTACAACTTTTCGATCACTTTTTATTTTTTGCATTGTGCATCTTTGCATATGGCATGCACCATGCATGATAAATGAATGACATAATTTGGTCTTTTACAAATGCAGCAAAACCAATTATGCCAATTTTTTATTGCTTTGATTTTTTTATGTGAAAACTGGAAACATGAGGTCATTTCTTTTAATAATTTTTGAATATTAAAATTTTTTAAATTAAACTTATTTATAACTTACACTCATTGTAACATGGATATAAATAAGGGATTACAATATCAGAGCAAAAGGTTTATTAATTGTGGAAAACTGAACACACAAAGGAGCTAGTACCCTGTTCCGTTGCCCCTAGCTTGGGCGCAAGATGTGATGCGGAGGGACATGGAGGCATACAGGTAATGTATGATATTTTATGACATAACTCATACGTCCACATTTTCTGTAATGGACTTTAGATCGTGCAAACTCGTAGGCTGTCGAACGAGGCATCGCAGATGGTCCCATATAGATTTCCATTGGTGATAAATCTGGCAACTAGGCAGGCAATGGAAGTGTGACAATATTGTGGAGGCATTCCTGCGACACCCGTGCCATGCGCGGCTGAGCATTATCCCGCTGGGAAAAGCCTTTTGGAAGCTGTCATGAGTGGCAACACATGTGGCTGCAGGATATCCTGAAGATATCACTGAGCTGTTATTGTCTCTCATATGACTACTACAGGTGACCAACTGTTGTATGCGATGGCTCCCAGACCATCCCGGTAGCAGTGGGGGCAGTGTTCCAGTCCACAAAAAAAAAAGCAATATTGAGATTCTCCTAGGTCTTCAAAAATGAACATAGCCGTCATCAGTGCCCAAACTAAACATAGATTTGTCACTTAAGACAACCCGGTTCCACTTTGTAGCAACTCAGTTTTGTCATCCAAAACACTACAGCAAATGAAGTCGACGGTGGGTGGGTCTCAAAGTCAGTACACATAATGGGCGCCATGAGACAAAATGCCCTTCAGCCAAGGACCTGGAAATGGCTTCAATCATCACAGGGACCTGTAACGATGGCGCCACCTGTCTCTAGTTGATGGACAACAGCACAGTTGGAGCTGCTGGTGCTTGTTGGACAATCAGACAATCTTCTCTACTGGTGGTCTGTCGAGAGCGCCAATTGGCTTGTGTGCCCTCATGCATCCACTGGTCCCAATACCGCCTAATAGTCTGACCAGAAATGCCCAGGTGGCAGACAATTCGTCAATCTGACCGTCCCAGCGTCTTGCATTCCAATAATGCGCCCCCTCCCATACTCTTAACAGGGTGAAATTTCTTTGGTTATGTCATAGTGGTGTCCAATGGTCAAGAAGCTCTACACAAGGGGGGAAAAAAAAAAAAAAAAAAAAAAAAGAGGTCCACTACACAAAAGTACCCTCTTAGAGCCTTTTTGTAAGCCAAGGGTCGTACCACTTTTAGGGCATCAGGTGGCAAGAGTGTTCTTCTAATCACACCGCAACTCTAATCATTTGCATATCTGCCTGAGATGTAGCTGCATGCCGAGTTTTGCAGCAAAACAACAACTTCTAGGTGCTTGTTTTTTTTGACAATGAGTATACTTTTATGTCCCCGCATGGGACTTGAACTTGCAGTGTTCTAATCGCTTGTACAACATATTTGAAATACTGCAATATGGGAGCTGGCATCGTCTAGAGGAAAAAGGTCTCTACACCAACACTAAAGGGGGTTCTTTACTGTAAGAGCAGCAAGTCTATAAAACTCTTTGCCTGAGGCCATGGTGATGGTGATTAAGGTAAATTCACACATGGTGTAACTTCACAGCATAGATAAATCCACTGTGAAATCTGCGGATCTTATGTGGATTTTACCCTTTACAAATCTACAGTATTTCTGTGTAAAATCTGTAGGACAGACATGTAGATTTCATGGCATATTTATTTATACCTCCATATGTTAATTCATCCTTATAGTAACAGTTCTGTGTAAACATGGATCACGGGAGAGGTCTGTGTGCTCACCCTTAAAGGGGTTGTCCCGCGCCGAAACGGCTTTTTTTTTTTTCAATAGGCCCCTCGTTCGGCGCGAGACAAACACAAGGGATGGGTTAAAAAAAAAAAAGTTTAGTACTTACCCGAATCCCCGCTCTGCGGCGACTTCTTACTTACCTTACCAAGATGGCCACCGGAATCTTCACCCACGATGCACCGTGGGCTCTGTGCGGTCCATTGCCGATTCCAGCCTCCTGATTGGCTGGAATCGGCACACGTGACGGGGCGGAGCTACGCGATGACGCGTAGAAGGGGGCGGAGCCAGAACGCCGCTCGTGCCGAGACCCAAGAAGAGGGAGAAGACCCTTCTGCGCAAGCGCGTCTAATCGGGAGATTAGACGCTGAAATTAGACGGCACCATGGAGACGGGGACGCCAGTAACGGAGCAGGTAAGTGAATAACTTCTGTATGGCTCATATTTAATGCACGATGTATATTACAAAGTGCATTAATATGGCCATACAGAAGTGTATACCCCAACTTGCTTTCTCGGGACAACCCCTTTAACCCTTTTCAATACACTATCTGACGTCTTAAGACATTATGATTTAAAGCTGTACAGCTATGATGTTGGAAGACATCTGTTGGGGTTCTCTTACTGTATATTCCCTCTCTGCTTTCGGAGCCTATCCAATGTGTCACCTCATGCAGTACTGGCTTTAGCCAGCATATAGCGCCATTGTATAAAGGCAGAAAAAAAGAGTAAACCCCCTAGGAAAACCAGGATTCAAATTGGATTGGAAAGGGTTAACACATAAGTGGCGAAAGACAGATCCCGGCTGCCAGGGGTAATTTGCTAGTCACAATGGTTGACCACAAGGCTGAAAGCGATTGTGAAAATGAGACAACTTCCCCCCCCCCCCCTTAAAATCGGAGATGAAAAAGAAAAAAAAGAATGACTTAAAGGGGTTTTTCAGGGAGAATATAGTGATGATGTATCCTCAGATCATCAATAGTTGATCAGTTGGGGTCTTTCGCTTGGGACCCCGACCAATCAGCTGAGTGGACGCATGCTGTTAGCGCCGCAAATACACAGAGGTTGTAACAGAAGCAGTGGAAGTCTCCGCGCCGACCTTTGTGTAGTGGCCGCTGCTAGTAACTGCAGGCACGGCTCATTTAAATCAACGTGAGCTGTACCTGCAGTACCAGACCAACTCCCTAATGCAGTGTCATTTAGTAGAAAACACGACAGTATCAATGAGTGTAGCAAAACATCATGAATTTATTCTCCCATAGTAAAAAGAAGATGACGTTTCGGTCCCCAATGAGACCTTTGCTTGACAAAGGTCTAATTTGAGGACTGAAACGTCGTCTTCTATTTACTAGGGGAGAATTCATGAGGTTTTGCTAGTCAGGACGGGCCGCCTCTCCAGAGCGCACACGCGAAAACCTTGCAGTTCAGCCAGCCAGGACGGACGGGCCGCCCACAGCAAGCACTGCTTGTGACGTGCTTGCTGTGGGCGGCCCGTCTGTTCACCTCAGAAGTGGCTGACGGACGGAGCAGAGCAGGAAGCGGTCATTTTAACTGCTCCAGCTCTGCTTCAAGAAGACACAGAGGAAGATGCCAGAAGGAGGGGACATGCCTGGCGATCGGTCCTGGCCAGGCAAGGTATTTTTTGGTCATGTCAGAACCACTTTAATGCCCCACATGCAGTGTGATGTGCATGCGAGGTTTCCTCTTAAATCGATGGGAAACACTTCCGATATTCTAGTGCATGTGACGCTCATGCGAGAGGATGGGTATTTCACAGAAGCGACGCAAGGCATTTCTGCCTGAAAATCGCACGTTGCGCTCACCTGTGTGCAGTTAGCCCTACAGATGCAGTCACAATAGAGCAGCGGCGAGGCTGGCCACCATATGCAAATTATAGGTCACGTTGGCAACCCTACTGGTCATCATCTGGAGCCCAGTAATGGGGAGACATCTTACGATTTCCACCAATTGCTCGAGACCACTGTTCACTGTATATTCCCATTCACATTAATGTTGACAAAGAACTATGATGTTGGGGTAGGGTCACATGGTGGGTTTTGGGGCAGATGTGGGCTCGGACACAGATTAAACCCTCAGGTCCACATGGGAAAAATCCAATGAGGATCTGACAGTATTTAGTGTAAACACGCTCTTAGGCCACTCTCACATTGGCCTTCGTTTTCGGCCATAGGAGCGTCTGACAGCGTGTTTTAGTGCACCCCAGCACTGTAAGTGGTGATGAGGTGCGCCAAACACCAAAAAATAGAGCAGACAGCGCTGGAAAATTGCGGCACTTGAAAGCGCCGTCTAGCGCCGTGATTGAACGCATGTCTGCAAGACCCCATTGAGCTCAATGGGAGCGTTATACAGCGATTACTGCTGCGTATAATGAGTGCCCGTAGGCTACAAGCATAGGTGCGGCCCAGCAATTAGCTCTAGTGAGCATTCGTGTAATAGCTCCCCAGGGGTGGGCACGGTCCCACATAACGGTCACGTCCAAGAAGCCCACCAGTGATGCAGGACTTTTACTACTGAGGATCTGTCTTGAAGATAGGTCATCAATGATTCATTGGCTGGAATCCCGAATGGCCAATCGTGCAGGAAGCAGATAGCGCTGTCCATATTACAGCAGCCTAGTTTGGTACTGTAGGCACACCTCCCATTGAATACAATGGCAGCTGTGCCTGTAAATTAAAACCAGCCCACTACAATGTTGACAGAGCTATCTGCTTCCTGCGCTGTCAGTGAGCCCCGGCAATGATACGGAGCAGCAGACTAGCTGATCAGCTAATGACAAACTATGCTGGGGATAGTACAATTCCTGGACAACCCCTCTAAGTGTTCACTAGCTATTCATTGTTAAAGGGCCTATGTCATCACCTTTAAGCAGTATAGTTATGGTGTTTAAAGGAAAGGGCAGTCATGTTTTATACCCGCCCAGTCCCCATGAACTTGGCACTCACTCACAACTTGACTCTCTTCAGACGGCCTCTGAAAAAAGTCTCACGTTGTGTGTGTGAGCGCCAAGTTCACGGGGAACCGTGTATAAAACATACTTTCCTAGCCGCCAAGTTTCTTCAGCTTTGAGCACATTAACGGAGTTTATGCCCCTCTGAGGTGCGGACGCAGGCCCTTTAATGGCCACTTTTTATGTAAACCAGACGTCTGTTAACAATCTCCAGCTAGTGAACACACAATTCATCAGTCAGCCGTGGGGGGCGAGCGTCACCGGGGGCTCCCCAGATGCATTCCTGCCGCAAGTAATCCATGTGGCGTCAGCTACGTACGGAGCTGCGGATAGCAAAACCTTAAATGGCCCAACTATGGCATCTGCTTTTGTTGCCCCGGACAGCAGGGCTGCTGGCTGTTTCTCATTCCACGCCCCTTTAAAGGGTTGTCCCGCAAAAGCAAGTGGGGTTATACACTTCTGTATGGCCATATTAATGCACTTTGTAATATACATCGTGCATTAATTATGAGCCATACAGAAGTTATTCACTTACCTGCTCCGTTGCTGGCGTCCCCGTCTCCATGGTGCCGTCTAATTTCAGCGTCTAATCTCCCGATTAGACGCGCTTGCGCAGTCCGGTCTTCTCCCTGGTGAATGGGGCCGCTCGTGCCGGAGAGCTGGTCCTCGTAGCTCCGCCCCGTCACGTGTGCCGATTCCAGCCAATCAGGAGGCTGGAATCGGCAATGGACCGCACAGAGCCCACGGTGCACCATGGGAGAAGACCCGCGGTGCATCGTGGGTGAAGATCCCGGCGGCCATCTTAGTAAGGTAAGGAAGAAGTCGCCGCAGCGCGGGGATTCGGGTAAGTACTAAACGGGTTTTTTTTTTAACACATGCATCGGGTTTATCTCGCGCCGAACGGGGGGCCTATTGAATAAAAAAACAACCCGTTTCAGCGCGGGACAACCCCTTTAAGGCTCCTTCCCGCTATTTGCACGATTGTTGAGCGCCAGCGATGCTTTTTACTGAGAACAATCTCACATTGCTGCCGCCCATGATTTTCTTGCGCAAAAAAGTCAATAGGCGTTAATAATGTTAAAACCGCATTGCACGGAAATCGCAAGTTTGTGCGTTGCGATAAAAAGGCTTCTGCGTTTTCACTCGCTCTTGCATCGCTCAAAAAACGTGCAAATTTCTCGCAAGTGTGAAGGCGCCCCAAGGTCTCTTCCACGCGGCCGTATGTGTTTTTAGGGTCGCCATTCACGCTGTAAAACGCAAGTCCCGACCTTAATTAGCACATTCTTGGCCATTCGCACAGGCGGCGGCTGCGTATATTACAGTCATGCAACTAAGGCCTTACTATAAGCCACAGCCAATCCCCTCCCCCCCAGCCACGCCGCTCCTCGTCGGAGGAAGGTCCCGCTTCTTACCCAATGGTGCAGCAGAAGCCGATGCCGCAGCAGTCACATGGTCTGCCCCCTGTAACGGTCGTCCCCGGCTACGTAGGACCGTACCATCAAAATAATCCATTTACTCATTTGTCATCTGGTCGCCCGTGTAAAATGCCCTTTGCTGATACTACAACCCCCATCATTGTGCGACTCCTGGGGCTCTCATATCGACCGCTGACGGCCCACCGCTGGCTAGTAGTGATTTTGGTGGGGGGGAGGGGGGGGTCCTAATGTGGCAGTAATAAATGAGACCCACAAGAACTTACAGCTGCAGTGCAATGACCTGCACTACATGAGCAGCAAGGGCTGCAGGCTCCATGCCCCACACGGCCCATAGCAGCATGTGTGCAGTCTCAGTATAGTACTGTCAGTGCACAGTGCAGCCCGGGGTAACACATGTGACGTAGTTCACACCAGCCCCATCTACCTGCGGTATTCACACACTCCGCCGCTCTACACAGCGCGGTGACTCCTCTGCGACACCAGGACACGTGACTCCTCCAGCTCTTCCGTCGCGGGACTCACAGCGCGGCAGATTCCTCCGCCAGTGCCAATCGCCTCAGAGAAGATCCGTCCTTCCAGAGCCCAAGTAGTGAAGTATCCCTCCGCTCTAGAAGAAAAAAATGGCGGTAGGACTAGGACTATTTCAGGCATAAGAACGCGACGATTAGGAAGAGGATTCTCAGCTTCACTTTTCAAGAGCCATAACTGTTTTATTTTTCTGTCGACATGCCTGTTTTTTGTGTGTGATGAACTGTACGTTTTATTGGTACATATGGTGTATTCTAAAACTTTGATTACATTTTTTTTGTATGGCAGGGCAAGAAAAACATCACTTCTGACATTTTTTTTTACAGCGCTAGGCCACCTGCACACGCATGCGGAATCTGGCCCTGGCAGCGTCGGCATCCATATCCGCGTGTAGTTGCCTTTTTCCCCCTCTTCATCTGTACTGCGGATGGTCCGCACCGCGCGCCAAAGGAAACGCGCAGAATGGATTTCTTTTAACTGCATCTTTTCCTGCGTTATCGCCATGTCAATTGCGGAAGGGCTGCAGATTAGATGCAGTTTTTCCTCCTGTGCGCAGGCGGCCTTAGTCATATAGCATACATGACCCGAAACGCTTGTTTCTGTGGGTCGGTACAATTCCAACTGTACCAATTATTTTTTTAGGATTTGCCACTTTTGCACAATAAAAATCTTTAATTTTTGGAAATTATTATTCTTATTTTTGCGTCGCCGCAAAGTCCCATAACTTTTTTATTTTCCTATTATCGGAGCTCTGTGAGGGATTGTTTTTGCATAAAAAATTGTAGTTTTTATTGGTACCCTTTTGGGATGTGTGGATATGTGGCTCTTTTTGATCACTTTTGTGTTTTTAGGGGGAGACAAAAAGAACAAAAAAGGTTTTTGTGTTCTGCTTTTTTTTTTTTAACCTTTTTTTTCACCATATTTATTTTTCTCCATTTTTTATGTCCCTGCAGGGGACTTGAATCTTGAATCATAAAAGCTCTGATCGCTATGATTCATTATCTTTCACAATAGCGATCACAGGCCAGGCTAGGACCGGACACAATTATTTGGCATCCGGGTGCCATGGCAGAGGGGCGATAACGTCACAGATGAAGTGTGCCCCCTCTGTTAACCGTTTATATACCACAATTTACATTAAGGGGTTAACAGCGAGTATCCGTGTTTTTACCAATCCACTCCCAGGTTTCCATGGACATGGAGGAACCACTGCTGAAGCTGTGAGTCACGTGCCCAGTCAACAGTACATGACCCCCCACACTGCCTCTTTTGGGTGCTGTGCGGTGGGCACCGGGGTGGTGGCGCAGGACGGGGAGCCTCCGGGATAGGCGAGTGTTCCACTATTCTTTATTTTAAAGCTGAATAACCTTATTTTATGTCCCAGAATACTCCTTTATCCTGCCACTGCAGAAATCTGCTCCAAAACCGGACGGGGGGCGGCGTGGTGGAGCGGGGGGTAGCAGTGGGGAACAGGGGGGAGTTCTCTCCCCCCCCCCCCCCCACTCCCCTCTGCAACCCCCCGGCGCCCCCTGAATCTTTTTGCCCGAGTAGTCGGTTACTCGGAAAAAGCGGTGCTCGAGTGCAAAAACGCCCTAAACGAGTATGCTCGCTCATCTCTAAAGGCTACCTTTATATGGGCGAGAAAATCGTGCGAGATCCGTGTATCCGTGGGGAATTCACATGGTAGTGAGCGCGATATGGGGGCGGGATTCACGGCTCTATATCCCCCTCACCAGTGTGAAGATAGCCTAAAGGTGCATTCACACAGGCGAGCGCAAGTTGCGCCTGACATTTATGGGTGGGACTCGCGTCGCACTGGACACGGACACTCCGTGCAGGAGACCGCGAATCTGCATCTTCTATTCTTGTGCTACACAATGTGATTTGCGCGTGAAATACGCAGGCGTAGCCGCATTTCAGTCGTGCAAACACGTATTTGTACAGCTAAAAGTTCTTAACCCATTCATTTGAATAAGCGATTTTCCACTCGGGCTGATGGTCTAAAAATGGTGAACAGTCGCTATATTTTCTATTTCTAGGGGGGTAATCTCATGTATCCCGTGGTGTCCGTGCGCTGTGCGATGTGAGTTGTGTCTGAGGATCTCAGGTCCAACCTGCTCTCGGCCCTGTCAATATGACCTTACGGCGTTGCTGTGGATTTTTTTTCAAATTCAATCAGTCTAAGGTCCGCTTCACATGGGAGTCTGCGTATTTGCGTGCGCCTGAGCGCCGCATGTTTGCTGAATAAGGCCCCCTGTCCACGGGCGATATTCCACTGCGGGGGGGGCAGGGGGGGAGCTGTAAGGTCTCTGCAGTGAGTTTATCTGACAGACAGGCTCACCGCAGAGAATCGCAGCAAGCCGCCATTTGAATCCCGCGAGCGGAGAGTCGCTATGATTCTCTGCTCTTGGACAGGGGGCTGTCCAGATTATTGCCGCGGATAACGCAGGGAACAATCGCCCGTGGGCAGGAGCCCATAAAAGTGCTTTCTTGCATGTGAATTAGCGTATTTTACTGTACTTTTTGCGCCTGCAGGCAGGTTCATTTGCACGTGGCAAATACAGATGCACCAATTTAAATAGCTAATGAGTTCCAGATGTGTTCTTTTTCCCGGCCAATTCCGCAGTGTTTCCCGCATCTCCTCGTATACTTTGGCGCATTTGTGTGTTCGTATTGACTTCTGTCGGGTCTTTTGGTGCGCAGCAAAATAGAGCATACTGCGTTTTTTCTTTTGTGCAGGAAAAATGTGAATGGACCCATTGGGGTCTATTCAGTGCCTATTGTGTGGGGAAATCTTGTATCCAGACGGAACGATTTCATCCAGTTTATTTCTTGTAGCTGAGAACCGCGCAAAAGAAAACTCGTGGGTTTAATGCAAATTGCTGCGGTTCTGCAGCTAGCACAGGCGAGACTCATTAAAGGGGTTTTCAACTATTGAGGACGTATCCTCAGGATCCTAAGTAGCGGACCCCGCGGATCAGCTGATTACAGACGTCGTGGTGCTCGGGTGAGTGCTGCGGCCTTTTCTCCAAGATGTGATGTCCTGTTCATCAATCATATGTCCTGAGAGCAAATCAGTCCCAATCAAGTGAATGCAACTGAGCTCCGATACCAGGCACAGCCCCTGTACAATGTATGGCATCACGCCTGGCATGGACTGAAGTGGGCGCTGCACTCACTCAAGATCTGCTGTCACTTCAGTCAGCTGACCAGTGGGGATCCCAAGCAATGGACCACTGCCGATCGATTATAATCCTGAGAATAGGTCATCCATATTTAAAGCTACAATCACGCGGGATATTGGGCTGAGAACCCCATGTGGACCTTTGGTGCGCAAATGCGCAAAAAATAGAGCATGCTGTATTTTTTGGGTGTCTTAAATGTGCAGGAAATACGTGGCTGTGAATGAACACTTATAAGTCAATGGGATCTATTATCTGCGGATTACGTGCGTAAATACGTCCGCGTGAATCTACCTTCCCGATAGGTATGTTCCACTGCGGCTGAAACGGCTGTCTTATATATTGGAATCCCTGACAATGTAACAGTATGTCAGTTCTGTCCATTTAATTACAGCTCTGCTTTTTAGGATGAAGGAGTTCTGCAATTTCGGAGCAATTTCTTTCACCCTGAACCTCCCGTACCCGCGCAGTCCTGCCCACACAGAAAAACATTGTCTCTGGTACTAATGAGGGCCGGAAGCATCATGCGGGGTCAGCACTACTATAGTGATGACTCCAGCACTATGGGATTAACCCTGTGTGTCAGTTGTATTCAGTCGGACAGAGTTTTGGTGAAGTTTTCAAACTGATTGTTAATGGCCACACGCCGCAGATAAGTAGCATTCTCAGCTTCAAAACCGCAGAGCAATTCACAATAAATTTGAAAAGCATCCAGTGTATTGCTGACTGGAGATAAGTGAACTTCCCGAATGTTCGGTTCAGCTGGTTCACCGGATTTTGTCTAAAAGTTCAGTCAGGCAGCTCTGACACCTGAACGCGGCAAGGCGATTTCAAATGCAGCGCTTTGCTGTGATTTTACTTTTGCTTTTAGCCGCAGCTCCCTGCGCACCCCGTCATTATGATGGGTGATGAGGTGCGCGGAACGCACAAATATAGAACAGACTCCGCTCGAAAATCGCAGCGCTAGAAAGTTCTGTCCAGCGCCACAATCGAGCTCATGTCTCTGCGGCCCCATTGAGTTCAATGGAAGTGTTATACCGCGATTAACACAGCGTTCAAAATGGCGCGTTAATCGTTGGAAATAGCGCCTGTGTGAGAGAGGCCTTAGAATTAGTTCTAACCAAACCAGAAGATCATAAAACCCCTACAACTAGTATTAAATACTGTCTAAGAGCCCTGAAACAGTGGACAACAACGGCATGGAGTTTGTATATTCTCTTTGTGTTTCTTGCCCTTCTCCTCCTCTTCCAGAAAGGCCACCTGCAGACGAGCAGGTCGGATCCCGCTGCGATGCAGACCGTGGCGCTGCAGAGGCCTTCGGCTCACCCGCTCCCGGCGTCTTCTGTTTTCTGCTATGGAGCCAGCCCGTCGGCGCATGCACAGAGCGGAGCCGGCCGCGTCACCACTGACATTTCTGTGCGGGCCTCTGCGAGACCCAAACCGAAGTAGAACATGCTGCGATTTGTTCTCCGCGCACGTTTTCATGCAGACAAATCACGGCTGTGTGCATAGGATTATGTTTTGTAATGCAATCCTATGCAGTCGGGCAGGGTGGAAATTTTGTGGGAAATCCCAAATTTCTGCCTGTGTGCAGGGGGCCAAAGATAAAGCAGCATGGTGGCTCAGTGGTTAGCACAGTTGCCTTGCAATGCTGGAGTGCTAGGTTCAATCCTGACCAAAGTCAACGTTTGCATGTTCTTTATTTATTTCTTCTCCTCCTCCAGAGAAGTAAGAAGCATTAATGCTCAATAGTTAGTACTTTTGCCTTGCGGTGGTGGAGTTCAGATCTGACCAAACAACATCCGGACGGAGTTTTTGAATCGCATGCAGATGTTGTCCTTGGTCAGATTTGAACCTATGACCCCAGTACTGCAAGGCAACAGTGTAACCCCCCTGAGGTTTGGGTTCTCGCAGAACTGAATTTTTATCAAAGTTCGAGTCATATGCGGGTTCTGCTGGTCCGATTCGCTCATCTGTGCTGCTGACTAAAGGCTCAGACATGATGCTCACAAGTGCCCCGCTATATTAAAGACCGGCATAATACTTTTATATAGGCGCATTCAGACGTTGCGGTTAGGGTGCAGTTAAAAGCCGCATTAAAACCTTATCTGAAAAACCTTGTGCAGTTTTACCCTAATTTGTCATGGCCTTCCATGCAGTTGCTGTTTTTTTCACAAGGTTTTAACCACATCTCAATAAGGTCTGAATACACTTTTATTTGTGGTAAAATAGACATTTGGTGTGAAGTGTTAGTATTTATATTGAGTAACCAGAGGGCCGTACTTTCCTATAAATTTGTCACTTTTTGTTTCTTAAAAGATGACTCCATTTTAGGAGGAACACTGAAATACTTGTAATAAGTTGGCCTTGCAGTTTTTTCATTGCTGCGAGAATAACTCTGCTATATTTCATTTAAATCGGCAAATTCAATACAAAGCTCCCTTGTCTAATAAGACAAAATAGAGTTTAAACAATCTAGACATTATCACAAAAGAAGAAGTGCAAAAGACTTGTTGAACTTGTGTGGATGGCAAAATTCCTACAAACTAGAATGTGGGATGTAATTTCCTTCCCCGTACTTAATTACTGCTTGTCTTGTGACATGTCCCACCTGTTGGCATCACTTAAGTACCCTGTTCAGCCCCCTCACTATCACAGCCATGGCTGAGAAGAGATCTCGCAGCTCTTCCAGAGAACCTCCTCAGAAACACAGGGACTCCACAGGCCAAGGGTCTAAAAGAGAAAAGAAAGGACATCAAGGCTCAGGAAGATCCAGGAGCGGGAGGGTCAAAGAACCCACAAAGAATGATACTAAGGTATCTGCTGTGGTTGATGTGGACGATGTGGTGGCTTCCGATGAGGAGACAGAAATTATGGCTCTTCTGGAGGGTGAGCAGAAGGATGAAGGTAAGGAACCTGATTGCATTACACAGCACTGTATGTGCCAATTACAACGCCATAATTCCAGGCCTAACTTGTAACAACTCTTGCTAGATCTGTGTGTGAACCAACTGTATGAAAGGAGTTGTTACATGAAAAGAACTGATTCCTTATCAGATATGATATGAGTATGTGATCAGTGGAAGTTCAACTCCTAGGACCCCACCAATTACAAAAACAGAATCCTGAGTGTCCTCAAATGAATAGACTGGTGGTCAAACGTGTGTACTACGGATCTGCTTACTTCAATGAGACTGCCAGAGATAGTAGAGAAAAACCCCTATCCCATCATTTATTTATACCCAGGATTGTAACAAGGGGGCATCCTCTACGTCTAGGGGTTCTTACCCCCTGGCAATAGACTTCCCTGCGATGCGAGAGTGAAAACGCATGATAATGAAACCAATGATTTTCAATGGTTTCATTCTCATTAGCGATGTCTTCACTGTAGCCTCACAGCGCAAAGAGGAGTCTGCGATATCGCTCACTGTTTTCAATGGAGAGAGAGGGTAACAAAGCTACAGGGGTTCTTTGACATATTTCCCCATATTTTGAGAGATAAAGGGGGTGGCTAGTGGGTTTCAGCAAGGGCGCATCTAGAGGGGTTATAGTGATCCCTCTCTAGCTAAGTAAGGGGGCAGGGATAACGGGTTCTGCATGCTGGCCCCGTCCCCGACTCTAGCCATGCCCCCTAGCCATGCCCCCTATCTCTCCAAATATGGGTAGATCTTTCAGAGATTCCCTGTAGCTCCGCCCCCTTTCTCAGGGATTCCTAGCTTGCTTTGCGATCTTCTGCTATTGATTTCAATGGGAGATATTGCAGGCTTGAATTTGCGCTGTGAAGCTACAGAAAAGACATCGCTAATGAGAATGAAACCATTGAAAATCATTGGTTTCATTATCATGTGTTCTCACTCACTCTCACATCACAGGGAAGTCGTATCGCCGCAGGTAAGAGCCCTTAAAGAGCAGTGAGACTGTGGAACTCTGCCTGAGGACGTGGTGATGGCGAATTCACTAAAAGAGTTCAAGAGGGTCCTGGAGGCCTTTATTGTGGGTAACAATATTACATATTATAGGCACTGATAACTGCAGATGGCTCATTGATCCAGAGAGTTATTCTCATTTCCAGATTTGGAGTCGGGGAGGTTTATTTTTTTCACATAAAATGAGCAAAATTGTCTTCTACCTCATGGGGGGGTTTGCCTTCCTCTGGATCAAGACTGCAGAATAACGGGCTGAACTGGATGCATGGATGTCTGTTTTTCAGACTTATATACTATATTACTATCCCATTGACAGTGGAGAAGTTCTTTTCATGGCATGACCCCTTTAATAACTTTGTAACTGTATTGATGGTGTATTAAAAACACTTGTATGACTTTTTTTACATAGCCGTGTTTGTGGATGATATTTCCTCTATATGTATTTAGCCAAAAGCAAGTTAAAGCCGAAGATTGAATAGTAACAGTCATATGCCCTGCAGCCTGAGTGCCCCGTGGGCCAGATATTGCTTCATCAGGGCTAAACTACTTTCAGGGTTTACTCATATGGCTGATTTTAACATCCGAGTTATCTATCCACATTATAGGGGATAACTCGCTGCTGAGACCCCTGCCGATCTCTCGAACAGGACTCCTGTATACTGCTCCCCTGTTCTCAGGCCGAGAGTTCCATAGTCTTATAATTCCATATCCTCACTGCTCTTACAGTATAGGACCCCTTTCTATGTTCATCTAGAAACTTTCTTTATCCAAGATGTAGTTGAGTGTCTGACGTTCGTCATTCAGCACCCCAACCAATTAACTGATGTGACGCCAGCTCTCTGGGGCTGCTACACATATGGGTAAGGAGCAGTTGGCTCCGACCCCTGAGTAGTGGCCAGCACTAGGAATTGCAGGTGCAGCTCTCATTAGCATTAATGGGAGCAGCACTTGCATGTACAACAGCCAGCCACTACACAGGGGTTGTAGCAGCAGTTTCCTGTCCATACCCCTGTGTGTAGCGCTCTGACAGTGGGCATCCATTCAGCTGGTCGTCTGAGGTCCCAAGTGGCGGACGCCAGCCGATCAACTATTGATGACCTATGACCCTTAAAGTTGACAAACACTTTTGTTGTGTCCATAGGCCCAGTTCATTTTGATGTAGATTTTTTGCAGCCAAAACCAGGAATGAATCTGAAGACAGGAAACTCGTAACCCTTTTTGTAATCTAGTACTTCTTGTAGGATGCTCTTCTGCTGCAGATCCAAACACAGATTGATGTATAGTTAATATATCCTTTCCATTGCCCATATTCTTGTGTTCCTTGTGATTTCCCAGCGGTGAAGAGCACAGGTCTCGGGGTATGTGAAGTGCTGCTCACGTTCTGCGCTATGCTCCTGGTCGTCCTCACCTTCCCACTCTCCATTTGGTTTTGCATTAAGGTGAGAGTAAAAAGTAATTAGAATGATTTCTTACACCACATTGATATTATGTGTATAGGCATAGCAATTTCCTACTGCAGTGATTCCAAAAGTATTCCACCCCAACCCTCCTGGACTGTTAACAGTCAACAGCTTTGGATCACAGTGTTTAACCCCATTCCCACCCCGTAATGAAAATCTACATTATTTGTGTTAGTCCATTGCAGCAGCATGATGTGGATTTTTTTCATGATGACCTCATGGTGCTGTATTGTACCGGCTGGATGTGTGGTGGGATAAATCTGCAATTAGTGGGATAGGGATCACAACACAAAGGAGCCCCGAAGTAACAGTATTTGTTGGGGGTTGGAATCACGAAGGTAACAGTCTGGTAGCTGAAAAGTTTTTCCAGGGTTATCTCTTCTTGTTAAAGGGGACTTTAACAAGAACTTACCTCTTAAGTTCTTGTTAAAGGGGCATTTAAATGTCTGGTAGATGTGAGTCCAATCTCTGGGAACTGCACCTATTGCCAGAACAGGGTTTTCTCGTTCTAGCTCACCACTGTGGTCACAGGTGGCCAGAAGTACGAAAACAACCAAACTGGCTGTTCTACGCTGTTTATATAGCTTTCATACATGTTAATTAAATTTAGGTCTCTTTCACACAGGCGACAGCAAAATCGCAGTGATATTGCATCTGTGTTCCGTGCGATATTGCTGCATTTTCTCGTGGCGATATTGCAATTTTGTGGTTCTACAAAGTCACGTGAAGCGCTACAGTCACGCGACTTTGTGTTGCTCTTTTGTTGAGATTTTCGGGGTGTGGAGAGTAGAGGCTTGAAATATGTCCGCTACGCCGCACTTCTCCTCGTAGGTCCCCAGCACACTTGCTTGTAGTTTTCCCTCAGCACTCCCTAGTCAGTGGTTCAAAATCCCCTCCTCCAGGAAGCACTGGCTGTGATTGGTTCTTGAGCGCCCCATTTCAGCCAATCAAAGCCAGCTCTTGATGAACCAATCACAGCCATTCAATGCAATGGCTATAACTGGTACAATGAGTAAGCAGCAGCGCTCGAGAACCAATCACAGCCAGCGCCTCCTGGAGGTGGGGATTTTGAACCTCTAAACCAGGAAGCGCAGAGGGAAAACTACAAGCAAGTGTGCCGGGGACCTACGAGGAGAACAGCGGCTGTTAGGTGATGGATTGGTTTTTTTTTTAACACAGATGGGCTTTATTTTAGGGCTTTTACAGTAGGACTTCCTACTGTAAAAGTTGAATCACACCGCAAGAAAACCGTGTTTTCGCGCAATGCGGTGCAACACAAATGAAGGATCCATAGGGAAACATGGGTTACAAAACCTCACAAATAGTGGATGTACAGCTCATGCCGATTTTGTATTCTCTCAATGTAGCAGCCTACAAAACATGGCTAATGTGAAAGAACCCATAGGAAAGCATTGGCTTCACATACATGCGATTTGTAGCACTGTCACATTGCGGGAAAATTGTGTGATTTTTGTCGTCCGTGTGAAACCGGCCCTATGGAAACAGAATTGCACAATGAACTGCTCAGTTTCCATAACTCCTATTCATTTCTATGGGAGTTACTGAAGAGTGTAGAACAGACAGTCCAGCTGTTTGCATAGTCTCGTCTGCGATGGTAATACCAGTTTTTATATAATATAAGTGGCATTCCCAATATGTGATGCTTACACTACAAGTATGTCCTAATAGTCTACTGCGTATATTTCTATGCATAAGCATAATATGCTGTTGTACAGAAGTATACTCACATATTCTTAATAGAAAATTACGATTAGTTTAGATTAGTGATTAAAGGGCTAAAAATGGTGGAATCGTGCGCCAATGTATTTTTTGTCTCTGCACCGTACAGTTATTACAGCACTCCTCAGTTGAATTGACGTTTTAATATTGGTTTTCCTTTTACAGGTTTTGAGAGAATATGAACGTGCTGTAATATTCCGCCTGGGACGCCTGCTGCCGGGACGGGCCAGAGGGCCGGGTAATAAAGCCAGATTTATACTGTAAAATGGATCGCGGCTCTCTGTAATAATTGCTATTTTAAAGATATGTGCACATATACAACCGCTTACGTAAAACGCTGCGTGGGTCACACGGTTTGTCTGAGCCGGCAGAAACCACATATGGCAGCGAGTGCCCTGGTCATGACCGCGTCTCTCACGCACGCAGTCATGCGCAGTGTGACTTTTTCTTTTTTAATTTCCCATTCGGCCTTGTAGCGGGGTTGCACTTGTATCGTTGCCCGAGAAAATCACGGCAAAATCACATCTTTATTCACTGCGTTTTGTGAGTATCAGTGGTGCTTTTCATGGAGAGTCATCTCGCATCGCATCACTGCTGCTCGCGAGAAAATCGCACAATTTTTTTTATCGCAAAAGTCGATGGGACTTTATAATGTTAAAAATTAGAGATGAGCGAGTATACTCAATAAAGGCAATTGCTCGAGCGAGCATTGCCTTTATCGAGTACCTGCCCGCTCGAGATGAAATGTTCGGGTGCCGGCGCGGGGGAGTGGTGAGTAGCGGCTGTCAGCAGGAGGGAGCGGGGGGGAGAGAGGAAGAGAGAGATCTCCCCTCCGTTCCGCCCCGCTCTCCCCCGCAGCTCCCTGCCCGCCGCCGGCACCCGAACATTTCATCTCGAGCAATTGCCTTTACCGAGTATACTCGCTCATCTCTATTAAAAATGCATCTTTTTTTTGATTAAAAAAAAGCCTCAATAAGAATACATGGGAGATTTAAAAAAAATCGCACATCACGGAAAGATAGAGCAAGCCATGATTTTTATCTCCTCAACATCCCATGAGTGAAAACATCGCTGATGGGAAGGAAATCATTGTAAATCATTGGTTTCATATTCTGCTTTTTACTGACTATCTCAGCAGGCGAAAATCACGGGATTTTGTCACCCATGTGAAACCACCATCAGGGTGTTATAACAACCCATCGGGGCCGTAATCACATTGCAGGGGTCCGAAGTGTGAGATAAGGAGCCCCCCTCACTCTGTCAATCTTTTACATGCCACAGAAATTTGTTTCCTGTCACCATTTTTTTTTTTAGTTTTGCCTTGATGCAGTTGTGTGGGGGCTGTTTTTTTTTTTTTTTTTTGTGAAGTGACCTGTAGTTTTTATATATCATTTTAGGGCACATACGACATTTTGATCAGTTTATATTTAGCTTTTTATTGGAGATAGGGGGACCGAAAAAGCAGAATTCTGGCACTGTGTATTTTTTTTCTCTGCCGGCGTTCACTACGCGGGATTAATATTGTGATATTTTAATAAATTGGATATTTTAAAAAATGCTTTATTGATTTTTGCTGTGATGACCGGGAAAAGATTTCATTCTATTTTAACATTTTTCATTTTTTTTCTCTAATAATTAAAAAAACTTTATTTTTATCTCTCTTTTTTTTAGGCTTCTTGCAGAATTAAACTTGTAATTATTTGATCGCTTATACGGTATAACGCATACTATAGTATTGTAATAAAGTACTAAAATACAGTAAAATGCAATACTAACGTATTGCATTTAACTGTATTCTGACAAGCATTCTAATAAGACACAGGTACATCTTAATAGGCAATCATTCATAATATAAAAAACATCTTTTATTAAAAGAAATATGTCCTCCAGCGGCGCTCATTACACTCATCATTCATTACTTTGTCCACTAATACCTGATGTCACTGTTATTCTTGTCAGCGGTCTCGGTGGAGACAACTGTGACAATAATATAATTTCCTCCTAATGTAAGATTGGCTTCTCTTTCTGTTCTCAGGGATCTTCTTTTATCTCCCTATTTTGGACACGTGTACGAAATTAGACTTGCGTATAAAGACCTTTGAGGTTCCTTTCCACCAGGTATATCTGTGTTTGATCTTTAGTCATATTCATTTCGTTTTTAGGCAGTTTTCATCAATGCTGAAAGTCATGACATGAAAACATATTTATGTAGTGCTTTGTAAAATAATTTACACACTTTCAAATGCCCACAAGAACTTCAGATCTGTTCCACCTTTTGTTTCCCGGCCAATATACGCTATCTTGGCCGATATACGCTACCATCTGATGCAATGGATTCCACACAGGCGCATTCCTGCTCAGGCGCTTTTACGCCGGGCAGGTAAGATAGTTTTGGCCGGACTACGGCCACTACCATAGACTCCTACGGGAGCCAATGACAGCGGCCGGAGAAAGGAGGTGGGAGTGAGTTTAGCAGCGTGAATGGTAAACTCCCTCCCCCTTCTCCTCTCCTCCCCTTGCTGCTGTTTGCAATAGGAGGGGGTGGGACGGGGTGGAGCTAAGCTCCACACCATCCAGCTCCCTCCCATCGCAAACAGTGGAGAGGGGGTGGGAGCTTAGCACACTAGCTCCCGCCTCGTTCCGCATCCTCCGCTTGCAGAGAGCCAGCAAGGGGGAGGGAAGTGGGAGACAGCTTAGCAGAACTTAGCTGTCTTCCCCCACCCAACGGCATATACGCCGAGCTTGTGCATCAGATGGTAGCGTATATTGGTCGGCCGTGAAAATGCCAGCTGATATACGTCCGTGTGAATAAGCCATTAAATGTAGGCAGCATAAACCTAGACCAGGCAGTCAGAAGATGACCCAAATTTGCTGTGTGCTAGATTTGGCACATTTTGCTAGACATGTTAGACATCTTTCTCTTTCTTGTGCCACCTCTTCGTCAGCTTACTTTTGGCAAATTTTAGGATACCTCTAAACTGCTCCCTCCCTGGAACAGCTCTGCATAAAAATGAACTAGGAGGCTACTAAACAAGTGTCTAAAAAAACAGTTCAGCAAACCCTACAGCGTATGGACTCCGAGGCAGACTGATGGTAACTGTGCCTATGCTAACAAAGCTGCATAGGAAGAAAAGGCTTCAATTGGCACATCAGTATTGGAATTGGACCACTGCTGATTGACAGAGGGTTGCCCTCTCCAATAAGTCATGTTTTCTGCTCCATCGATTGGATGGACGTTGTGTCCCGTGAGTAACATCAAAGAATGAATGCCCTGTAACCATTGCTGCAAGAACACAAGTTGGTGTTGACAGCGTTATCATCTGGGGAAATTTTTTGTGGTATTTTCTGTACCCGCTCATCGATGTGGAAGGCACTCTGAACAGATTTGGTTATGAGTCCATCCTTGCAGATCACGTACACCCATACATACTGTATGTCACACAGCTAGAAATGTCCAACAGTGGTTGGAAGAGCACGATCAAAACTTCCAAGTACTTCCCTGGTCCCCTAATTCCCCAGATTTCAGCCCAATTGAGCATGTGTGGGACCACCGCAATCGCCATGTTCTCGTTTCATAGATCCTCCCCTATGCACCCTCTAACAACTGCGGGATGCACTGCAGACAGCATGGCTCCAGATACTTGATACCTCCTACCAGCACCTTGTTGAGTCGCTCCCAACCCATCTAGCTGCTGTCTGTCCGGCACACGGTGGTTCTGGATATTAGTGGTCATAATAATGTGACTCCACTCTGTATGTGAATCGCACAGTAAATCTGGCGTAAGGCAAGGACGCTGTTTGTTTTAGTGTAAATTGAGACAGAGTTCTTGGCCTATTTTTTTTGAGACTCCGCTTCCGGCATCTGTCACGTGACCCAGTGCTATCTACTTTGCCCACTTCTGGTGACATCTTGCCCATCTCTGTGATGCTCTGATCTTCTGGTCTTGTCCATTTCCTGTCAGTTCTGGGTTAAATAGGACCAGTTGCTAGGACCAGAAGCTGGTGGCAGTGGGTGTCGGAGGTGAGTGTAGTGGGCAGAGTTTTCTGGGTTGAAGACAAGCGCAAAGAATGGTGGATTATGCAGTACTGTAGTCACATCTGGACCAAATGTGATGCGAGCGGAAGTCACTAATGGGAACAAACACATGCAGCGGCGGGTTCAGGTAGAATGCGCTAATAACATTAGAGTAGGTGAGGATACTCTTCTTTACAATTAGTAGTTTGCAACAATTGATGTTTTGGTCAGGAAACCCCTTCAAGCAGCTTCAGATGCCCATCACATGTTGTGCAGTCACTGACCACCTGCATATCTTCCCCTTCTGATTTCCGTGAATGTATATTTTTTGCTGGAGTTGACAGAGATCTCCTGCCATCTGCTCTGGTTGGAGGTCTCTGCTGGGTAGACAACCTGCAGCTTCATCCCGCCAGCAGCTGGGGCACAGGAGATGTGACCGGTCAAATAATTTACCTACTTCAATGTTTTTTGCGTTCTTTTATCAGATTGTCACCAAAGATCTGGTTACCTTGGAGGTTGATGCGGTTTGTTACTACCGCTTAGAGAACGCTGCCCTATTCCTAACCAGTGTGAGCAGTATCTCCAGCGCCCTGCAGCTGCTCGTCCAGAGTACCACAAAGCGTCTCCTGGCACACAGGTCCTTCTTAGATATCTTACTGGAAAGGAAAAGCATTGGAGAAGAAGTCAAGGTAAGAGCATCATTTATAGATGAGGCCTCATGTCCACCGGCCCGCGCGGCCCCCAGTGCAGAATCATGCAGCAGATCATACCCGGCCCGTAGTCATGAGGCCAAAAATACAATATACTCCCCTGTCCGGACACTGCGCTGCGATGTCATTGGTTGCTATTGCTTATACTGCCGACTGAAAATGAAAGCTGTGCTGTGATTGGTTGCTATTTCTCATTCTGCTGATGTAAAATGTAATCTGCGTTGTGATTGGTTGCTATTTCTTATACTGCTGTGGTAAAATTTAAGCTGTGTTATGATTGGTTGCTATATATTATACTGCTGAGGTTAAAAGAAAGCTGCGCTGTGATTGGTTGCTATTGCTTATACTGCTGACTGAAAATAAAAGCTGCGCTGTGATTAGTTGCCATTTTCCAATATTGTTGAGGTAAAATGAAAGCTGCGCTGTGATTGGTTGCTATTTCTCATTCTGCTGAGGTGAAATTTAAGCTACGTTGTGATTGGTTAAGATTTCTCAAATTACTGAGGTAAAATTTAAGTTGTGCAGTGATTGGTTGCTATTGCTTATACTGCTGAGGTAAAGTAAAAGCTTCGCTGAGATTGGTTGCCATTTCTCATACTGCTGAGGTAATATGAAAGCTTCGCTTTGATTGGTTGCCATCTCTTATACTGCTGAGGTAACATAAAAGCTGTGCTGTGATTGGTTGCTATTTCTTATATTGAGGTAAAATGAAAGCTGTGATGTGATTGGTGGCTATTTCTTATACTGCTGAGGTGAAATGAAAGGTGCGCTGTAATTGGCTCCTATTTCCTATTCTGATGACGTAAATTAAAAGCTATGCTATGATTGGTTGTTTTTTCTTATACTACTGTGGTAAAATTTAATCTGCGTTGTGATCGGTTGCTATTTCTTATACTGCTGAGGTAAAATGAAAGCTGCGCTGTGATTGGTTGCTTTTTCTTATACTACTAAGGTAAAATTTAGGCTGTGCTGTGATTGGTTGCTGTTTCTTATATTGCTGAGGTAAAATAAAAGCTGCACTGTCATTGGTTGCTATTTCTTATACTGCTTAGGTAAAATGAATGCTGCGCTGTGATTGGTTGCTATTTCTCATACTGCTGTGGTAAAGTTTAAGCTGCATTGTGATTGGTTTCTATATATTATACTGCTAAGGTGAAATGAAAGCTGCGCTGTAATTGGTTGCTACTTATACTGCTGACTGAAAATAAAAGCTGCACTGTGATTGGTTGCCATTTACTATACTGTTGAGGTAAAATGAAAGCTGCGCTATGATTGGTTGCTATTTCGTATACTTCTGAGGTAAAATAAAAGCTGCGCTGTGATTGGTTGCGATTTCTTATATTGCTACGGTTAAATGAAAGCTGCACTGTGATTGGTTGCTATTTCTTATACTACTGAGGTAAAATGAAAGCTACGCTGTGATTGGTTGCTATTTCTTATATTGTTGAGGTAAAATGAAAGCTGCGCTGTGATTGGTTGCTATGGGTAACACAGATTTTATTTTGGGCAGCTTCCTTAACAGTACGGTACTGGGCTCCTTTTTGTGGATCACTGTGTATATTCCAGAACTGATATTCAGAAAATCACCGTGCAACGTACCATTATATCGCCTGTATAGTATAAAAATCTCCTGAATAGCATTGCAAAACCATGTTTTCTTTCAGAACTGGTCATTTCATGTCACTCCTCTCAGGATATGTTGGGAAAGGTGAAGGACATATCTGTAAAAATTGCCCAGATTTTAAATTTACAGTCATTGTGCCTGACATTCCCTTATGGCATAACCCTGGTCTGACAGAGCTGCTTCCCCTGCAGGACGCCTCCGGGTGGGAAAACTCTGGATTATTAATTTTGGGTGATCTGTACACATCTAACACTTTCTCCTCCTTTGAACAACTACACGCTAAATTCGAACTACTCCGTACCCATTTCTTCAGATTTCTAGAAATCAGACACGCACTCCAGATACAATTGCCATCTACTGGACCCTCTATATCACACTACCCCTGTATAGGTATACGGTATTCTTGTATCTTGACGCCACCAGAACTGATGGGTGGAGACAAGGCTGATTGACAGGCTGGTCACACCTCCAATTGCTGATTGGCTGTTTGACCGGCCGATCACGCCCTCAGTTGGTCATTGGCTGCAGGACCTACTCAGCGGACACCGGAGAGGTAAGTGCACTTGCCTCCCCCTTTTCCCTGGCCTTGTATGTCTTCTGGCGACCCCGGAGCTGCATACCTGGCGTCCCAGATGTGACAGTGCCCGGGCGTAGATATTACCGGACAGCGCGGAGGGGAACGCACGGGGAGCACAGGGCGAGTGGCTGATATAGTGGGTGCAGGTCTCCATAGCAGGGCGCCAGTGACACCGCGTACCTTGCATGGAAGCCGGCGCTGAGGGGACCGCAATGAGACTGCAGAGTTACACTGCGCGCAACTACCTTCCATGGAGGCCGGGCTGAGGGGACCACAAGGAGACCGCCGGGTGACACTGCGCACAACTATCCATGGCACCGCAGGGGCACAGTGGCCGCAGGCATCCAGAGCACGCAGGGGCACAGTGGCCGCAGGCATCCATGGCACGCAGGGGCACAGTGGCCGCAAGCATCCATGGCACGCAGGGGCACAGTGGCCGCAAGCATCCATGGCACGCAGGGGCACAGTGGCCGCAGGCATCCATGGCACGCAGGGGCACAGTGGCCGCAGGCATCCATGGCACGCAGGGGCACGGTGGCCGCAGGCATCCATGGCACAACAACTGCCACTGCGCCGGAGTTTGCAGGGAGAGGCAGACGCTAAAGGGCAATTTATGTTTTTCCTGTCTGACGAACACCGGCTTGCGAATGCGCTTAGGCTTGGATTGAGGGTTAGGGATACTTTCAGTGTTTCGGTTACCTAACCCTCCATCCAAGGCAAACTTCAGTCCCCACGCTACTAGGACCTTGCCGTAAGCAGCCAATCAGGCGCTTGTGGGCGTACAGTGGGCAGATACAGCCCATCAGTAGCTCTTCACCCATATTTCAAGTGGTGTCAAGATACAATAATACCTAGGTATACTACGCTCCCAATGCCCACAGGGCCTCATATCCACATTGTACTCCCACCTAATCACATCAAAGACCTCTCACAATACTCCCCGGGACTCTGCTGAAATGGGGGACACTGATACCAACTCTTACAGACGACTCCTTCAAGATTTATTGGCATCCCCTTTATTTGTTTCTCCAGCAGCTAATAACAGTATGACACAGCTGTATATTGTACATCCGTGCTACCTTACTCCAGGGAGGTTACAGAGAAGTATACATCAAAGTGTATTAGATGTCCA
Organism: Eleutherodactylus coqui; assembly: GCF_035609145.1. Classification (NCBI taxonomy): domain Eukaryota; kingdom Metazoa; phylum Chordata; class Amphibia; order Anura; family Eleutherodactylidae; genus Eleutherodactylus; species Eleutherodactylus coqui. The sequence goes on along the minus strand of NC_089839.1, from coordinate 269,755,951 downwards.
TACGACTCTGCTGATTTTTGGCACATGATTTGGGAGTGTACCATTATTTGAGGCTTCTGGGGAGAGGTCACAGATCTCTCGAAGGTTTTGGAGATCCCTGTCCTTACAGGCCCTGAAATATGCCTCTTCGGAATACTCGAAGAGGTAATTTGGCAGCACCATATTAGAATATTTTTGAGAGAGGTCATTTTTTTAGCTAGGAAAGTAATAGCACTATTAGGCTGCTTCCACATGGGCGCTTTTTCTCATGCGATTTTTGGCGCTATGCAATAGTGTGACAAATTGCATGTATGTAGAGCCCATGGTTTCCTATGAGTTCCTCCACACGAATGATGTTTTGTAGCCTGCGACATTGCGAGAATACAAAATTGTGGCATGCTCTATACAGCCACGATTTGCGGGTTTTTTTTGTAGCCCACGTTTCCCTATGGAGACTTCCTTTGTGTTGCATCGCATCGCACGGAAACACAGTTTTTGTGCGGTGCAATTTTTACAGAAGAAAATCCTACTGTAAAAGTCCTAAAATAAGCCCTAGCTGTATTAAAAAAACAAACAAAAATACATCACCTAAGAGCATGTCCCCCGAAGCTACCGGCACTTGATTGAAGTTCTCCGGCATAACTTCCTGGTCAGGATTTTCAAAACCCCCGCCTCCAGAAAGCTCTGCCTCTGCTTGGCTCGGTGCTCAATGAATAGCTGTGATTGGTTCATTGAATGCTTTCTCTGATTGGCTGAGCCGCGGCGCTCGAGAGCCAATCAGAAGCAGCGCTTACTGGAGGCGCGGATTTTCAAATCCCTGACCAGGAAGAGATGCCTGAAGACAAATGTCGGGTACCTGAGAGAAGACGTGGCGGAGCTGATGGCGCTTCTTATGTGATGTATTTGTTTTCTCAATTTTTTCATGCAGCTAGAGCTTATTTTCGGACCTTTTTTCAAGCCTACCTGAAAATCCTGGCAAAAGAGCGCTAGAAAGTCGCGCAACTTTGTAGTGACACAAAATCGTGATATCGCACAGACAGCAATGTGATATCACTGATTTTCTCGCGGCGATATTGTTGTTGCCCGTCTGGAAGCAGCCTTAGTGTCAATATGGCAGAAAATGGTCAATTCCGTTATTCCATATAATTATATAGTTTTTAAAGGGCGCAGATACCCAGGAAAATTTGACAAGGTATTGGGCGTGTGGTGCGATTCCCCATTCGTGTCCTACCCACAATGCTTACTCTCATCCTCTATTTCAATGATTCAGAGACGCTTCCATTAAAAATCACACCCTTGGGCTGGAACTCAGGGCGTACGGACAATATGTGTAGACTACTTGTTTTCCTCTATGTGGTGACTTCCGGTATTGGGGTGAATTACTCCCTTTGTCAAATGTTCACAGCTGTATTCTGATTTGTCATGCTTTTTGTTGTACTACAGTGCTGCAAAAAATGTTGTAATTTATCTACTTTTCAATAAAACGAGTTTAAAAAGAATTTTTTTTTAAAAAGGCCCAAATTTTGGAGCATGAATGACTAATTTTGCAACAAAAACTATTTTAGTTATACAGTTGATTCTTAAAGGGGTCTCCTGGGACCAAACTGCTGAAGGCCTCTGCTGAGGTTATGCTATCAGTATTTCATCGGTGAAGGTGCAAAGCCTAAAACCCTACTGATCATCAGACTGTTTGATAGTCTAGTGTCTGATGCTGCAACTCACCCAATTGAACTGTAGGAGCCTTACTGGATTCTGTTCTACCCCTTCTGTAAGTAAATGGGATGTGTCACCTGACAGAGCGTTTGATATTAAGACGTGAAAAAAAATGGGTGCATCTGCAGCTTCCTTGTACATACACTCTTTGAAATTTTGCAGAAGTTCACACCAAATTAGGCCTCCTGCACACGGCAGAGCCGGGATTCTGCATGCGAAATCCGTCCCTGGGCGCAGCGGCGTCCACGCGTACCTGGTTACTTTAGTTTTCATTATACAATGGATGGTCTGTACGGCAAACTGTCGGACATGTGCAGCACAGATTTTGTTTTTAAACTACTGCTTTTCCCGGCAGGGCAATGTCAATTGCGGAAGGGCCGCGGATTGGACGGCTTCCATTGACTTTAATGGAAACCGTCTTTGCAGAATCCGCGCAAAAATGGAGCATGCTGCGATTTTTTAAAATTTTTTTTTTCCTTTGCTTGCAGTAACCGCAATTAGTTTCTGCAAGTGTGTAGGAAGAATCAATTTCCCATAGCATGCTATGGGCGGTATTTACTGCAGATCTGCAGTGGACACCCGCCACGGATTCTGCAGCAAATATCCGTCCGTGAGCAGAAGGCCTCAACATATCGTGCATCAAAGCTTGCAGGTAACATTTTAAGGCTAATTCTTGCTGCTTTTTGCAAAAGCGGTCCTAGAAAGACGCCGCTTAATCTGCAGATATGGAATTCCGCTCCAATACTTGCAAGTCTACATACAGAAGACTGGTGCAGAATTTTCGGTGTCTTGCAGAAATATTTTGCTCATCTGAGGGCACATTTAGGGCATCTTATGGATAGCTACCAGGTAAAAGATGCCATTTAAACAACAGGAATGGATTTTGGGGTCGGTGAGAAATAACAAGTGCTACATTATATTATGCAGTATGTTAATGTAAGTTTTAATAGCGGATGGAAAAATTTACTGTAAAATATGACTTAACCTTTTTACAGGTGTCACTGGATGCTGCGACGTGTCACTGGGGGATCAAAGTAGAAAGAACAGAAATGTAAGTGTGAACAAAGAAAGGGAAAAATAACACGGTGATGGGGAACATTTGCCTAATGACGAATGAATACTAAACCTCTTCACGGAGGCTCATCCGAAAATTTGCTTAATTGTGCCAAACATCTAGGATAGGATTACAGCTATTGTAGTTATCTGGCACGTTCAGACAGTATTTTCTGACTTTTTTGAATGTAAAAACAGAAAACTCACATGCGCTCTTTTTTCTAAGGTCTGTGTTTTTCACTAGCTTTTTTGGTAGTGTTTGTTTTAGTCACGTGGTTTTTTTTTGGTTTTTTTTTATGTTCCTTATTCTATAGAGATGCCTATTTGTAAAACACCAAAAAATAAGCTTTATCATGCAGTTCAAGGAGAGCTTCTTTTTCCCTATTTCCTTTAAAAGGACTGTATCACTTAGCTTTTTTAACTAATTAGAACCAGACAGTGACATGGCTACCAGTTTTCTAATCTGTTTTTATTTTACTGATTGCCCAATTTTTTTTTTACATTTTATTGTCTGTATATGTTTTTGAGGGCGGCCATCTCTCCTAAGCTGCAGTTAACAGCATTTAGAGAAAGGCTGTGACACCCACCTACCCTGCAGCTATAAGAGGCGTTTCCAATAATAGCATTATATTAGGAAATTGGTATTTCCACAGTTCCATGATCTGATATTTAAATTGACTTTAGAGTAAGCGCCCCACAGCAGGACTGAGTTCAGACATAGCAGACGTTTTCAGCTGCTGCTGCACTCTGTACGTGTTGCATGCACAATTTGCCAGATTTCATGCTGAAATTTGAAAATCCACAGTAAATCCTAAAATCCATGTTTTTTAGCAGCACATGAATGGGGTTGTAATTGTATGGTATGGCCCTTTGTTATAGATTTTGCACCATGAATCTGTAACAAAACCTCCATCTCAGAATATGGGTATCTACACACGGGCAAGTGTAATATCTGGTCATGAAATTCGGCATGATATTGCACTCGTGAAATGAGGTCCGTGGATGCATCACTTTCAGCCACGTCGGAGGATCGGCAAGTGTTTCCCATTGTTTTCAATGGGAGTCCTTGCATCACATGCCATGCAATGTGTTTTCCTGTCCCATTGAAAACAATGGGCAATGCTTTCCAAGGAACACACAAAGATAGAGCAAGTTGCTCCTATATATGGCTCCATTCAAAAGAATAGGGTTCATATTCATGCGAGATTTCTGCATTTCGCAACGCACAAAACTCACGTGATTTTCTCTGCTGTGTGAAAGCGACTGATGGCTTAAAGTAACCCTGTGGGCAAAGCTTAAAACTGATATGCAAGTAAGTACCTACGGGAGATGATTAATTGCTATTTTTTTCCCCTTATATCGTCCTGTTTGGCTGCTATTTCACTCATCAACAAAATTGGGATATAAGAATAGAGTTTAAGGTCCATTTGCACATAACAATTGTTGCTCAAAATTTCCTCAAACGAACAAAAGTGTGGGATACTCGTTCTCTCTAAACGCGAGCCATTGTGCACTTTTTGTTTGCTTTATGTTTATCCCTCAGTTTCAGCCTGCATAAAAATCAGCAGCAGTTCGCTCACTTCTCGTTATGTCTAAATACTCTCCACTCAGTGTTTCACAAAGAATGTGAAGCGCTGAGTGAGAAATAAATAAGAAGTGGTATAATTCTCAACGATGACCTACCTGTCCAAACACTCTGCATGAGCGCGTTCAAACACGAATCGGCTCTTGTAAAAGGGGCATTGCCACATTGCCTGATCCAAAGTAGTCTAGGACACACCTCCTAACTCATCATTGGTTCTGGCTACTTCCTCTACAGCCTGAACCAATGATGAGACGGGGTGTGGCCCTGACCTACTTTAAACTAGGCACTGTAAGTAAACTATATTCATATCACAACTCTGTTCTAATAGAGATGAGTAAAAAATCAGCCAAAAGAGCTCCTAACTGGAGGGTTGGTCAAAGTGTTTTAAAAATGTTGACTGTTAAATTTCAAAAGCTATATTTAGTTGATGGGACTAATATATACATGAAACAAAACAGCTATTATTAGCTTTATACTGGAAAATATCTGTATTAGATATTGAGTGGTTTGTTACTGCAGCACTTCTCTTTGGAATGCATGCCTGTTAGTTTTTCATTACTGTGCTGCTGCATGTACATTATTCTTCTATAATATTGTGGTGTCTTTGTTACTGTCTATAGTAAAGATGTTAAGCTTCCTGAAGAAGTTAAGCAGACACTGACTGCAGAAGCTGAAGCCCAAAGACATGCCAAAGTGAAGGTAAGAATGATGAAGGTTGCAGTAATACACACTATCAGGGTTGCCAACTACCACTTTCATCTTTTCATCTGGTCATGTTTGCCAAAAATCATGGACAGCCCAAGTTTCTTACTGGTAGTTTGGGAAATTGAGAATTAAAATTATATGCAATATGTTTCTACAATGTAAAGGTAACTTGGGACAGGTATGGAGACTGCGCCATATAGGTTTCATTCTAAAATTCGGTGGAGTCAGAATAAATATGCTTTGAAGTTGGATCCTGACACGCCAACCACTCCCTGCAGGCAGCATCTAGGGTGACCGCTTTCTCCCTGCTTGTGTATAAGGAGAGCTGTCACTTTAATTTAAGCAGGCATGGGGAGCTTGGAGCAGCTCTGCCTCATGACTCTGAGCTACATTTGGTATCAAAGTGTGTTTATTCTGAGACACCATAGTGTTTCTGAATAAACCATACATGGGTGAAGCATCCATACTGGTCCCCGGATCCCTTGAAAGCACCAATATAAAGATTAGCCATATTAAATGTAAATTCAGGGTCTGTAACATGAGTCAACAGTCTGCTAATTATTGCCATGTAAACAAGTAATAAATGTGCAGATGCTCTTTTTGTTAGATGATCACGTTTTATGTACGGTAGGTTTAAAAAAATATTATTTCTCCACTGTAAGCAGCATGTGTTGCTGACAATGCGTTCGGTATGGGACCAAAAGATCATATTAAAGCAGTTGTCCCAGCAGTCCATGTTATAAAATAACAAAAGAAAGGACGCTCTCATCTCTTCTCCCCCAGAGAAATTGTGCACCGACTCCCGCAGTGATCCTGACCTTTGCCAACAGTGAAAGTCAGATGACTACTGCAGCCATTCAGAGGCCACTACATTATCATTCAGAACTCCTGGCATGATGACACTCAAAATGTTACTGCTGATGCCAGGAGAATGGGTGGTGATGCTGCTGCCTCTAACTTCAGATGTTGACAGAGATCAGGATTTGCCATGGGATACATGCTTTCTCCGGAGGAATAGAATAGAGGTAAGTATCCTTACTTTTGTTGTTTTATACTATGGGCTGCTGTTTAAATTCTATTCATTTATTTTTTTTAACTCTAACAACTAGAGATGAGCGAGCGTACTCGGAAAAGCACTACTCGCTCGAGTAATTTGCTTTATCCGAGTATCGCTGTGCTCGTCCCTGAAGATTCGGGTGCCGCTGCGGATGACAGGTGAGTCGCAGGGGAGAGCGGGCGGGAGAGAGGGAGAGAAAAATCTCCCCTCCGTTCCTCCCCGCTCTCCCCTGCAGCTCCCCGCTCCGTGCCGGCACCCGAATCTTCAGGGACGAGCACAGCGATACTCCGATAAAGCAAATTACTCGAGCGAGTAGTGCTTTTCCGAGTACGCTCGCTCATCCCTACTAACAACCCCTCTTTAGGCTGGGTTCACACGGGGAGTAATTGCTGCAGAATTTCCGTGCAGACTTTCTGCTCTGAAATTCTGCCTGCGACTTTAATCTCAGAATTAGCCAGCAAAGTGGACGAGATTTCAAAGATGCAGCATGTCAATTCTTTCCCCGTTTCCGTGATAGCCTCTCTGATCTCTATGGAAAGAGATGGCCGCAGCGGAATGCAGGTGTCATAGCCACTCCAAAACCCACGGCGGAAGGCCATGGGTTTTTAAACCACATTTCTCCCGCGAAAATCTCAAGGTATTTCTGTTCGGTCATTTTGCAAAATTTCCTCAGGATTTCAGTCCCGTGTGAACTCGGCCTTAACAATCGTTTGTTTACATACGGTTTGCATTAGCCCCTCTTAAAGGCCTTTTAAAATGAGTGTTGAATGTCACCCAGTCAGGCAGGAATTCTGACACTGTAAAAGGACCTTCAGGGAGTGATGATCTCTCACCTGTGCGGACATCCGGCATGGAGAAGCACTAGTGTACACTAGGCAGATGCTCGGAGAGGATTGTGATGATAGTTAAATTCATAATGATGGACGCAGCTCAACACAGTCTTTATTTTTATAGTACTTATACCGGAGTCTTACTTCCATCCATTCCCCCAGTCTTACCTCCTTCCGCTCCACTTCTGTGGTTCTTTAATCCCCTGCTCTTAAATGCAGCCACGCAGTGTGAGTTTGAAATTACTCAGAGCTTTCTGGGAGCAGAATTCTGAGAGTTCCAGCTCCGGTAGCAGCAATATGTTGTTTCCCCCACAGCCAGTAACTGGCAGGAGGGGGACATTTATTGCTGATTACTACAGTCAGTGTCTCTCAGCATGCTGACAAGTGTGAGAAGTAGTTCCCAAACAAAGTTTCCCCTAAGGCCGGCTGCTCACGGCTGGGTCGCATTCTGCATGCGGGCGCCCATAGTGGAGTCTGACCATGTGCCTAGCCGGCATCTGCACATATCTGATATTTCTTCTTTCCTTACTGTACTGTGGATGGTCCACAGTTTTTTCTTCTGTTTTTTTTTTTTTTTTAATCCCTGCTCTTCCCGCAACCTTTCTGCAATGTCATCCTGTGAATCCACAGAGAAATAGAGCATGCTGCAATTTCATTTTTTTGGTCCGCGAGTGGGAAATCGCAATTGGTTTCCATTCATTTAGAGGAAAACCCGTTTACTCGTCTGTATCGTTGGGGGACACAGCTTTGACCTTGGGTATAGCTACTGTCATTAGGAGGCGACACTAAGCATAAAAAGTGTTAACTCCTCCCACTAGCTATATCCCTCTTGCAGGCATCCAGCTAGTTCAGTTTTAGCTTAGTGTCCGTAGGAGGTGGACAGTCTCACCCGTAAGGGCTGATTTTTTTTTTTTTCCGGATGGACACCCAGGAATCTCCCCATTAATCCAACCGAGTAGGGTGGACAGAATGGGACCAACCTTCTGTTGTCTGCCCGGTCCCCTCAGAAGAAAAGGAGGCACATCCAGGTACACCTGCATAGAGCCGCCCTTTTCTTCTTCTGAGTGGTCACATCTCCTCCCCATGCAAGGGCAAGTGATGGTGGGGGAGAGCTCTGCTGGACTTGAGGAGCAATTCTACCTTGGCGGAAGGTAAGTATCCACAGCGGAAGGTAAGTATCCACCGTAGTCTCTCCACACCTCGCAACCCTCACCCAAAAGCACAGCGACTGTGTAGTCCCAGCGCTGCCTCTTTTGTTGCTTAACGGAGCGGCATGTGTTGAGGCATGCGGCCCCTCTGTGCCGGTGACGCGTCGCCCCACCGTGTTGGCGGAGCGCGGACGGTCTCTGTGCGGTGTTTCGGGACTGATTCTCAGGGTGGCGCGAGCTTCATACTCTGTGGCATGTTTGCCAGTAGGCAGGGAGGTACTGTGGCAATAGCGACCTGCTGCTGTTTTTTTCTGTGGGGCAGCTGGCCGCTGTGCTGCTTTATATTATGTTAGGCCGCTATGCAGCATTATTGCTATCCACAGTGCGGCAATATTGGTGGCCGCTATGCAGCATTACTGCTAGCTGCCATGCGGCACTATGCTTAACCGCGGAGTATTATTTTTGGCCGCGGTGCTGACGCAGGTGCTATTTCCTTTTCAGAGTCCTCGCGTTTTCTCGGACAAAAAATGTCTGGGTCAGTGTTTGTGTCTTCTAAGGCGCTGAACGGGAGACTAGGCGTTTTATCCAGGCGGATCCAGAAGCACGTTGTGATCCTCCGGCGCGTGTTCTTCCTGCATGATGGCATGCAGGAGACTGTGAAACAGTTTACACGGATACTGATTCTTAGCGCTCACCACTCCCGGCTTCGGATGCTGTTTCCACGAAGACATACGAGATCCACACCCATTTTTTTCTGGTGCCTAAATTGGCAGTCGCGATGACATATTAGTGAGGAGCTGCCTTGGTGGACATCCAAGAGGGATGCCATTTTCAAGCCTAGACTTCATCAAAGAACCACGGGCTTCATGCAAAGACGGATGCCACGGCCATGTCACAGGCTCAGAGGCTGATACTGATGGTATTTTTGAGCAATGCATCTACAGTGGTAGTCCCAACACATCGCCTGGGATGCTTCCTATTAACCCATTGCTGATGATTCTGAGCTCATGTCCTGCTCGCTGTGGCTGCTCGTCTCTCTTCCAAGCAGGAGGCGCTAGCGGGCGGAATTTCGATATCGATCGGTTGCAGATTTCCTCTGTGCACGTGGTATTGTGACCCCCGTGTTAATGGAGACTTTTATCCCAGATCTCTGCTGGTATTCCCGGCAACACAAGTCCCGTCCTTGGTTTCCCATTGGCTCTGCTTCACGGCAGGACAGGGTTACCGTGCCTGGGACATTATGTTTTTTTTCAGGTTGTGTTTTGACACCCATTACTCAGACGGCGGGTGTCTTGTAGGAAGCTCCTTGTCCGGAGCTTTGTCCCAGTGGGTAGCTTGGGCTGTTACTCGGGTCCCTTTATGCTACGTCTCTGAGCATGCCGGATGACTAGGCATCTGTTGACGCTAGTTGCAGTTTAACAGCTGATTACACTTTGTTACACATGCGACAGTAGCTATATTTAAGGTCAAAGCTGTGTCCGCTAATAAACAGGATGAGAAAGAGATTTTACAGTAAGTTTATACCAAAATCCAGTTTTTTCATAGCATGCTATGGGCGGTATTTGCTGCAGAATCCGGAGGCGGACACCCGGTCCAAATTCTGCAATGCAAATCCGCCCGTGTGCAGCTGGCCTTAGACACAAGATTTGAACTGCTGTAGAGAGGCTGGAGAGTTGCAGACGGTTATCTTTATTACTGCAGGGCTGCTGTGTTACGAGGTGCTTCAAGGACAGGATGATTTTCACACCACACAGGCACTTCCGCTTCCTCCAGCCAATCCAATGCGCCTGCAGTGTTTATGAGCAGCTTATAGAAAAAATAATGATGGGCTATTTGTATTCCAGACACAACAGACTGCTGTTAAAGGTGCCCAGATTTTACTGACTCTCGGTGAATTATCAGATGATTGAGAACCCCGCACAGCATTTGCTATATTATGCATTACACTTACTGTCAAAAATCCCTCCCCTAGAAGTTGTTGTCGGAATCGAATGGAACTTTCTCTGTGTGATTGTAATGTTGATATAAGTAAGTGATTACAATATCAGAGCAAAAAGATAATTTATTGCTGAAAACTCAACACTTTTAGGGAGGCACTAGTACCCTGTTGTACCGCCTCTAGCTTGCCTACTGTATGTAATACGGGCATGGAGGCATACAGGTTGCCTATGGTATCCTCTGGCCTGTCGCTCCACATTTACTGTAACTGAACCTCTAGATTGTGCAAATTCATAGGCTGTTGACGTTGGCGTCCCAGATGGTCCCATACTTGCTGTGTGCAGCCAAGCGTGAGAGGCAACATGTAGCAGCAGAATGTCTTGAACATATCCCTGAGCTGTCATTGTCCCTTGTACCACTATTAGAGGTGACTGTCATATGCGATGGCCCCCGACACCATCACACCAGCAGTGGGGGCAGTGTCTCGATCCACAGCAAAGGCAGGATTGAGGCGCTTACCCCTAGGTCTTCAGACAGGAACATGGCCGTCAGTACTCAAACTAGACCTGGATTCCTTGCTGACCCGGTTCCACTCTGTAGCAGTCTAGTTTCGTCATCTATGACACTGCTGCAAACGGAGGTGATAGTGGGTGGGTGTCTAAGGCAGTTCATGTAATGGGCTCCATGAGCCAAGTGTCCTTCAGCCAAGTGCCTGGAAATGGTTCCACTAGACATAAAGGCCTGTAGGAACGGTGCCATTTGTCTCTGGATGGCAGACAACAAAACAGTTGGCGCTGTTCATGCTTGTTGGACGATCAGATGATCCTCTCTACTGGTGGTCTGTGAAGTGCTTCCTGAGCCCGGTCGCCTTGTGTGCCCTCATGCATCTACTGGTCCCAACACCTTCTAATAGTCTGGTCAGAAGGGCCCAGGTGGCGGGCAATTCATCGATACGACCATCCAGCTTCTCACATTCCAAATTCGTTAATTGGGCAAAATCTCTTTGATTGCGTCGTAGAGGAATGTGTAGTGGTCAACAAGCTCTACACAAACTGAAAAAAAGGTCTGCTATACACAAGTAGCCTCTAAAAGCCTTTTCATAGGCCAAGAATGGAACCACCTTTTTAACCTCAGGTGGCAAGAACATTCATCAAATCACGCAACAATTCTAATCATTTGCATATCTGTCTGAGATGTAACTTCATGCCGAATTCTGCAGCAAAATGACAACTCCTTCTAGGTGCTTGACATTTTATTTTACAAAGCGTGTATATATGGCACATATTCTTTATACAGTATTATTAAGTAAACTTTTTTGTGTGACAGATTCTTGCAGCTGAATGCGAAAAAACTGTCTCTGAATCGCTCAAAGTTGCAGCAGAGAGTTTATCAGGATCAGCAACAGCAGTTCAGCTTCGGTATCTTCACACATTACAATGTATGACATCTGAGAAACCTGCAACCTTCCTTGTGCCATTCCCTTTCGACCTCATGAACCTAAATATTCTGCCAAACTTACAGGCAAGTAATACAAAGACAGACACCCCTAAACCTGGTACTGAAGCACAGCAGGGTACTAAGAAGGATTCTCCAATGCTCTAAACCAATGGAAGTTATCAGATCTACTATATATGATAAGAACCAAAGCAGACAAAAAGGAGGTGATCTTCACAATAATCACGTTTCTGCTTTTAATTTCCCAGCACAGTTGATGAAATAAAAGCAATTGATCTCTATGGATAACGCCTCCACCTTATGTCTCAAAACACGTAAATGTGTTTTTTTTTGTGTCTCCCTTTTTTAATTCAATTTTCTCCCATATAAAAATGTCATCTTTCTAGTTTCATGTTTTAAAGTGAACCTCCCACCACTTAACAGCACCATAAGCTAAGTAATCGTGCTGTTTGACGAGGTTTTGGGGAGCCGGGGGATGTTTTTTTTTTTATATTCACCCGCTCCCCTGCACCCGCCGGTGAAGTCCGAATGCGAACTGAAAATCTGATTCTTTCCAGACTGTTGTGCATTTACTCCCATATAGGTCCAAGGGACAGCGCATATACAACAGTTTGAAAGGAGTCAGATTTTCAGACTGCGCGCGGACGCTGCAGAGATGAGGGAGCGTGTGACTATAAAAAATACATCCCCCAGCTCACCGTCACCTCACCGAACAGCACCATGACTTATTTTATGGTGGTGTTGGGTGGTTTGTTCAATATTGCTATGTTAAGGCGCTGTGGGTGTGTTTTTTACAACTGGATATTTAATTTATAGCTACAATGCTACATGAAAAAATCTACACTGGATGTACACTCTTATGTAAATACTTTTCAGTCATTTATGTAATAAAATTATAGAACTTTCTATACTTTTTTGTTGTGCTTTTTAACTGGTTTTAGTTTATCATCTTGCTGTCAAAAAAGGAATTATTTTTGTTTCCAACTAGAGGATGAATACCCAAAACCCATACTGACTTAGTACTACTACGGCCTATTAAAGCAAATCTCTATTTTTGGGATAAAATTCTATCCCTGATCTGAAGTGGCTAGGGTATATTACCTGCTGTCCTACATTTATCCCTCCAATCCACCAGGATACAGTCTTCAAGATATTTTCCAGCTACCTAATACAGACTGTACACTGTTCTCTGATTTGGCATCACTGATCAGGTAAGCAGTGCTGGCCAATCAGAGAGCAGGTATAGTGCATTGATAGTCTAACACTACCAATACACTGTGGGGATTAGGTAGGCTGAAGATTGTGACATCAGCATATAAAATAACTGCCCTCTCTGGTCAAAGGACATAATTTATTTTTCAACCGTTCTTGTAGAACGACTTGTGTGCTTTGGACTGTTGTCTTGCTGCATGACCCACATTCTCTTGAGATTCAGCTCAGGAACAGCTGTCCTGACATTTTTCTTTCAGAATTCATTGTTCTATTAATGATGGCAAGCTGTCCTGGCTGAGATGCAGCAAAAAAGGTCCAAACCTTGATACTATCACAGATCGTATGAGGTTTTTATGCTGTAATGCAGTGTTTTTCTTTCTCCAACCATAACACTTCTCATTTAAGCCAAAAAACTCTATTTTGATATCATCCATCCACAAAACATTATTCCAATAGCCTTCCATCTTGTCCAGGCGATCTTTAGCAAACTGCAGATGGGCAGCAATGTTCTTCTGGGGAAGTAGCAGCTTTCTCCAAATCCTGCACTCCATTGTTGTCCTATGTCCTCCTGATGATGGATTCATGAACATTAACATTAGCTAATGTAAGAAAGGCCTGTAGTTTCTTAGAGGTTACCTTGGGTTTCTTTGTGACCTCGCAGACTATTGTACGTCTTACTCTTGGTGTGATCCTTGTTAGTCGACCACTCCTGGGGAGGATAATACTGGTTTTGAATTTCCTCCATTTGTACATAATTTGTCTGACTGTGGATTGGTGGAGTCGAAACATTCTACAGATGGTTTTATAAACCTTTTCAGCCTAAGGATCATCAACAACTCTTCTTGTGAGGTTCTCATAAATCTCTATTCATGCCATGGTACACTTCCACAAATGTGTTGTGAAGATCAGATGTTGATAGATCCCAGGTCTTTAAATAAAATAGATCACCCACTCACACCTGATTTGTCATCACATTGATTAAAAACATCTGACATCCAAATTATCTGCCAATCCTAAAGGTTCACATACCTTTGCCACTCTCTGACATGTGATATTGGATCATTTTCCTCAATAAATAAATGGCCAAGTCTAATATTTTTTGAATAATTTATTTTATTCGGTTCTCTTTATCTACTTTTATAACTTGTGTGAAAATCTGATGTAGTTTTATGTCAAATATAAGCAGAATTATTGAAAATTCTGAGGCGTTCACAAACTTTTAAGCCTCACTGTACGTTGTATGAAACCTTTAATATATTGTAAATTTGACTTTTTGATACATTGTGTTGCTTTTGTTCTAAAATTAAAGTTTATTTTTAAGAGGTCTGAAACTCTTGTATTTTACAGTATTACAGAACTCGTGCATTATGTCCTACCGATTATGTATATGAATAGAAATTCTTAGATGAATCTCCACTAAATTTCGTCTCATTTGGGCATCTGAACAGCAGTGAGTATTGGACATTAGGATTGAATCAAACAAACGTTCATATTGCAAGATTAGATATACAGTAATTTTATTACTCATGAAAAAGGATTTTTGCAATAATCTCAAATTACAATTAATAGATCCTGCAGATATATAGTGGGTGATTGAGGTCAAGGCTTGTGGAACCCCACAGCTATAAGGCATCGCACACACCGTCCGATCGCATTAGAAGCTCATTATTATTTATGATGCTTTGTTTTACTTGATTTGGGTCTCTTTCTTGTTGGTACAGGGAGACTTAGTTGTTCACTTTTAACTTCAACTTGAGCTGGAGTTTCTAGAAGAGGAATGTATACATATAAGAGATATAAGCAAATGACAGAATCAAAAGCGATGGATAATTTATAATCAGTAGGTTTATTTTAAAAATGAGACCTATAGACAGTAGTGTGAGTTTCTGTATAATAAAAGACTTACCAGTTATCTACTTTTATTATAGTGGAACTTTGATTTCAATACACTTTTAGGAGGCCCTATTAGTTCTCCTGCTATGACAACTGTTTTTAGTAAATACATTACCACTAGTGATGAGCGAGTATACTCGCTAAAGCCAATTGCTTGAGCCAGCATTGCCTTTAGCGAGTACCTGCCTGTTCGAGACGAAAGGTTCGGGTTCCGGCGTGGGGGAGCGGTGAGTAGCGGCAGTCAGCAGGAGGGAGCGGGGGGGGGGGAAGAGAAGAAGAGAGATCTCCCCTCTGTTCCGCCCATGGTTTCCCCCGCAGCTCCCTGCCCGCCGCCAGCACCCGAACCTTTTGCCTCGAGCGGGCAGGTACTCGCTAAGGGCAATGCTCGCTCGAGCAATTGCCTTTAGCGAGTATACTCGCTCATCTGTAATTATCACCAAAATAGAACAATTAACCACATACAAAACCCCCGCAGAATCTGCATGAAAGTCAAATTTCACCCTTTGCAAATCCGCAACAATCCTGTGGAAAGTCTGCCTCAGAATTCACAAATCAAGCCAGATTCACATGAAAGCATTGGCACACACAAAATTTGTGAGTGCACTACACACAAAATGGAACCCATTTATTTCAATGGGTTCGTTCACATGCCTGTATTTGGAGTGCACAATTCCGTTGCATCTTGAACTTCGTAAACTAATTGGACATTTCAATGGCTGAGAGCATCGGTGCATGTTTTTTTTTTGTGCGTGCAATTGCGAACAACTTGTGCAATAAGTATAGTAAAAAACACTGTGCACGCAAATACACAACGCCCAGTGCACAAAAAGGTCACGCAACTTTGCACATGCTTGTGTGGCCTTAGATTTACAGATATTGTGGCTAACCTAAATGTACCTGCTAGCGATGGAAAGAAGTTTGGTGTAAAAGTGGACAGTATGCTTCATTAGTTTTACCCAGCACTATTGTCTAGCTGAGATTTATGAAACAGTTTGCCTATTTTAAGCTATTGAAATGTCTTGCCTGGCCCCACGATAAAAGGGGGTATTCCCAAGATAGACTTTTATCACTTATCAGTGGGAGCCTTAGGCCTCGGTCACACGGGCGTTTATTTCCCGCAATTTGCGCATGCGATCCGCGTAGATATTGACCCAATGCTTCACAATGGGATCGGTCACAAGTCCGCTTTTTATGCGGATGTGCGATAAATTATAGGACACAACGATTCGCAGAACACGCCTATCTGCGTTCTGCGCATCGTTGTGTTCTATATATGTGCTCAATGGGGCCGGTGGCAGCAGCGCCGACCCCATTGAGAACATATACTTAAAGATCGTTCTCCTCTGCCACAGCTGTAACAGCTGTGGCAGAGAAGAACGATGTTCGCCCATTGAATTCAATGGAGCCGGCTCCATTGAAAGCAATGGGCTGCCGGCGAGCACGGGATGAATTTTCGGGAAGGGCTTAAAAATATAAGCCCTTCCCTGAAAACCATCCTAAAATGTGTAAAAAAGAAAAAAAAAAAAGTATACTCCCCTTTTTCCTGCAGCCAGAGTTCAGTCGCGTCCCGCCGGCAGTTCTCCTGAACTGCTCTGTGTAGTATTCAGCAGGCGGGGATTTAAAATCCCTGCCTGCTGAATGGGCTACCTCTGATTGGTCACAGCCCTCACCAATCAGAGGCAGCTCTCACTCACCCATTCATAAACTCATGAATGGGTGAGTGAGTGCTGCCTCTGATTGGCTGAGCACAGGGACTAATTAGAGGCAGCTCTCAGCTATTGAATGACAGCTGAGTGCTGCCTCTGATTGGTCCCTGCGCTGAGACCGCCATCAATCTCGAGAATGAAGGGGTCCTGTGCCCACCTCTCCTCCTCACTGCAGGCTCCCTACACCCCCTACAGTTAGTAGATTGAATGGAGCAGCAGTTGTGCATCCGTTTTGCTGCTCCATTTATCTTCAATGGGGCTGATGGAAATAGCCGAGCACTTGTACTCAGCTATTTCCGTCAGCCCCATTGAAATGAATGGAGTGGTGGCTATGCATGCTCTGCCACCACTCCACTTAATCTGACGTACCTGTGAGTGCGTGCAGGGAGCCCACAGTGATGAGAAGAGGGGGACACGGGACCCCTGTTCTCAGGATTGAAGGAGTTTTCAGCGGTGAGACCACCACCGATCAGACTTTTTTACCAGCTATCCTATGGATAGAGAATAAAAGTTTGTCTTGGGATTACCACTTTAAGCTTCTGCTAGTAGAAGAGAGTAATGTGGAATTTTGGAAGAGGTAAGTATTTGTGTGGGGGCAATGTAAAGAGGACACTGACCATCACTGTGGCATGGACATAATATAGAAAGCATTGTGGCTATTATACTATAGATGTTTTGTAGTTGGTATTTATATAGGGCCACTATAGTTGCTCCATAATGAAGGTAGGTCTTGTTGTCTTTGTTAAATGGGCACTGTGTAGATCTGCATTGGGGCACTGAGACTTTTGTGGGAGCACCACAGCTCTTACAGGTGTTGTATGGCCTCTAAGAAAGCATACTGGGAAACTACTAATAAGTACTTGTACACTTTTTATTCAAGTTGCATCCAGCACCTGAATAAACACAAAGCTTATTATATCCCTGAAATTAAGTCTTGTAAAGCTGTCTTCAATGCATTTTTTGTGTGATGTAGTAAAGTACAAAAATATATAGTTATCTATGTTGGAAGAGGCAATATACTAGTAATCCATCCATGTTATTTACTAATCTTACCATTAAATTCTTCTTTTCGTACTTCCTCTACTGAGGGATTTACTTCCAGCTCTTGTATCTTTTGCAATGCCGCTTTCAACTGTTCCCCCAGACTTTCTGACCTTTCTTCAGCTTTTTGAGCTCTTTGTTCTGCATCCCTAAGCAGGTGAATAAAGCTTATAAATCCTGAAATAAACTCAATATATTGGAGTATACATTTGACTTCTCCTTATAGTCCCTGATCACAGATTTCATAGCTGTTAACTGCGAAAGGGAATAATTGATTTATTTTTTCAGCCATGTAAGTGGGATTCATATACAGGTCATGTGTATGCATCTAACTCCATGGACACTCATAGAAAGATCATAAAATAAAAAAGTGACCTGACAGTGAAAGATGTATGATACTACATACTGAATCAATTTTATTCCGTACAGTGGGTCCAGAAGGTTTTCAGACCCTTTCACTTTTTTATATTTTGTTGTTGTGGCCTTGTGCAAATTAAAAAAAATGTTTTTCCCCATCATTCTGCACTCAGTGCTCCACAATAACAAAGTGAATACAGAATGTTTTCTTTGTAATTTTTTTTTATAAAAAGCTTTTCCAGTGACATAAGTAGTCAGACTCTTTGGTATGACAATTAAAATTTACCTCTGGGGGCTTCCTGTTTCTTTTTATCATCTTTGAGAGGTTTTTACACCTTGATTGGAGTCCACCTGTTGTAATCTGAGTTGATTGGAAAAAATTTTAAAAGCCACACTCGTCTATATAAGGTCTTACAGCTCACAAAGCATATTAGAGCCAAACCTAAGCCATGAGGAGTAAAGAACTTCCTGTAGAGCTCAGAGACAGAATTGTGTAGAGGCACTGATCAGGAGAAGGTTACAAAAAATTGGACAGTGAAAGTTCCCAAGAGCATAGTGGCCTCTATAATTCTTAAATTGAAGAAGTTTGGAACAACCAGGACTCTTTCTTAGAGCTGGACAAACCACCAAACTAAGTAATTGGGGAAGAAGGACCTTGGTAAAAGAGATGACCAAGGACCTAATGTTCACTCAGCTTGAGCTCTAAAAAGACCTCTGTGTAGGTGGGAGAAACATCCGGATGGTCAACTATCACAGCAGCACTCTACCAATCTGGGCTTTATAGCAGAATGGCCTCTCCTCAATAAGAGACACATGAAGGCCCACTTGGAGTTTGCCAAAAAGCACCTGAAGGACTCTTAGACTGGGAAACAAGATTCTCTAGTCTGATGAAACCAAGATTGAATCTTGATTCAATTCTAAGTGTTCTGTCTGGAAGAAACCAGGCACTGCTCATCACCTGCCCAATACCATCCCTACAGTGAAGCATAGTGGTGGTAGCATCATGCTGTGGGGTGTTTCTCAGCAGCCAGGACAGGAAGACTGGTCAGGGTTGATGGAAAGCTGAATGGAGCATCGTAATTCTTAATAAAACCCTGTGAAGAAGGTTCACCTTCCAACAAGACAATGACCCTAAGCAAAGATAACACAGGAGTGGCTTAAAAGCAACTCTATGAATGTCCATAAGTGGCCCAGCCAGAACCCTGACTTGAACTCAATCGAACATCTCTGGAGAGACCTGAAAATGGCTGTTCACAGACAGTCACCACCCAACCTGGCAGAGCTTGAGAGGATCTGCGGAAGATCCCCAAATCCAGCTGTGTGAACCTTGAGGCATCAAGACTGAAGGCTGTAATTGCTGCCATAGCTGTTTCAACTAAGTACTGACTACAGGGTCTGAATACCCTGTAATGCCTGTGCAAAATGTTAGTTTTTCATTAAAAAAAAAAAAGACAAGGAATTGTAACAGTCTGTTATCACTTTGACATTACGGGGTTGCTTTTTTTTTGCATAAGGCCACAATATAACAAAATGTAAAAAAGTAAAAGGGTCTGAAGACTTTCCAGACCCACTGTATATAACAGGAACTGTATTCCTACAGACATGAACACTTACAGGAGACGCTTTTCCAGTTGCTCCAAAGATGTTAAGGACTCAAATGCTTGTATGGAACGTGGGGTGCTGGGCCGGGTAGCTGTGAGAACCCCCTAGATTATAAACAACAGTAGGAGACTGTGAATTACAGAGAGTTGACATTCAAAGCACATGTAAAGCTGAATGTATTATTGTAAGGTTACTAGGGTTTGAAAAACAAAGGTTAAAGAAAAAGCTTCCTTACCTGGAGATAAACAGGAATTTCTTTTTCCTTCAAAGATTTCTTACAAATGTTGCCATCATAGCCGATGATTCTCATGACATCCTGGCCAGAAGTCTCTGCAGTGTCAGACTCCCTGATCCGCGTGCAAACCTAGAACATAGAACAGAGACCTTAGAATACAAAAATGGCCTGGCCATTAAAACTTTTTTTCATATAACCTTGTCTCTCTATATAGGGAAGCACAGTAGACTATGCTTTCTCATACAGTGAAAAAAAGAGGTATGCCACATCATACCAGTGTAGTATATGTCAAAAGTGCACTTTTTTGGCATATGGTGGGTGTTTACGCCAAAGTAAAGAAAAAAATGAAGTCTAACCACAGCCTAACCTGCAGATAAAATAGCAGAAGAACAAAGGGGCACATTTCTTACTAGTCTAAATTACGTCATTTTGGGGGGTAAATCAATTCAGACAAATTTACTTTTGTTTTGCACCAAAAAAGAACTCCTCTCATTCCACTTTTTAAAAGTGTTCTTCAATACATTTTTATTCAAGCAACATGGTACATGACAAATATGATCGAAATGTTAATGGGATTAGTCGTAGTAATTAAGCTAACATTCGTGCCAATAACATCTACTGGTTTGCAAACATTTTTAAAATGGTATTTGTTGTACACGGATTCTTGTAGATTTATGAACCAAGCGAGGGGCGTACAGTCTGAGGGAATGGAAGTTATAGGGTGGGTGAAGAAGCAGGTATGAGGTGAGGGGTAGAGGGATAGGGGAGGCACCACATGTTTATTCAATATATTCATATGCGGTATAATTGCACGTAAAACATCTGTATATTCATTATTGCTTATTCTAAAACTTCTCGCAGCTCCTAGCCTTTAATGACAATTCTCATTCTGCATATAGGTGACTCCATTTTTAGACAAAGTTAAAAAAAGCTATAAATTTATCGGTATTGTGCGAAATTTCATTACATTTGTCACACTTTAGGGGAATAAAAGCTGCCAGAAAACTGGTGTCAAAATTTTCCCTGATGATAAATTTCCCCCCACTGTTATTTAATCTCACCTTAGAGGTGACAGAGCTTCTTTCTCTTTCTCCAATTTGCTCCTGGAAATCCTCCACACGATCTGTGCCATCCTGTGGTGGTTTTATTTCATCTAGCAGTATCTTCGTTATCCGAGTATCCTAGTTACATTGCAGTGTCATTAATATGCAAACCAAAAGTGATAATGAAACAAAAGGTGACATTTTTTTTTAAATGGGGACCTGGCAGCATAGTAATTATTTTTTTCTATTTATACTTAAAAATGAATTCTTATAGGAGTTCCATTTTTTTGTGGGGTAAATGCTGCAGTTAGTCCACAGTATTATCAATCAATCAAAATTGAGCTTATCACAAATTACTCTATGTCCCGTGTCATGTAAGGAATAAAAACACAAACACAGAAAATAACTCAGAATCAACTATAGTAAAAATAAATAAATAAATTTATCTTTCTTGAAGTCACAATTCATTAAAAAAATCCATTTATATACAGTACTAGTATCAGTGTTTCTGGTGGGTCAAAGCGCCACTTGCTAATATAATATAGTGAGAGGAATTGAAGTTGGTCACAGGTCCTAAACCAGCAGATCCGGATAGCAGCCGTGTGCTCACAGGACTTGTGATGTAGTCACAGTCATGTGATCAGTCACCAGGGCTCTGAGCTCCGCCCCTGATCACATGACTGTGATAACATCACAGGACCTGTAAGCACACAGCTGCTGTCAGGCTCTACATGTTTTGGACCCGTGGTGACATGTGCTCAGGGGTGGACTGTTCACATGATGGTGACATCATCACATGTAACTTACACAGTCACACATCACTCAGACTGGTGATCGTTAGTATTTTAATATATTACAGTAAAAGTCTAAAGACTACACACACAAACAAGGTGGTAACCAGTCAGTATATACAGTACCTATTGCTATAGTCCAATTTTAATATGAAAATTCAAACATAAACCAGAGTGTAATTACACATCTATATATATATAAAATTGAATGTATGCGTGTGTGTCTGTATGTTTGTGTCTGTTTGTCCTTTATGCGCTACTACACCATTCATCTGATCGCCATGAAACTTTGGGAAGTTGTTGAGTACACTCCTGGGAAGATTATAGGTATAGTACATTTATGCTATGATAAATGGCGCACATGCAAGCGTCGTCGACAGTCCCCCCCCCCCCCCACGTAGATCGTTCGATTTCCATCATTGTCACTAATTCTCTCACTTCCCGATGTCGTAGAAACATGAAATTTGGCACGAGCATTGATTGTCATAAATAGGAAAAGCTAATGGGTCCCAACTCGATTATTCAATTCTAAGCGCAAAAGAATTAGCATCCAAATTTTACGTACGGAATCTAATTTTCTCACTTCTTAATGTCATAGAAACTGTAAATTTGGCACGAGCATTGATTATGTCATAAATAGGTAATGGGTCCCAACTCGATTACTCAGTTCTAAGCGCAAAAGAATTAGCGTCCAAATTTTACGTACTGAATCTAATTCTCTCACTTCCCGATGTAATTTGGCACGAGCATTGATTATGTCATAAATAGGAAAAGTTAATGGGTCCCAACTCGATTATTCAATTCTAAGCGCAAAAGAATTAGCGTCCAAATTTTACGTACAGAATCTAATTCTCTCACTTCCTGATGTCATCTATATACATAAAAATGAATGTATGTCTGTCTGTCTGTCCTTTATGCATTACTACACCATTCATCCAATCACCATGAAACTTCGGGAAGTTGTTGAGTACACTCCTGGGAAGATTACTGGCATAGTACAACTATCCTACAATAGGTGGCGCGCATGTGAGCATCGTCGACAGTTATGCCCCCCCAGGCAAAGATCATTTGATTTCCATCTCAAGCACAAAAGCAAAAGGCATTACGAGCAACGGGATGGGTGTTCAACTACAAAATGATGCATCCGCCGAACGTTTCGCAAGACAATTGCTGCATATTGAGAATGCTGAGGTAAAATGAAAGCTGTGCTGTGATTGGTTGCTATTTTTTATATTGCTGAGGCAGAATAAAAGTTGCGCTGTGATTGGTTGTTATTTCTCTTACTGCTGAGGTAACATGAAAGCTACGCTGTGATTGGTTATATTTTATACTGCTGAAGTAACATGAAAGCTGCGCTGTGATTGGGTGTTATATATTATAAAGCTGAGGTAACATGTAAGCTGCGCTGCGATTGGTTGTTATATATTATACCACTGAGGTAACATGAAAGCTGAGCTGTGATTGGTTTTTATCTAGATACATAAAAACGAATGAATGTATGTCTGTCTGTCTGTCTTCACAGCAACGCGTGACGGGTCAGCTAGTATGGCTATAAAGAAAAATGCAAAACTACTTAAAGAGGTCGTATGGGTATTGGACAACACCTTCCTGCTTTAGCTCCCAAAAGTGCAAAACTACTTAAAAGGGGTGTCTCGTTACCGGACAACTTTCCTGCTATATCTCCAAGAGTCTTACAATAACAAAAAGAGTAGCACCATTGCCCCACTATCCTCTTGGTCATTGTTGTGGAAGATGATATCACTATTCTGAAGTCCTGGTGGTATGGCACCCTGGATGTAAGTGCTGATGTCAGGAGAGCAAGCAGTAACACTGCAGCCTCTGATTGGCCGCAACAGTCAGCTCGCTTGCTACGACATCATCTTCACTACAATATATAGTCTAGACTAGAGTATGACAGCATACATGTTGTCGACGGCTTCCAAGAAAAAGAGCCTTTATTGTTCCATAGATAGATGCATAGGCAGCGTTTTGAACTTACAGGTCTTTCTCAAGCCTACAGACAATATCATGCACAAAATAATTATACATAAATAACATATAACACTAGTTAAAATAAGCCCAAAGACCAGGTATAATACATTAATACATACAGCTATCTGTAGAAACAGAGTGGTAGTTCCATGTTACGGATGCCCATCATGACTATAGATCCCTATATATATAGTGATTGTAAGGTAGCGTCATAGTCCCAGGACCTCCCATAGGCAATCCCACTTCTGGCATCCGGACGTCATCACCGGTATATCACATGACTGCTCAATAACTCAATGTTATGAGTATTTCCCGTTTTTCCCGTTTCTTCTGATGGTAAGAACGGGAAATACCCATAACATTAAGGTATTGAGCGGTCATGTGATACACCGGTGATCAAGTCTGGATGCTGGAAGTGTGATTGCGTATGGGAGGTCCTGGGATTATGACGCTGCCTCACAATTACTATATATATATATATATATATATATAGGGATCTGTGGCCATGATGGGCATCCGGAACATGGAGCTACTGCTCTGTTTCTACCAATAGCGGTATGTATTATACCTGGTCTTTGGACTTATTTTAACTAGTGTTATATATTTTTTTATGTTGTATGTATATTTATTTTGTGTATGATATTGTCATGTAAGCCTTGATAAAGGCTTACTTAGAAGCCGAAACACGTTGCACTAATTTAAAATAAATGTCTATTCTTGGAACCTTGGATAACATCTCTATCAACATATTATACTATATGCCTTCTGGGATTGAGGGGGCCGTGGATCGAGCACCACTACGAAGTTAGTCTTTTTCTAATTGCATCCAGACCACTGGAGTGTTGGGAGCTTTTTCTTCTTGCTTACTGCATATTGTGATTCAGTGAGTGCTGCCGGATACTTTGAACATTTGGATCATCTTCACTACAATCACCAGGAGGACGGTGGGACAAAAATATCGGATCCCCATGGTAGAGAACGGATAAGTACTACTCTTTATGTCATTTTAAGACCGTTTGAGGTATAGCAAGAAAGTTGTCTGGTAAATGGAAAAGACCTTGACGTAACGTTCATTCATATACGGGTAGCACAATATAATGGAGGAAAACTACAAAAAAGTAATAAACAAGGTTACACCAACCAGCGTATGCCACCACACAGTACATTTTGTGCTTTCAATATACATTGTATATATAAGAGGATGTTTTTAAGAACTGTAACTTCAGTGATGATGAATTCATTTAGTATACTTGATACCTCAGTTTAGTGCAAATGATTTCTTTACTTTACATGCAATGATATTGATTTTATATTTGGCAATCAAAAAATATGATTTACGTTCTTAAATTTTAAAAGAAAGGTGCCAAAGTCATTTGTTTTCTTGCCTGTAAGCATGATTTACATGTGATAAAATTAATCCAGATGGTAGTTACTGCACTGACTGTGTGTGTCCGTGTTTTTCTGAATAAACAGGGCGAGTCCATTATATCCTTGGTGCAACAAGATTTTTAGCCTCACCCTTTAAGCATCTTTTCTGTAGTTCGTACACATCACAGAGCAAGATTATAAGTAAATAACATCTTTAATCAATATGGCCCATTTCCTTGACACTCACTTTGCCATTTTTATTGCACATTTCATTGATGAAAAACATAGTAGCATAGTATGTAAGGCCAAAAAAAACACATATGTTCACCAAGTTCAGCCTATTACTCCTCAATGTTGATCCAGAGTAAGGCAAAAAAAACCCTAATGAGGTAGAAGCCAATTTTTCCTATATAAGGGGAAAAAAAAACCTTCCAGATTCCAATCTGGCAATTGGAGTAATCACCGGATCACCGACCCTTCTGCAGTTATTAATGATTATAACCTATATAATATTGTATCGCTCAAGAAAGGCGTCCAGACCCATCTTGAACTCTTTTATCGAATTCATCATCACCACGTCCTCAGGCAGAGAGTTTCATAGTCTCACTGCTCTTACAGTAAAGAACCCCATTAGCACTCAACTCTATGAGCAGTATAGAGCAGTTCACTTATGATGCCCCACTTCCTGCCCCCATGACATCGCTTCTACGTATCTGAAAAACGCAACCTATTAACTAAACAGACTCTTTCTGCATCTTTTTACCAGGCTTTTTTACATGCTCCTTTTTATTTTTGTTGACAAAAGTACTTCTGGCAGATGTTAACTGTAGGTCATTGGGGAGTTATGAAATGCATTGCATTTTATGGCCTTGTTTCACTTTTTTTGCATTTGGGTCTGGGTCAGTGGCATTTTATTCTAAACACAACATGCTCTAGGTATGGTGATTTTCCATGCATTTTCCATAGGCATTTCTGCATAGTTTAAAAAAGCCACACCAAATAATGTTTATAAAAAATGCATACAATTCATGCTGTTTTTTTACAAACCAAAAAGCAGCAAAACAAACTACAGAATGTGTGAAGATAGCCTATTGGTGTTGTTTCCATATAGGACAGGAGTGCTCAACTACTTTCTGTAAAAATCCAAAAAGATGCCGCAATGTGAGTCCCATTTAAGCGAATGGTTCCCATTCACTTCATATGTATTAGTCAGTTTAGCAGTATTTAATCAATAAATTAAGTGTAACCTCTTTATGTTCTCTGGTTTGTGGATCTTCTGAAGTCTCTGTGGGAGCAGCATGCTCTGTAACGTTTGAGAGAAGCAACTGGCACGTTTCAATCCATTCACTACAGGAACTCTAAATGTAAAAGTAGAAGAAGATGTTACATTATGGTTTGGAATGAAACCCACAGGATCTAGAGAACTTGAGAGACTGATTGTCATACTTTATTGTGTTGAGATCCTTGAAGGGGTTGTCCCACCAAAACAACCTATCCACTGGATAGGTGATACGTGTCTGATTGGTGTGGGTTCAACTGCTGAGACCCCAACCAATAACAATAGCAGAGGTTCCAAGTCACTCTGTATGTATGGAGTGGTGGTCATTTTTCCACACTACTTGTCCATTCATGGGACTGCCAAAAATAAGGTGCTCTAAACTGCTGCTATCTCCAGCAGAAATAAAGAATACATTCGTTTTGTAATATGGATGCCATCTTATCCCTCATATAATACACTATAGCATTATATCCTATCGCGATCTGACCGGTATTCTAGCAAGCCACACCACCGGCATGGCTTGATAGGCACTCTGCAATGGCAGCCCGGGGGCCATTCAGAAGGTCCCAAGCTGTCATGGAAACCGCCCGGCAACCCGCGATCTTATCACAGGGGACCGTACGGGACACCCGAACATCAGTCGGGCCATTTAAATGCTGCTGTCAGAATTGAGGGCGGCATTTTAAAAGAGTTAACAGCTCAGATGAGTGGCGCGGCTTAACGGAGCTGTTCCGAGCAGGTATCGGCTGTAAAACACCGGCACCAGCGATGTGTGACGCAAGATCACCCCGCGATCTCTCTTCGTACATACCTGAAGCTGCACAACATAACTGTATGCCCTGCAGCGTTAAGAGGTTAAACAAACACTCATGGCAGAGGGCAAAACACAGCAATTATTTTTTTCCCTGCATCTTCCAATACATTCTCCTTTAGGTCTTGGCTGACATGACAACCCATCAGCACCCCATAATTTCGTGGTGGGAGCCTGATGGGGATGAAAGGTTCTTTGTTAACCCTTTCCAATCCACTGTCTGACCTCTGAAGACATTATGATTTTAGGCTGTACAGCTTCAATGTCGGAAGACATCCGTCAGGGTTCTCTTACTGTATATTGCCAGCCTCTCTGCTGTCAGAGCCTCTCCAACGTGTCACTTCATGCAGTACTGGCTTTAGCCAGCATATAGCGCTGTTGTATAACGGCAAAAAAAGAGTAAGCCCCCTAGGAAAACCAGGATACAAATTGGATTGGAAAGGGTTAAACCTCTTAGATGCTGTGGTCTCATCTTAAACTCAGCTATTGCAGCAGGTTGTCGCTGTATATTACAGCTGATACCTGCTGCTTATGGTCTTGGCTTAGCTCCTGAGTCCGCACCATCACTGAGTCTACGTTCACATATAATAATCGGTTTTCTGTAGCAGAAAATGCGAGTCAAAATCCACACCAAAATCAGCATGAAAATCTGCATGCAAGGTGCAGATTTTGACACAGATTTCACTGTCCATAATATAAATTCACATAAATCAGATTTAAAATCTGCACCACAGATCTATTTGTGTTGTGTATTTTTTTAGCAACATGTGAAGAGCATTTCTCAAAATCCTATTCACTTTGCTGCTACTGTAATATGTTGCAAACATTGCACAGAAGAGTGGGCAGTGTTCAATATTATCACTAGCGGTTTACCTTTATTGACTGTAGCTGTCTGAACTCATGACCTTCCTCATCCATTATAGGGGTGTTCTCCACCATTTCCTGGCAAGATCTGTCATGGAGAGAGAACTTCAGCTTTACACGTCTCCACCTGTGACAATGTATGCTACTTACACTGCTACTCACTTTATAATGTAATGAGAGAAACTGTGCACTTTTTCAGATAAGATGAGAGCTTCTTCTTGCATTTGCTGCAAAGGAGCTGCAGCTGGGAACATTTCTTCAAAGCCAACAACTGTGGTATCCGAAGGATCAGAGTAGTCTGGTGAGAGTAGCATGAGAATATTCACCAGGTACTGCACCATGGCTGTATGGAGATTTGTAACCTGGGAAAATAGTCACAACACAGTTTCTGTTAGAGAGTACAATATTTCCCTAAGTTTAACCCATTTGTCCTCTATGACATACAGTACATCACAGGGGTGTGAGTTGGGTATGAAGGGGGCTTGGGAGCTAAACCAACTACATACCCGGTGGGTGCCTGCTATTTGAAACAGCTAACACTCGAAACAAACAGACACATTCTGAGCTAGCTATGGTTGAAGCTAGCTAAGATCAATGCTGTCAGCTCTCAGCCGGAGAATGCCCCCCCCCCTAGCCCCCTCCCCCCCTCTGATTTACCATCAGCTTACCCGTGATGCGATTTCAGGGTGTTAATGGTTGCTGCTATGGAAGCCCTGGGCCTAGTAAGGCTTGTAGAGCTGCCATATATTTAACCATATTAAACTCTGCCTGTGACACGGTTAAATATGTGAATGCTAAAAATACAATATACTGTAATACTACAGTATATTGTATTTTGCAATGTATTATATATTTACAGTGGTCGGGCAGTTTGACTCTTTGGCCGTGGAAGACAGCAAGTATACTAGACAGTGTTCAGTCATGTTGGTGCACCGTCTTCTCTCGAAAGCGCCAAAAACACACACGCCGTCCCGGCTGCACGCAGCTGCTAAACTTGGCAATGATACTATAGAACTTTCAGTACTTTATTTGTTCACATGACACCAGTGCCTCATCTGAGTGATGAAGCACTCGAGACGAATAAATGAGTTTACAGCCAAAGATGTAGTTGCAAAACCAGAGGCACATGGTTTGCTTTACTCATATTCTTAACTTTGATTTTCCAAGTACAACATACGTTAGGCAGTCTTAAGTACAACACTTTAGCGATTCGGAGTTATTCTTCTCCTTAGTACAGTCCTCATTAGTCTTAGTTATCTGACAGTAGACTTCTTGAACAAACATTCTGTACACGGAGGAAAAAAGAAACACTCATTCTCCATCCCTTACTCGCTACGTCCCTGAACTCACTTCTCTCCAACATGCAGTTAAGCAGGGAAGTGAGTGATTCCATCCGCCAACTTCATAAACAGGTTTCAGCCTCTGCACTCCAGTCCCCGGAGGGTATACTTCCCATAGAGATTGGAAAAAAGGCCCGGGGCTCTGTCCAGGCAGAAGCAGCGGAGCCTCCTGCTCACACGTCCTCCTCCACCGTTTACATCTCTCTCCTTGACTTCACTAGCTCCGCCCCAACCTTTTTACAGAGCAATCATGTCACAATGAGCAAGTTTGGAGGACAGGCACGCCAACACCACCAAGAATTGTTACACCAACACAATACATAGATTAATATACACACACCAAGACACAAAGATGATCTCACTGAGGTAGACAGACATAAACCAGAGACACCCTAACTCTGGGCCACTACATATTGATTGCAAGGTCAAGGGCTCTAAGGGGACTTAAAAATTTTACTTGACTTAATTTAATTTGATTTTTTTTTTTTTAAATCTGCTGATCTGTCGGGATCCTGAGTGGCAGACCACAGCCAATCAGCTATTGATGACCTATCCTGAGGACAGGTTATCAATAGATTTTGCCTAGAAAATCCCTTAAAGGGAAGCAGACACATTTTCAGATGATGACAGCTAATAAAAATCAGCAATGAAATGAAAGGAGAGACGATCTTGTTAGTAACAGTCTACAATATAAAGGGGGTGAGGAGAGTAACACAATATATACAAAGTTATTTGGCTGCAGTGGTTATATGACTTTGTTGGGAAGCCATCGCCATTGAAGCAGGGGACCAGGCATCAGCAGAATAGGAGCAGTGGGTGATGGGGTGAACTGAGTGACTTTTTTTTTGCTTTGCAACCACTGTGAGCAAGTTTCAAAATAAGGGCAGCACAGTTAAGCGAAGAGGTGTCTGTAACCACGTAAGATCATGAGCTGCAATTCCAACTGCAATAAAATTACGTGACACAAAATGTTCTTGAAGAAATTAGTTTTCAGAGCATTCTTAAATCTGTGACCATTACAAACAAGTGTCATAATAACCTTTGCTTTTGTGTGTATATATAGTTTTCCTCAAATACACAGTGGATATAAAAGGTCTACACACCCCTGTTAAAATGCCATGTTTTTGTCATGTTAGAAAATCCGACAGAGATTAATCATTTCAGATTTATTTCCACCTTTAATGTGACCCGTTATCTGTATAATTCCATACATGAAAAAACAAGCGGAATATTTTTGGGGTGGAAAATTAAAAATTACAAAACTAAAATATTCTGGTTGCGAATGTGTGAACACCCTCTTATATTTGGGGATGTGGATATATTCAGAATTAGCCAATCACATCTAAACTCATGATAAATAGTATTGAGTACACGACTGGCATTAATTACAGTGATTCTGGTTTTCCCCATATCAAGTACAGCTCTTCTAGTAGCATTTTCCAATCATTTTCTTAGTTGTATTTGTCAGCGCAAGCTGTAAGAGCTTACAACTAGAGGTGAGCGAGCACCAAAATGCTTGGGTGCTCGTTACTCCAGACGAACTTTTCGCGATGCTCGAGGGTTCGTTTCGAGTAACGAACCCCATTGAAGTCAATAGGCGACCCGAGCATTTTTGTATATCGCCGATGCTCGCTAAGGTTTTCATTTGTGAAAATCTGGGCAATTCAGGAAAGTGATGGGAATGACACAGCAACGGATAGGGCAGGCGAGGGGCTACATGTTGGGCTGCATCTCAAGTTCCCAGGTCCCACTATTAAGCCACAATAGCGGCAAGAGTGGCCCCCCCCCCCTCCCAACAACTTTTACTTCTGAAAAGCCCTCATTAGCAATGCATACCTTAGCTAAGCACCACACTACCTCCAACAAAGCACAATCACTGCCTGCATGACACTCCGCTGCCACTTCTCCTGGGTTACATGCTGCCCAACCCCCCCCCCCCACGACCCAGTGTCCACAGCGCACACCAAACTGTCCCTGCCCAGCCTTCAGCTGCCCTCATGCCACGCAACCCTCATGTCTATTTATAAGTGCGTCTGCCAGAGGAAAAGCAGGCACACACTGCAGAGGGTTGGCACGGCTAGGCAGCGACCCTCTTTAAAAGGGGCGGGGCGATAGTCCATAATGCTGTACAGAAGCAATGAGAAGTCCAATCCTGTGCCACCTCCATCTGGAGCTGCACACGTGGGCATAGCAATGGGGAACCTATGTGCCACACACTATTCATTCTGTCAAGGTGTCTGCATGCCCCAGTCAGACCGTGTTTTTTTATAAATAGTCACAGGCAGGTACAACTCGCAATGGGAATTCCGTGTGCACCCACAGCATGGGTGGCTCCCTGGAACCCACCAGCTGTACATAAATGTATCCCATTGCAGTGCCCTGGACAGCAGAGCTAACGTCAGATTAAATGCAGGTGGGCTTCGGCCCACACTGCATGCCCCAACCTGACCGGGCTTTTTAATTCATAGACACAGGCAGGTACAACTCCCTATTGTGAAGTCCCTGTGGACCGACAGCATGGGTGGGTGCCAGGAAGCCAACGGCGGTACATAAATATATCCCATTGCATTGCCCATCACAGCTGAGGTAATGTCATGTTTAATGCAGGTGGGCTTCGGCCCACACTGCATGCCCCAGTCAGACTGGGGTTCTTTAGAAGTGGACACATGCAGATACAACTCCCTGTGGACCCACAGCATGGGTGGCTCCCTGGAACCCACCGGCGGTACATAAATATATCCCATTGCATTGCCCATCACAGCTGAGGTAATGTCATGTTTAATGCAGGTGGGCTTCGGCCCACACTGCATGCCCCAGTCAGACTGGGGTTCTTTAGAAGTGGACACATGCAGTTACAACTCCCTGTGGACCCACAGCATAGGTGGCTCCCTGGAACCCACCGGCGGTACATAAATATATCCCATTGCAGTGCCCAACACAGCTGATGTAACGTCAGCTGTAATGCAGGTGGGCTAAAAATTAATTTGATTACACTGTAGGCGAGGGCCCCCAAAAATTGGTGTACCAACAGTACTAATGTACCTGAGAAAAATTGCCCATGCCCAACCAAGAGGGCAGGTGAAACCCATTAATCGCTTTGGTTAATGTGGCTTAATTGGTAACTAGGCCTGGAGGCAGCCCAGTAAAAATAAAAATTGGTTGAGGTGAAAGTTTCAACGCTTTAATGAGCATTGAAACGTATAAAAATTGTTTAGAAAAATTATTTGACTGAGCCTTGTGGGCCTAAGAAAAATTGCCCATTCGGCGTGATTATGTGAGGTTTCAGGAGGAGGAGCAGAAGAAGGAGGAGGAATATTATACACAGATTGATGAAGCAAAAAGGTCCACGTTTTTGATGGTGATAGAGAACGATGCTTCCATCCGCGGGTGCAGCCTACGTATTGTTTAGGTATCGCTGCTGTCCGCTGGTGGAGAAGAGAAGTCTGGGGAAATCCAGGCTTTGTTCATCTTGATGAGTGTAAGCCTGTCGGCACTGTCGGTTGACAGGTGGGTACGCTTATCCGTGGTGATTCCCCCAGCCACACTAAACACACTCTCTGACAAGACGCTAGCCGCAGGACAAGCAAGCACCTCCAGGGCATACAGCGCGAGTTCAGGCCACGTGTCCAGCTTCGACACCCAGTAGTTGTAGGGGGCAGAGGCGTCACCGAGGACGGTCGTGCGATCGGCTACGTACTCCATCACCATCCTTTTACAGTGCTCCAGCCAACTCAGCCTTGACTGGGGACCGGTGACACAGTCTTGCTGGGGAGCCAGAAAGCTGGCAAAGGCCTTGGATAATGGTCCCCTGCCTGCGCTGTACATGCTGCCTGATCTCTGCGCCTCCCCTGCTACCTGGGCCGCGGAAATGCGCCTTCGGCCACTAGCGCTGTCGGATGGGAAGTTTACCATCAGTTTGTCCACCAGCGCCCTGTGGTATAGCATCATTCTCGAACCCCTTTCCTCTTCGGGAATGAGTGGAAAGGTTCTCCTTATACCGTGGGTCGAGCAGTGTGTACACCCAGTAATCCGTAGTGGCCAGAATGCGTGTAACGCGAGGGTCACGAGAAAGGCATCTTAACATGAAGTCAGCCATGTGTGCCAGGGTACCTGTACGCAACACATGGCTGTCCTCACTCGGAAGATCACTTTCAGGATCCTCCTCCTCCTCTGGCCATACACGCTGAAAGGATGACAGGCAAGCAGCATGTGTACCCTCAGCAGTGGGCCAAGCTGTCTCTTCCCCCTCCTCCTCATGCTCCTCCCCCTCCTCCTCTGGCCATACACGCTGAAAGGATGACAGGCAAGCAGCATGTGTACCCTCAGCAGTGGGCCAAGCTGTCTCTTCCCCCTCCTCCTCATGCTCCTCCCCCTCCTCCTCCTCCTCAACGCGCTGAGATATAGACATGAGGGTGCTCTGACTATCCAGCGACATACTGTCTTCCCCTGCCTCCGTTTCCGAGTGCAAAGCGTCTGCCTTTATGCTTTGCAGGGAACTTCTCAAGAGGCATAGCAGAGGAATGGTGACGCTAATGATTGCAGCATCCCCGCTCAGCATCTGGGTAGACTCCTCAAAGTTTCCAAGGACCTGGCAGATGGCTGCCAACCAGGCCCACTCTTCTGTAAATAATTGAGGAGGCTGACTCCCACTACGCCGCCCATGTTGGAGTTGGTATTCCGCAATAGCTCTACGCTGCTCATAGAGCCTGGCCAACATGTGGAGCGTAGAGTTCCACTGTGTGGGCACGTCGCACAGCAATCGGTGCACTGGCAGATGAAACCGATGTTGCAGGGTCCGCAGGGTGGCAGCGTCCGTCTTGGAGTTGCGGAAATGTGCGCTGACCCGGCGCACCTTTCCGAGCAGGTATGACAAGTGTGGGTAGCTTTTCAGAAAGCGCTGAACCACCAAATTAAAGACATGGGCCAGGCATGGCACGTGCGTGAGGCTGCCGAGCTGCAGAGCCGCCACCAGGTTACGGCCGTTGTCACACACAACCATGCCCAGTTGGAGGCTCAGCGGCGCAAGCCAGTGGTCGATCTGCTCTGTCAGACCCTGCAGCAGTTCGTGGGCCGTCTGACTCTTCTCTCCTAAGCTGAGTAGTTTCAGCATGGCCTGCTGACGCTTGCCCACCGCTGTGCTGCCACGACACGCGACACCGACTGCTGGCAACGTGCTGCTGCTGACACATCTTGATTGCGAGACAGAGGTTGCGTAGGAGGAGGAGGAGGGTGGTTTAGTGGAGGAAGCATACACCGCCGCAGATACCACCACCGAGCTGGGGCACGCAGTTCGGGGGGTGGGTAGGACGTGAGTGGTCGCAGGCTCTGACTCTGTCCCAGCCTGCACTAAATTCACCCAATGTACCGTCAGGGAGATATAGTGGCCCTGCCCGCCTGTGCTTGTCCACGTGTCTGTTGTTAAGTGGACCTTTGCAGTAACCGCGTTGGTGAGGGCGCGTACAATGTTGCGGGAGACGTGGTCGTGCAGGCCTGGGACGGCACATCGGGAAAAGTAGTGGCGACTGGGAACCGAGTAGCGCGGGGCCGCCGCTGCCATCATGCTTTTGAAAGCCTCCGTTTCCACAAGCCTATACGGCAGCATCTCCAGGCTGATCAATTTGGCAATGTGCACGTTTAACGCTTGAGCGTGCGGGTGCGTGCCGGCCTACTTGCGCTCGCGCTCAAACAGTGGCGCTAGCGACGTCTGGACGCTGCGCTGAGAGACATTGCTGGATGGGGCCGAGGACAGCGGAGGTGAGGGTGCAGGCCAGGAGACGGTAGTGCCTGTGTCCTCAGAGGGGGGTTGGATCTCAGTGGCAGGTTGGGGCACAGGGGGAGAGGCAGTGGTGCAAACTGGAGGCGGTGAGCGGCCTTCGTCCCACCTTGTGGGGTGCTTGGCCATCATATGCCTGCGCATGCTGGTGGTGGTGCCTCCCCAGCTGATCTTGGTGCGACAAAGGTTGCACACCACTGTTTGTCGGTCGTCAGGCGTCTCTGTGAAAAACTGCCACACCGTAGAGCACCTTGACCTCTGCAGGGTGGCATGGCGCGAGGGGGCGCTTTGGGAAACAGTTGGTGGATTATTCGGTCTGGCCCTGCCTCTACCCCTGGCCACCGTACTGGCTCGGCCTGTGCCCACACCCTGACTTGGGCATCCGCGTCCTCGCCCGCGTCCACGTCCTCTAGGCCTACCCCTACCCCTCAGCATGGTGTATTACCAGTAGTGCAGAAACAGAACGCTGTAATTAAATGTGCCGCTTATTGGCCTGTGGTTGGAGGCTGACTTCGCTTACGGAACGCCAGGAAATAATTTTGCGCAAGCCTGCTGTAACACTTAGCTGGCTGCGTATGAATTTGGAGAACTACTACACCCAGCACAGACCCAGAACACTGAGGACAGTCACAGGCAGCCCAAATAGATTTTTTTCCCCAATTTTTTTTGCAAAGGCCCACTGCCTATATTCAATCAATATGTCTTCTGTCCCTGCCTAAGCGCTTCTGGCCCTGGAGTATTACTGCAGGGCGCAATGCTCTGCACGGCCGATATACCAAAAAAAAAAAAAGTGCAACACTGCAAAAAGCAGCCTCCACACTACTGCACACGGTTAGATGTGGCCCTAAGAAGGACCGTTGGGGTTCTTGAAGCCTAAAATACTCCTAACACTCTCCCTATAGCAGCTCCACCAAGATACCACTTTCCCTCCTCTATGTCAGAACGCATCTGTGGCGAGCCGCAGGAGGGGCCGATTTTTATACTCGGGTGACACCTGATCTCGCCAGCCACTCACTGCAGGGGGGTGGTATAGGGCTTGAACGTCGCAGGGGGAAATTGTAATGCCTTCCCTGTCTTTGTATTGGCCAGAAAAGCGCGCTAACGTCTCAGAGATGAAAGTGAAAGTAACCCGAACACCGCGTGGTACTCGTTACGAGTAACGAGCATCTCGAACACGCTAATACTCGAACGAGTATCAAGCTCGGACGAGTACGTTTGCTCATCTCTACTTACAACACAGCAAAGGGATCTGGTTGTTGAAAGTTATCAATCAGGAGAAGGGGACCAAAATCTTCCAAAGTATTACATATACCATGGAACACAGTGAAGGCAATCATCAAGAAGCAGATTAAAAGTGGCACAACAGTGACATTACCAAGAACTAGACGTCCCTCAAAAATTGATGAAAAGACCAGAAGAAAATTGGTTACCAAGAAGCCTACAGCAACATTGACGGAGCTGCAGAAATTCCTGGCGAGTATTGGTTGTGTAGTACATGTGACAATTATCTCACATACTCTTCATATATCTGGGCTGTGGAGGGCGGTCGGGGGCAAGATAAAAGCCTTTTCTAACAAAGAAAAACATCCAAGCCCGGCTACGTTTTGCCAAAACCTACATCAAGTCTGACAAAAGCATGTGGGAGAACGTGATATGGTCCAATGGGACCTAGGGGGTACTTTTGGGCCATAATTCCAAAAGGTTCGTTTGGTGCAAAGTCAACACTGCATATCACCAAAAGAAGACCATATGCACAGTAAAGCTGATGGAGGCGACATTATGCTTTGGGGTATTTTTCTGCTGCTGGACTGGGGCTTTAGTCAAGGTGGAGGGAATTATGAACTATTCTAAATAGCAGACCATTTTGGCACAAAACCTTCAGGCCTCTGCTAAAAAGCATGAATAGAAAGAGGAATTTCACCTTTCAGACGACAGAGACCAAACTATACAACCAAATCAACAAAATAATGGTTTCGCCAGAAGAAGCGTAAAGTTTGATAATCCGTGGGTTGACCTGAAGAGGGCAGTACACATAAAATGCCCTCGGAATCTGACAGATTTGGAGCACTTTCACACGGAAGAGCGGGCAAAAATTGCCAAGTCAAGATGTGCTATGCTGTTAGATACCTTCCCTAAAAATGGAATGCCATTATAAAGTCAAAGAATACATCAAAATATTGACAGGGTATTAGTTTTAGGTTCTGCATATTTATACAAACAGATTATATTAGGGTATTTTTATTATTATTTTTCCAACCCTAAAAGATTTCAGTTTGCTTTTCAATGGAATTCTACAGATAACAGGTCACATTGAAGATGGCAGTAAATCTGAAAGGATTCATCTTTATCACATTTTTTAACTTGGCAAAAACATGGCACTTTAACAGGGGTGTGCAGACATTTTATATCCACTGTGTTTTGTTATACAGCCTGATGAAGAGACCTACATAGCCCTGACAGCTTGCATTGTTAGCAGCATCATTTTATTTGTTAGCCATTCAAAGGTTTCAAATCTATAATATTATTTAGTTTCTCTTATTGAGAATTCCACAAGATATACAAACAGGTATATTTATCTTGTGTTCTCTGTAGCCACTAATTAAAGGAGATGTCCCGCGCCGAAACGGTTTTTTTTTTTTTAAAACCCCCCCCCGTTCGGCGCGAGACAACCCCGCTGCAGGGGTTAAAAAAACCACCCGCACAGCGCTTACCTGAATCCCGGCGGTCCGGCGTCTTCATACTCACCTGCTGAAGATGGCCGCCGGGATCCTCTGTCTTCATGGACCGCAGGGCTTCTGTGCGGTCCATTGCCGATTCCAGCCTCCTGATTGGCTGGAATCGGCACGTGACGGGGCGGAGCTACACGGAGCTACACGGAGCCCCATAGAGAAGAGGAGAAGACCCGGACTGCGCAAGCGCGGCTAATTTGGCCATCGGAGGGCGAAAATTAGTCGGCACCATGGAGACGAGGACGCCAGCAACGGAGCAGGTAAGTATAAAACTTTTTATAACTTCTGTATGGCTCATAATTAATGCACAATGTACATTACAAAGTGCATTATTATGGCCATGCAGAAGTGTATAGACCCACTTGCTGCCTCGGGACATCTCCTTTAAAGTGAACCTTCACTTTTTATCATCATATTTTTATGTTCAAAGCTCAGAACTGAATCATTTCTTGATATACATTTACAGCAGTTGGAATGTAGTTTTTATGATACAAAGCTCTAAATCCCCTGCACAGACAGCGATATAAAACTGAATTAAGACCGCCTGCACACAAATGAATTTGGATTGTGTAATCTGCGGTCGACGACCGCATGGCGGTTCCGCAGCAAATTCCATTCATAGCAGGACATGGAAAAGCGCTTCTTCCTGCAGTCGTGGAAATGAATTGCAATTTCCGTGA
Organism: Eleutherodactylus coqui; assembly: GCF_035609145.1. Lineage (NCBI taxonomy): Eukaryota > Metazoa > Chordata > Amphibia > Anura > Eleutherodactylidae > Eleutherodactylus > Eleutherodactylus coqui. The sequence goes on along the minus strand of NC_089839.1, from coordinate 269,717,772 downwards.
GCGGAGGAAAGAAAAAAAAAAAACGCAGCATGCTCTATTTTTCTGCGGTGTCCACACAGACGGCTTTAATTAAAGTCAATAAAAGCCGTCCGACAGCCCATCGGTAATTGACATTACGGATAGGTCACGGCTTCTCGTATCATCGCCTTGTGACTACAGGAAAAAGAAACATAAAAAAAAAAAATCTGTACTGGGCATGTCCGACGGGTGTTCGCCGCATCCATCCTCAGTACAGAAAAAGTAGATAAATGACAGGTATGCAGGGTTGTTGGCCAGGCACAGGGTTGGATCCCGTTGCAGGCTTCCACATGCGGAATCCAATCCATTTGTGTGCAGGCGACCTAACCCAAACAGTAGAAGTCAATAGTGTGCTTTTTGTCTATTAACAGCTATGAAAGAATACAGCAGTCATAGCTATTAATCCTTTGTATTCCCCACCCCACCAGTGACCAACGGAACACGTGCATCTGCATATAACCTGTTGTCTCTCAGTCTCCTGTCTGTACTGATTAAGGCAGCGTGTCCCCACGTGTATATAGTGGACACAGAACTATGATTGCTAATATTAGCCAAATGGCTTGTGCTGTACTATACTGTCTGGGAAATGCCGGAAGGGGGAGCAGACAAACCAATTTAGTCAATTGGGTTTCTTCTGTGCTATTTCTTCCCATCATAGGAGGTATTCGGCTTTCTGTTCTCATGCTACCATGATGGAATGGAAAAACGTAAATGCTAACTCAGATAAACTAGAAATAAACCAGCTGTTACTTGTTTTATTCTAAATTGTACTAATTCCAAACCTCTTGCGTGAGCTGCAGATCATCTCTCTCTGTTCCATTCGTAGAGGTCAGTACCCAGTGCTGCAACATCTTCAAGACCTCTTTCAGTCCCACTCTAAGTAGACAGGAGTTATTATAGTAAATCAAAAGAATGATAACCTAAATACAACTACAAATAAGATATCTAAAATCTTAGCCTGATGTGGTATGGTTTGTTATCAAAACAGCTTTGCCTCATTATGTAACTACATACATGCTATAGCTCACACTCATACTCATCATCACCATAGCATCTACAAGGTGGACCATGGAAAAGTAACCCGGCACCACACTCTTATAAAAGTGGTCTATGAAAATTAGATGTGCTAGGAATAAAAGAAAAGAATAAAGTCTGGGAAGGCTTTTAAAAAATTCCTCCCAAAAGTAGGTCAGTTGGGCAAAGTTGGTTTGCCCTTAAGTATTTTGTGTATTTAAAATAGCTGACACTTACTTATAACTAGAATTCCACTGATTATCCTGAGCATGCATATTTATGTATAGATTGCAGTCACCATCTTGGGATGGGCCATTAGTAACATATATGATCCTTGTTTTAACACATTGACATGATATTCATGTTTTTGCTATTGTAATATCTGAATAAGCGGCAAATGTGCAGAAATCTTTAGTTGAATATCGTTGTGGTCTTTTGTAGTATATAAGCAGTCAGTTCTTTACGTGAAGAGAATGAATGGAGTTCTTCAATCGAATCACCTGCCACAATCACTACTTTATATGACATATTTTTAAGGGCTTGTCCGGGACTGAACTTTCGATGGCTTACTTTCAAGATATGTCATCAGTAGTTAAATGGTGGTACCGACAGCTCCATATACATTGCGGCGGTCTGGCTTGGTAATGAAGAAACAGCTTGCAATAACTCAACATATTAAAGGGGTTGTCCCGCGGCAGCAAGTGGGTCTATACACTTCTGTATGGCCATATTAATGCACTTTGTAATGTACATTGTGCATTAATTATGAGCCATACAGAAGTTATAAAAAGTTTTTTACTTACCTGCTCCGTTGCTAGCGTCCTCGTTCCCATGGAGCCGACTAATTTTCGCCGTCTAATGGCCAAATTAGCCGCGCTTGCGCAGTCCGGGTCTTCTTCTGTTCTCAATGGGGCTCCGTGTAGCTCCGCCCCGTCACGTGCCGATTCCAGCCAATCAGGAGGCTGGAATCGGCAATGGACCGCACAGAAGCCCTGCGGTCCACGGAGGGAGAAGATGCCGGCGGCCATCTTCAGCCGGTAAGTAAGAAGTCACCGGAGCGCGGGGATTCAGGTAAGCGCTGTGCGGATTTTTCTTTAGGTCCCTGCATCGGGGTTGTCTCGCGCCGAACGGGGGGGGGGGGGGGGGGGGTTGAAAAAAAAAACAACCCATTTCGGCGCGGGACAACCCCTTTAATAATTAACACCTTTGGGTCTTTAGAAGAGAGACACAATCTATGTGTTTTTTTTTTCCTCTATTCTAATAGCAGTAGGAAGCTACCAATTATCTCTATTAGTTCAACATGCTCCACAATATGAAAGCAAGATAGAGCATTGTCGAATGGTGTTAATGCCTTACTGACTGCTTCTTTTACAAATCTGTATGGCAATATATACTGTAATTCATTACACATTAGAGTATTGCCCTTACTTTTCAACTGTAATCACATTGATTGTGTCTTCTGATTCTGTGTTCCCGGTTAGTTCCAATATTCTTTGTGCATAGGCTATCCACTCAGGAAGTATATGATATAGATTTGACCAATCAGATTCTTTTATTTCGTTGGGTGTATGTTTCAGTGGATATATTGGCGATGACCAGCTCTTTAGGCTGCTTAAAAAAGACGTGAGGCCTTTGGCAAGTCCTGTTGATCAAAGTGGTGGACAAAGTAACAAAACCGTAAACAGTTTCAGAAATTTTCAAACTTTATTCTAACAGCCATTACTGCATGGTGGGTGTTCAAAGAGTACATTTTTGAAATTTGCGTACGAAAAGTTATCATTCTACATAAATTAAAATTGCGTAGAGTCACTGCAGAGGGCTACCATATCCATTCTTCGATCCTTTTTTTGTGCACTTACATTGTACTTGAATTTTCAAACGGTTGATGAATATGGTAAACTTAAAGGGGTTGTCCCGCGAAAGCAAGTGGGGGTATACACTTCTGTATGGCCATATTAATGCACTTTGTAATATACATCGTGCATTAATTATGAGCCATACAGAAGTTATTCACTTACCTGTTCCGTTGCTAGCGTCCCCGTCTCCATGGTGCCGTCTAATTTCAGCGTCTAATCTCCCGATTAGACGCGCTTGCGCAGTCCGGTCTTCTCCCTTGTGAATGGGGCCGCTCGTGCTGGAGAGCTGCTCCTCGTAGCTCCGCCCCGTCACGTGTGCCGATTCCAGCCAATCAGGAGGCTGGAATCGGCAATGGAACGCACAGAGCCCACGGTGCACCATGGGAGAAGACCTGCGGTCCACCGTGGGTGAAGATCCCGGCGGCCATCTTCGCAAGGTAAGTAAGAAGTCACCGGAGCGCGGGGATTCGGGTAAGTACTATCCGTTTTTTTTTTAAACCCCTGCATCGGGTTTGTCTCGCGCCGAACGGGGGAGCTATTAAAAAAAAAAAAAACCGTTTCGGCGCGGGACAACCCTTTTAATCCTTGCAAGTCAATTATATTCTGTATTTATTCAGAGCCAAAATATAACAACACTTTATCGAACATGCAGCTATTCTAAAGGAGCTTGTAACGTAACTGGAATATAGTACAGTGGAATGTTTTGATCACTGTAATATACATAAATACTGTATTGTAAGCTTCCTTGTAATAAAAAAAAATATGTAACACAGGAAGTGAAGCATGGATGGAAATCATCAATTAGATGTATCTGATTAATAAATCAGGCAATGTTTTGTACATTAAAGTGGTTGTCCCACAAAAGCAAGTTATCCCCTATCAACTATGCTCATTTATTCACTCTTTTCTGGAAAAAAAAAATGTGACAAATAGAGAGCAAGTATGGTCTATGATGGATAAGGAAGGTGATTACATGGTAAAAAGTCAATGTTTCCCTCTTCCTTGGGGTCATCTGAAGCTAAATAGGGAGAACTGAGATCATTCTTATTTCCTTGCGGTACATGCAGCTGCAGCTTCAACTTGCACTATCTTTGGCTAGAATTAGGCTACAACTGCGATTCTGGTCTTGTTTGAAATTTGATTATCCTGTTGTACCATAGAGTGACTCACCATTTTCCCCCTCCACTCTTCTTCTGTATTGCTCACTGAGTTCCTCTATAGTATCATTCAGGCCTTCCATGGTCTTCTGTTCTGGAGTTGGGTTTCCATCCAACCCTTCATGTCTTCTCAGCAATTTCTCTCCCAACTGAGACCATTCTTTCTGAATATCAGAGGCAACTTTTAGAGACTCCTGACTGTTTAGGACATTATTCCCTTCAAACCGTTGTTCTTCTTCAACCAGCATCTACAATACATGCATATTGAAAGCTAAATATTAAAAGACATCCCCTTACTATTCTAAGTACCTTAATGTACTACACAATATTATTTACTTGTTGGTCTGAAAACAAAAATGAAAAGTTACGGTTATAGTACAACAATATAAACTATGATTTATCTCATTCCATGTTAATTAATTGCTAATTACTGCTTTAGACCCACTTCACACAGACATATTAAGTGCACACAAAATTTGTGCACACAAATCGCAGAGAATAATCCCCATTAATTTCAATGGGTTTGTTCACATGCACGTATTTTCCTGCGCATTTCAGTTGTGCCAAAAAATTCAGCATGCTATATTTTCCTACACATTTGAGCGCCAAAAGTCTCAATAGAAGTCAACGGGGATGCGCAGAAGCTCAGAAAATACACTAGAAGATGTGTGAAACACTGTGTAATTGTGCAGGAAAAAAGAACACATCTGGAGGGCATTAGCCATTTCAATCAGTGAGTCTTTATTTGCAGCGTAAATGAACATGCCTTTTGGGGCAGAAAAAGTACAGTAAGGTACGCCAATGTGCAGGAAAAAAAGCAGAATTCATTTCACGAATATGCAGTGCACAGGCTCGTGCAAATATGCATATGTTCGTGTTGTTTTTCCCAGCATTTTCTGTGGCATTCTTTGCAGCAAAAATCCAGTGACTGGATCTTAGTAATGGTTCAGCCATTGTAAAATTCCCAGCCAACAGTTATGCCTCACTTTTTTTGGGTGCGCGCAAATGTGTTATTTGATTGCAAACTTGTAAAACAAAGCATGAAGTTAATGGTGTTTTTTTTTTTTTTTTTTTTTAAACAAGCTAGAAAATACTAAGAGGTGGCCCTATAATTCGTGCCAGTTTCAGGGGTATATTATAGTAAATCTGTCAGGACATGGGAAGCCCTTGCTAAACAAATTCAATGTGAAAATCAAAGAATCGGTACATTTTTGCACAGGAATTACATTTTCCAAAATGAAAGAAAAATGGGCAGTGCCATGTGGCAAGGCGAGGAGGAAGGCTTAGATTGTGGAGTGACCGGTAAGCAAATTTCCGAGACACCAGACAAGCAACCATCACCTACAGCCACAACTCTACAGCAATCCGCCTGGCCCCGAAATGCAACCAATTTGTCCTGTGTAACATAAAGAGATGAATAAAGTGTCCCCCGGCTGACTACTATCAATCAGCTGACGTTCAGGACATTAGGAAGCTTGAGTTGACATCCTTCCCCCTTGAATTTGCCCTTGATAGATAGATAGATAGATAGATAGATAGATAGATAGATAGATAGATAGATAGATAGATAGATAGATAGATAGATAGATACTAGAGAGGTAGATAAAGATATGGGATTGATAGATACATGTTGTGATGTGGAGGCTGTAGCCTGTCAGACACTCTGTGTGTATCTCAGTGTCCATTGTTATGTTAGCCCATGCAGTAGGATGTGGCTACCTTAGTCCCACATGGTTTGGCAACACTGTGGTGTAGCTTGTAGATGAAAGAGTTAAATGCTTTTCAGCATCTGGGAAAGCTGAGGGTGTTAGGAAGGTTTGAAGTAGATGTCAGCAAAGGCTGTTAAACTCTCCCCAGGGGGTGTCTGATGTCTACAGCCCCTATGAAGCCAGAGCTAGAAAATGTTTATATTAGTAGATAAGGACAGTGAACTACACCTCCCACTAGTCCAGCTGGCCATAGCCAGACCTGATAACTTTTGGAACCAAAGTTAACAAAGGATGTTTGCTCAAGACAAAGAAAAGATGAAATTTAGAAATTCTGAAAGATCTCTACGTCACAGCCCGCTGACAAGGATATGCTGTGAAATGTGTCACCGCGAATAAGATGCAGGGACTCCCATCTTTGCAGACTGCTTAGGAACCTAGGACTGTGTATTTGGGACATGATACACCTGAAGCTACTCATGGGTGAACTCAAGATGTAGATAAAATCATGACTAAAAATATGCCGGGCCTATGTTCCTGATCAGCTAACCGCGTGTGAAGATATGACTGAAAGTAGGGAATTTTGTTTTTTCAGAGTTCCTACAAAGCCACCGCTCCCTTCTCTGTGTGACCTCAGAGAGGGCAAGGAGGAGGTGTGTACTGGGGGATCCTTTATAAGTGGGAGCAATCTTGCTGATTATCTTGTTAAGACGAAACCATATTCTCCGAAGCTCTACAATACCCATACAACTGCCACAACCAATTTCTTAACGGTAAACTGGAACCCGATTTATGATTTACTAATATAGTCTTCGGAGAATATGGTTTCGTGTTAACATGGACAAGGTTTACTAATTAATTTAAAGTGTAATTCTCAAAAAAAAGAGCAGTGCTTTTTTACAGAAAAATGCAAAAATTATGTTAGAAGATAATCGGCAAGAGACTTACATATGATATTCACAGACAGTAAAATAACAGGCATTAAAATAAGAGTGTTACTATTATCATGAGTGGAGCCACACGAAAAAGGAGAATCCAGCTAGTCTGCACAAAGGGTGCATTCCAGGGTGCTGACAATCTGGAGTCTATGGGCTCCCACTTTTAAAGGATCCCTCAGTGCTACCCTCTCTGAAAATTCCCTACTTTCACTCATATCTTCACACGCGGTTAGCTAATCGGGAATAAAGGCCTGGCATATTTTTAGTCATGATTTTACCTACGTCTTGAGTCCACACATGAGTATCCTGTCCCAAATATGCAGTCCTAGGTTCCTGAACATTCTGCAAAGATGGGAGTCCCTGCATATTATTCGCGATAACACAACATTTTGCAAAATATCCTTGTCAGCGGGCTGCAACTTACAGATCCTTCATTAATTCTAAATTAACATTTTCCTTTGTCTCGAGCAAACATCCTTTGTTAACTTTGGCTCCAAAAGTTATCAGGTCTGGCTATGGCCAGCTGGACTAGTGGGAGGTGAAGTTCACTGTCCTTATCTACTAATATAAACATTTTCTAGCTCTGGCTTCAGAGGGGCTGTAGGACATCAGAGACCCCCTGGGGGGAGGGTAACAGCCTTTGCTGAAGTCTACTTCAAAGCTTCCTACCCCACTCAGCTTTCCCAGATGCTGAAAAGCATTTAAATCTTCCACCTACAAGCTACACCACAGTGTTGCCAAACCATGTTGCACTAAGGTAGGCACATCCTACTGCATGGGCTAACATAACAATGGACGGCTGAGATACACACAGAGTGTCTGACAGGCTACAGCCTCCACATCACAACATATATCTATCAATCCCATATCTGTATCTACGTCTCAGATATCTATCTATCTATCTATCTATCTATCTATCTATCTATCTATCTATCTATCTATCTATCTATCTATCTATCTATCTATCTATCTATCTAGTTAGGCCAAATTCAAGTGGGAAGGATGTCAACTCAGCTTTTCCAATGTCCTGAATGTCAGCTGATTGATGCTAGACAGCCAGGGGGACCTTTCATTTATCTCTTTATATTACAGGCAGCTCAACAACAATGCTCAAAACAGCACTATAAGACATGGAGTGCACAGTGTAATCCAACATGCCCAAAAAACTTAGTATAAACAAAAAACGCCTTGCGAGGGGTCTTAATTATGTGCAAAATTCAATACACAATAAAAACAAATACATTTAAAAGTTAAGAATAATTTCTTATGCCACAAGTAAAAAAAATAATCACAAATAAACTGCCACAGGGCCATCGCAGCAGAGATGCTGCAGCTCTGATATAAACAATGGTGTAAATATCACTGGGGAGTAAACTGTATAGTATATTACTTCTATCTATCTATCTATCTATCTATCTATCTATCTATCTATCTATCTATCTATCTATCTATATATGTGTCTGTGTACGTATGTATATATCAACAAACATAAAATATTTCAAAAATATCAGTCACTTTGCAAGTATATCCATCTAGTTAACCACAGTAACCGATATGTGCACAGTATCACTTGTGGTGCAGATGTGGGCATTTTACAAGTCCCATGTTACTGGTAAACTTTTCAAATGGCATATAGCACACAGTCCAGTTTCTTGCATACTCTGATATTATATCATTGATTTTACTGCCAGACCAGCTTCAAAGATGTCATCTTTTTCAGTGACTTGTGACTATTTCTCCAACTTGTGGCATACATTTTTATACTTATCTTTAAAATTGTATTCATTTATTTTTATCATGTATTAACTTTTATTAAAGCTTATTTACATAATAAGACCCCTCCAGAGCCAGTTTTCTAAAATGCTCATCTTTTTTTCCCCCTAGAATACTGACTGGTACAAGTGCTTTGATACATTTCCACAGTCTACACATTCAGTAATTGGCGCTACTGTTGTTGCATTTTCCTGTACCCACAGAATTATCTGAGCAGCATTTCTGCACATACAGGAATTCTTCAGTTCTGAAGAAGTCAACTATACAATTCTAGGCCAACAATTTGGAAACAAGCATTAACACAAGTAACCTGCTCACACAGAGAGCAAGGCTTACACCTTTGGTCTCAGTTTGACTAAGACAAGCTTATGGTCTCATCCAGAGTTCCGTCTTAAAGTCGTTTTTGACATTACTGATAGAACTCCGGAATGAAAACCATAGACACACAATCCATAAAAGCTCAGGCTTAGCAAAAGACAAACCAAATTCTGTAACTGTCAAACCTGCGTACATTTTCCCAGTTCTTCATGTCTTGTAGTACCGCTATTGCCACCTCTTCTTGTAATGCATGGTAATGCCAATTCACACTAGTACAAATAAGAGGAAAAAAAAGGTTAGGGACACCTTTGGGGGTCAATTTTGTCACTTAAATGCATGTATTTTGGGCTAACAAGCATCTTTGCAACTGGGTTTCATTTAAAAATTTTCACCATTTGTTTTCTGCAGGTTCTACATTAATGTTTATCGTTTATCTTTGTTGTTGTTGTAAATTAGCGAATCAAAACATTCAGAAGAGAACAGCGCAGAGGAAAAACTAAGCCATCAGTCCAACCTGACCTACAGATCTATTGATACTCAGTCTGCCGTTTCTATATACCGTGGTATCTAGAAGCTGCAGAAGAAAATGCTGCAGAGTTTTTAATGAAACCCTAGTGCAAAAAATGATTGTCAGCCCAAAATACATGCATTTGAGAGAAAAAATGACCCTTAAAGTGTCCATAGGCTTTAGGACATAAATTAATTAGTAAGTCTAATTATGCCATACATTTTTGCTTCGTTATAGACTCTGAGGATTTACTGTCATGCTGTAAAGACTAGAAAAGGGGCCAATTTTTTAGTTGAAAGTCCTTTTTTTCCTAAAATAAACAGATTAAAACTTGTCATGTTGCTATGACCAAAGTGATTAAGTGTAATCATTAAGGAACAGAGCAGCAAGTGTTAAAGTCCTCTGCAGCACTACTATCGGGGCATTGCATAATGCCCACTTAAATCCATGAACTGTCCATGTAATGCACGGATTTGTCAGATCCTTGGAGGAAGACAGACAGTCCTTATAGCTGCTCTCTGAACTAATTGATGAAAGTCTTAAATGAGGTACCCACTGTCTATTAAATGGAATTTCTGATCTAGATAAAGCCTGAAAAATATACCTAACTTTTCAGGTGACTTTTCACAATAAGCTGCCATGTGCATACATGAGATATAGCACTATATATGGCCATTATATAACTTGTATCTTGCATTTTTCATCAGTTTTTTTCCCCTATAAAGGATGTGTCTCTAATTCTGAGTCTTCCTTAGTCTGATGGGTGTAGACTAGGTGCTATGATGTCTGCAATAGACTTCACGCATAGGAGACCAGGATATCTTTTCTTTAATTGTGTAACACACCCTCATAATTAACAGCAGCATGGAGGACATTATACAGCAGTATTGGGCATTGTATATATGATTCAAGTAGTTGTGGGGTGATAAACACTTAAAAGGAACCGGTCAGCATGTTTGTACCCAATAAACTACATTATCATGCTCAAAGGTCAGGGAACGGGGAGCCCAGGGAGCTATGTCTCATACCATGTCCCCTGTCCAGCACTGTGCCTCCCACAAATCAGTACACTTGCACAATGTGACTGTTTTCAGAAGGCTGTGTGCGCGTGCTTTCTCATTCGTGCTGAAACAGGGGACCCAATGAGTATGTGACACAGCTCTTCGTACTCCCCATTACCTTATTCTTGAGTCCCAAAACATAGTTTATGAAGCTTAAACATGCTAACAGGTTCCTTTTAACGTTAGCTGCAGCCACATCTCTATATGAGTCTCTCTATTTCTGTCTGCCTCCCACTACTCAATTCTCAACCCCCTCTCCTATCCATAGTCCTATATAACATGACTTAGCAATGTCTGAATTTAATGCTATAGGTTAGCACTAAAGATGAGCGAGTATACTCGCTAAAGCACTACTCGTTCGAATAATGTGCTTTAGACGAGTATCTCCCTGCTCATCCTTAAAGATTCGGGGACCGCTGCGGCTGACAGGTGAGTCGCGGCGGGAAGCAGGGAAGAGCGGGCGGGAGAGAGGGAGACAGAGATCTCCCCTCCGTTCCTCCCCGCTCTCCCCCGCAGCTCCCAGCTCCGCGGCGGCCCCCGAATCGTTAAGGACGAGCAGGGAGATACTCGTCTAAAGCACATTACTCAGACGAGTAGTGCTTTAGCGAGTATACTCGCTCATCCTTAGTTAGCACATTTACTTCCCACATTTTAAAATATTATATGTTTGCTCATGAGGTACCAAAGCATTTATACAAAAATAATAGTAGTTGTCTTGATAACAATTAGGAATGTTGTCATACAAAACTTTCTCCTGAAAATATAGCTGCCACTTCTTCAAGTCTCTACAGATGATGTGCAGCTTCTCTCTGCTGGACTCTTCACTGCGCTGTAAATCTAGCTGAAACCGGGTCATATGATCTCTCCATCGCTCTGTGATCTGCTGGATTTCAGAAAGGTCTTTTGTGTCCTATAGAGGGTTTACAATCGGATATATACATTGTATTACGTGGTAGTGGAGGAGAATGTTATAATTGTTTTATACGACTCAGTCAGACGGGCGTTTTTTGCTGCGCATGTTTTTTGTGTTTGCCATCCGCATCTATTAGAACCAATGCTTTTCAACGACAGTGGTCAAATGTCCAATTTTTACCTGTGCACAAAAATTTGCACTGGTAAAAATAGGACAACGGATATTAAAACGCAAGTAACTACAGCATTCAGGATTTATTGGATGCGCTGCCCCTGGATGCTGTCACATCCAGGGGTTTCACCTTGTGGTCAGTGGGGTCAGCTGCAGCAGCGGCGACCCCACTGACATACAGAGAAGATCGCGATTCTCTGCCACAGCTGTGACAGCTGTGGCCAAGGATTTTTTCATCTCCGCGTGGAGTCCCCTCATCACTGAACACTGACAGCACTGTCACAGTGTTCAGTGACAAGGGGACTGCCCGCAGAGATGAAGCAATCATCTGCCACAGCTGTCACAGCTGTGGCAGAGGACCGCAATGCTATCCCATTGAACTTAATGGAGCCAGCGCTTCAGTCGGCTCCATTAAAAGCAGTGAGATGCTGGCAGCCCCCACAGTGATTTTCGGGGAAGGGCTTTAAATATAAGCCCTTCTCTGAAAATCATCCCTAGAATGTGTAAAAAATATATACTCACCTCTCTGCAACTGCCGGGGCTCAGGCGCTTCCAGCCGCATCTTCTCCCTGAACTGCTCTGAATCTCTTTGAGCAGGCGCGGTTTTAAATTCCACGCCTGATGAAAGGGCTGTATCTGATTGACTGAGTGCTCAGCCAATCACAGGCAGCGCTCAGCTATTCAATGAATGACAGCCGATCGCTGCCTGTGATTGATCTCAGCACTCAGCCAATTACAGGCAGAGCTCGGGCCATTCATTGACCACAAGGTGAAACCCCTGGACGTGACAGCATCCAGGGCTTGCACATCCAAGGAATCCCCTGCTGCAGCTGTCACAGCCGCAGCAGGGGATAGCAAGCACCGCACTTTATGTGCAAATTTTGAACGCACCAAAGTGCGTTTTTTTCAACGTGACGCCCACTTCGGTCACGTGAATTTTGGTGCACATGCGTTTTACGCAAAAAAAAAAAAATCACAAAAAATAAAAATCGCTCCTCTGACTGAGCCCATAGGAGGAAGTTTTATACTAAGTTGTTTAGTACATCTTAAAAAACCTGTTGTTCCCCTTGAATTTTAGGCTGCGCCCACCTGTCAGATGCCAGTCTACAAAACTCACCCACTAGTTACATGCAACAGCAATGAAAAAGACAACTGGAAAATAGAATAGAGAAATTCAATACACCTTTAATTGTAACAGTAAATTGTTAGTGTTGGAGAGATGAGGAAGAGAAAAGAAATATAATTGTTAAAGAATCAAGTTGAAAAACCAGACACAAAAGGTATAAAAGGTTCACAGTTTTGGTAAAGGTATCTCTGTAGACACTTTAAAGTGCACCGGACTGTTCAGATGGTCTTACCTGTACAAATACATTGTGATAAGCTCTGTACGTTCTATAAAAGTGCTAAATAATTTCTCTTGTAGTGTAACTAATTTTATACAGTAACTCACGTTTGACGCAAGGAGTACAATGAAATGCAGGACAGTCTTGGTCCAGGTCTTCTCACTCATGTACAACCTGCGAGCCAGTTGTAGTTGATTCTCTTCTATAACCTAACCAAAAGGTTGTGATGAGATTTACTACAGAATTACAGCTAAAGGCTCCTACAATATCTGGTGTACATTCCTACATTACTGTATGTCAGTAGACACAATAGACACAGCTCACAATTCTCTAGATCTTTCATTTAAATGAATACTAACTTTGCACACAACTTATCCTCATCTAACAGCCTATGAGTTTTGATCATCTTTTTACACTTGCTATATGACCTCCACTAACAATATCACAGACATAGATATCCTATCCCCAGAACAATGACATCTGTGTCGTGCAATACTGCTGTATCAAATTTCAAACTGAAATATTTTCTGAAAATTAAAATATTTTGAGTTTGCGTTTCTCCACGTTTCATGATTTAAGAAGTAGTGGCTACAATGGGGCCCAAAGTTTGAAGGGGTCTACTCAAGTGCAATTGTACTTTTTTTGCAGGCAATAACACGTCGGTGACTTTCTGCTATCTAGCACTACTCCCACAGTTATACTCTGAATTATGACAATATTTTCCATACTTTTAATTATTGCTACTTATATGGCTGTTTTTACTTTTCTGTCATTAGTCAGTGGGGCCCATCTCATGCTATGGGGCCCTATGAATTCAAGTTAACATGTGTTAATATATTTAACTTAAATATGGCTCCCAACTGTCAGCAAATGTTGAATGTGGCTCACAAAGTATAAAAGGTTGGGAACTTCATGGCTGGATGAAACTGGATGGCAGAGGCTGTAAGTGACAGAGCCTCTGGGAAATAGTCCATTCTGCCCTTCCTATAATACATCTTTTGCTACAGTTATGTTGTTCTATTTATGCTCTTACGTTACAATCACTGTCATTCTTTGATGCATATTAGGCACATGAGAAATATGCAGCACTAAACCTCAATTTATTTCAATGGGGCCTGTCACACCAGCGTTTTTGTGCTGCGTATGATACCGCACAAAATTGCACACAGCATGTCCTATTTTAGACGTTTTAGTGCGTATTTCACACACTAAGGCCGCCTGCAGCCGGGCAAAAATTCCGCGGCAGGATTCCCCGTGGAATTTCCGCCCGTGGAAGCTGCCATAGGATTGCGTTAGCAAACACAATCCTAGGCAGACAGTTGCGGTTTGTCCGCGCGAAATCTCTCGTGGCAAACAAACCGCAGCATGTTCTATTTCTCTGCTGGCTGCCCGGCACATCAAACAGCCGGAGCCGCGGGCGAGTACCCACTGCTCTCTGCAGGCACTCGGGTCGGGTCCCGCGGCGAGAATCCTCGCAGCCGGATCCGACCCGCCCGTCTGCAGGCGGCCTAAATCGCCCATTGAAATGAATGCCGTGCGTAAAAAATGCAGTAAATATGCAATTGCAGATGTAATAATGCGTCTTACTAAGTTTATGACTCAGGTTACTCTGCCACCAGAGGTGGTTGTGACAACATATTCTTGCTTGTCTGCGTTGTTACTTTTTTAACATCATATGTGAATGTACTGAAAATACACAGCGAAAAATGCAGGCAAATGCGCACAAAAATTAAGCTCTGCACGCAGTAAACTCTGCATAAAAAATGCTGCATTTTTACATATGCTCGTGTGAGAGGTGCTGTATAGAGAGCTACTGAACACAAAAATGAAATCAAATAAAAAAAATATACTGAAGCGGAAAGTTTTCCTCTGCGAGTCCGGCATACGGAATACTGCGTAGAAACAAATATTACAAAACAAAAACCTCAATGTGCTTCTGTATAAAATTTTAACGCAGCGGTGCATTCTGCACCTAGAGTTTTACACTAATATGCCGCTAGCACTAGTCCCTATACATCACCACTTCTATGCAATCTTGTTGCGAGAGTCATAACCTAAAATTATGATACTAACTATTCGTATCATTCATGGGCATAGTATAGTGCACAGTATAACGAGTTTACAGGGTAATTACATCTGCCCTAATATTCAATCTCTGGTAGTGAGACAAAGGAATGTAGACTTGATGCATCTGTAATGAGCAGCAATTAGCTCATAGTTGTTCAATGAGTTTGCGCAAAATATATTGTGTTTGCTAACAATCTACGTCAGGAGTTATTACAGCACCTTTCTCGCCAGTCTGTATGTTGCAGAACTCCAAAGATCTCTTTCTTCCGTTAGGTGAACTAATTGTTTCTCCAGGCGACTTCTTTGTAATTCATACAACTCACGATATTCTTCTAAAAGACTGAACAAGAGAGCAAATAGTTTATCATTCATGCTACAGACACACGTGTTTATATAGTGATGGCATGATCAATGGATTTTCCTTTTAGGGTGGATTCAACATGTGCGTGTTTATGTGTGTACAATTGTGCACACAAAAACACGCACCTATTAAAACCATTGGTTACCTATGGTGTGTTCACTGCAAAACATAGGACATGCGTGCACCATAAGTCTGTGGTGCGCGTCAATATTCCCCAGTGGGTAGACCCCTTGTCACTGAACACTGTGACAGCACTGGTCACAGTGGCCACTCTATGAATGGCCAAGAGCTGCCTGTGATTGGCTAAGTGTTGTGACCAATCACAGACAGCACTTAGCTGTCAGTCAATGAATGGCTGTGGTCTGTATCTGATTGGCTGAGTGCTCAGCCAATCAGATACAGCCCTTTCAGCAGGCGGGGATTTTAAATACCCGTCTGCTAAAACACAGTCAGAGCAGGGCAGGAAGAAGACAGTAGCTGCCTCAAAGAGGTGAGTATATATTTTTTTACACATTCTAGGGATGATTTTTCAGGGAAGGGCTTATATTTAAAGCCTTTCCCTGAAAATCCCTGCAGGGCTTGCCTGCATCCTATTGCATTCAATGGGGCCACTGGCAGCGTGTTTGTGCACGTACGTGGGTGCACGGTTTTGTGCGCACCTATGTACGGCACGCGCTCGTGTGAATGCACCCTTAGGCATTTGTCCTGGTGAGATCTAGCAGTTACGTTTGGCAAAATGATGATCACTGTTTATGTAACTAAAAATCTCAATTTTCTCTAGTTAGCAATCTGTCTTTTTTGGGGATAGGAGATAGGAATGTGATGGGTTTTGTATGGTGTTATATGTGCATGCTACTTTCATGTACTGTATATCATTTAAGCTGTGAAGATTGTATAGTTGAAAGTCAGCTAAAGGCCCTTTTACACGCAACAATTATTGCTCAAAATTCGTTCAAACATCCGAAAGTGAGCAATAATCATTACAAGCGCTGCGGAATATGTTGGTGCTACTCAAATAAAGTTTATTATTATTATTATTATTATATGTAAACGCAGGCATTGTGCACTATTCATTCAGTTGTCGTTTAGCGTTGTTTTTTAGCCGGCATAATAACCATTGTTTGATTGCTCAAAATTTGTTCCATTTGAATGAAATTCGTCAGTCTTTTGAATGTACTTGTGCCCTCCTCTGCCCAGAGAAGCCACTGGACTCCTGTCGGCCAGATAACCCTCTCATAAACACACGCCCAGCTGAGCAAACAACTCGTACAGAGTTTACTTTAGCTAATGGAGGAAATGCAGATGATTAAAAGCCATTACCTGTACATGTAATTTTATTCAAAAATGTCAGTTTGTTCAGTTGTGCGGTTGTTTTAGTGATATCATTGCGTGTAAATGGGCCTAAAGACTTGTGTTGTACAAGAGTTCAATCAACCAGTATACTGATAACGCAATGCCTTGATATAGTAATGTATCTTAGTGCTTGGATTGTGCTTTTATAGCTCAAAAGGCAACAAAAGAGATATAGCCAGGAGACGATGTCCATGACTGCTGTATCTTTAGAAATTAAATAAAGGATTATTAATAAACACTTTCAATGTTATACAGAACCAAAACCATTAAACAGATAGATATGCAGTTTGCGCAGTTGGGATGAAAGTTTTTGAGAGCGCAGATTTTTGTGACATCAGCATCTCATTAGCGCCTGTGGAACAAAAAAATTCAGAACACTGATGCTTTATGAAAGGGAAAAGTTCTGGTAGACATCTGTAGTTGAGGAACAAGTGGGTCGTGTTTGTGAAAAGGCTCACACATAAGTATTTATAACTTAGAGCTCATTCACATACTAAGGCCTTAGTCACACGAGCGCATCGGCACCCGTACACCAGCGCCGATGCGCCCGTCTGACTGTCAGTGAGAAGACGGACGTACCTGCAGACGGCCGTCTCTCTGCAGCGCTATAGGAAAGAACATGTGACCGGCTCCATTGCCGGTCATGTGTTCTTTCCTCCAGCGCTTCAGAGAGACGGCCGTCTGCAGGTACGTCCGTCTTCTCACTGACAGTCAGACGGGCGCATCGGCGCCGGTGTACGGGTGCCGATGCGCCCGTCTGACTAAGGCCTCAGGGTGACTACCCACTAGCGTTTTTTTTACTGCGAAGTTCGCAGCGTTTTTTTTTCCTGCAGGGGTCTTTGGGCTATGGGACATGTAAAGCTAAAATCGCGATCGCGCAAAATCGCGATATCGCGGTAAATCGCGATTTTAACATTACAAGTCCCATAGACCCCTGCAGGAAAAAAAAACGCTGCGAATTTCGCAGTGAAAAAAAACGCTAGTGGGTAGTCACCCTTAGTGCGTATTTTGTATGTGCAGAATATGGACAGCATAAGCCCCATTGATTCAGATGTGTATTTTACGAACATGAAAAAAAAATCGCAGCATGTCCTATTTCGGTCAGTATTACGGACCAGAATTGCCCATTAAAGTCTATGGGATTGCATAAAAAAGCAGTGTATACTTACATTTATGCATGAAGGCAAGAGAAATTGATGGGCCCTTCTTGCAGTTTTTTTGCACACGTGAAGAATGTAGTAAATACACGTGCAAAAAAAATAAAAATCACAAGAACAGCCAAATACACAGTAAATAAGCACAGTTTGGGTGTGTAAGAATGCTGCGACTTTTATGCACCGAAACTGCATACACCCATGTGATCGAGACCTTAGTTGTATAAGCTTAAAGACATATGCTAAAATCCAGTGTAAATATTTTGGTTATTCCATTAATACTTTGGTTTCTATAAAATGTTGAAAGTGTCTATTTTTTTCGATAGTAACCCTGTATTTAGATAAGGTGTAGAGGAATCCCACCAAAGACAACATCTGCATGGAGTTTGTATGTTCTCCCTGCATATACGTGTGATTCCTCCCATAATCCAAATAACATACAGATAGGTGGATATCGATTGTGAGCCCCAATGAGGACAGAACCCAATATCAAGTGATGTAAAGTGCTGCATAATATATGGTTGGCATCTTACTTGGCATTCTTCTTTGCATTGTTCAAAGCCTTAGCCAATTCAGCTTGTGCCTGTTTTGCATCTTTGCTCACCCGCAAATCATGTTCTCTTACTTGATATAATTCACTGCAATTGAACAACATTTTATCACTATACCGACTACAGTAACTATCAGTCTTCACAATCGCTCTACAAAGATCCCACAAGACAGTAACAGACGTCGCAGCTTGAGGAGCAATTCAGGAAGTCCAAGAGACTGTATAGGAGACAACATAAAATAAACTGCGCATAAAAAACAAAAACTTATAAACATTATTTTTTTAGAATTTTTTTTTGTGGTTTAAGTTTGCAGAAATGCATTTTTTTTCTTTAGTGTTTTACTGGGCTGTAAAAATTAGTTAAAGGGGTATTCCAGCCACAGACTAATGTACATCATCACAATAAGTCATTCTGTAATAGATTCACTGTACCCGGTCTATTTTCTTAATTTTCTATCTATGTCACAGGATCCTCCGCCTGAAAAATATCTTCACTTCCACTTAAATCTTTGTCAGCATTTTCTACTTCCTCCCCTGTCCATAGCCTCCACCATCCTGTGAGCAGTGCATGATGGGAGGACAGGAGCAGAATCACTGTGCTGTGTTGCTCATGTGAAGTTCAGAGTGCTGGGAGGTCTTGTTTGCCTGCTTCAGCAGATTTCTCTGGCAGTCTGAGTGAGAGGGAGGTTGGTGCTATTAACCCTTTGCAATCCAATTTTGGATTCAGGGTTTCCTAGGTGTTTTTCTCTTTTTCCCATTATATAATATTGCCATCTGCTGGCTAGAGCCAGTACTGTAGTATGAGACATGCCGAAGAGGCCCCCGACAACAGAGTGGCCATTAATATACAGTAAGGATACCCTGACGGATGTATTCCTACATCGGAGCTGTACAGCCTTCAATCAGAATGTCTTTAGACATCAGACAGTGGATTGGAAAGGGTTAAGTTGTAGGACCTGTGAGTTGTGGGCGGAGCTACAGTACTGGTCGGAAATCAAATTTTATGCATACTGTAGGTAACATTCTATTGCTCTGTTTACTGCAGAAGTGATGCATGTTAGCACAGTGTCACATCAGTAACTGCATGGGACGCAGAAGAGGGTTCAGAGCAGCAGATAAAAGGTACAGGTTGCCACAATTTAGCTCCATTTAACTGGATCTCATCAATTTCAGCATTTTTAGAATTTACATTTTGTACTTGGAAAATCCTTTTAACTTTATTCTATGGTTCATTAGCAATGGTACCAAATTGGTATAGTTTACCTTAGAATAGTTTACCTTTGAATAGTTTACCTTAGAAACCAAAGCATTGGTACCAAACCAATGCTTTGGTTTCTAAGGTAAACTATTCTTTCTGGGTATAAAATAATGAAAACTTGTATGTTTTGGTGGGAAGGTAAGGAAACGAAAGAAGTTATTTGATTCCTTTACACTGTCATGTAAAAGTACAGGAATAGGAAGTTATGACTTGGAGATACAAACAAAGCTGTAACTTGTAACTTCAACCACTGATAAGCCTTGATATACATAATCTCCTTTAAGATATTCTGAATCTCTTTGGAATTAGAAGTACTCACTCCGTCAGTTCTCCAATGGAATTCTTAAAATAAATGATCTCTTCAGTAAGACAGCGGTCTAACGCCCGCTGAGCCAGTAAGTCATTGTAGAGACTGAGTACTTGCCGTGGGATCTTATTAAGTAACATTACGTATCGTTGCCTGTGAACACAAATAATAACAGAAGATACTTGGCTCCACATACAAATCTAGAAAACAAAGATCTGTCCTGGCCATGTCTTTAGCCCAGCCTGATATCTGTTGTCTGACCACCTATTGGGGACTATCCTGGGACCCCGACCCGAGTGTATGACTGGTAAAGTCTGTAATTCTTTGCTATGGTTAAGGGTGAAGAACAGCAGATACTTTAGAATCCGCACCCCAGGTTAGTCTGTTGCAACCTAGTAATAGTCTACTAAACGGTGTTCCTGCCTTTCTACTAGGTTGCTTTCAACACCCTTAGGGCTTAGTCACACGGGCGTTTATTGCCGCGATTTGCGCATGCGCATGCGTCCGGCGACTTTTTAAAACCATTGCTTTGCAATGGTATCGGACACATGAGCGCTTTTTATGCGCTCGTCCGATAAATTAGAGAACAGAAATCGCAGATCGCACCTATCTGCGATCTGCGATTCCTGTTCTCTTCTCTATATGCGCTCAACGGGGCCGGCGGCAGCAGCGCCGACCCCATTGAGAACATATAGAAGACAAATCATTCTTCTCTGCCACAGCTGGAACAGCTGTGGCAGAGAAGAACGATGTTTGCCCATTGAATTCAATGGAGCGGCAATACAGCCGCTCCATTGAAAGCAATGGGCTGCCGGCGTGCGCGGGGTTAATTGTCGGGAAGGGGTTAAATATATAACCCCTTACCTGCAATGCATCCTTAAATGTGAAAAAATAAAAAAAAAGGATGTTCTCACCTGCTCCCGGCAGCTGGAGATCCCGGCGGTCGGCCTGCAGTGGGTGTGAAGGAGGTGTGACTCAGGCTTGCCCCTGATTGGCTCAGCCTGAGCCAATCAGAGGCTGAGCTCAGTCACACCCATTCATGAATTCATGAATGGGTGTGACTGAGACTTGCTTCTGATTGGCTCAGCGCTGAGCCAATCAGGGGCAAGCCTGAGTCACACCTCCTTCACACCCACTGCAGGCCGACCGCCGGGATCTCCAGCTGCCGGGAGCAGGTGAGTACATCCTTTTTTTTTATTTTTTCACATTTAAGGATGCATTGCAGGTAAGGGGTTATATATTTAACCCCTTCCCGACAATTAACCCCGCGCACGCCCGCAGCGCTTGCATTCAATGGAGCCGCTGTATTGCCGGCTCCATTGAATGCAATGAGCTGGACAGCTCCGGCCCGTTTCTAATGAAACGCGGCTAGGAGCAGATTTTCGGGCGATTTTTGGGCCGATTTTTCGGCGCCGGTCACGCGATTTGCGCATGCGCATCCGTCATGCGATGCGCAAATCGCGTGAAAAAACGCCCGTGTGACTAAGGCCTTAAGTCCAACTTAGTCTCTTTTCTGACTGTTTTACTTCACGGCCTTGTTGAGAAAACCTGCCATCCCCTAACTACTGACAGTTGACTGGGAACCAACCTCCAGGTACGCTCTTGGAATAAAGTTTGTAGAATGCATTATAGTATGTCTGACATACATTCATGAAGGTTTAGTGGAACATACACTGCGCTGGAGAATACAGTTCAGCTAACATGTTGTACCTGACCTTATTCACAGCTACTTTCCTTCTCAGAAGAGTAGCAGTAAATCAGTCATGAGACTAATTATCTTTTTTACCAAACTAAACTTCTTGCAGGCACTGGAACGTTTAGTAGAGGGTATCATAAACACAACATCCTTGTCAAACTGCTGGCATAATTACAAAGTAATTCTCTCCCTGTATGGCTCTCACTGAATTCACGAAATGGAGATACTGCATTTGTGGCTGATATATAGTGTATAGTAGCTCTGACCTGAGCTTAGCTAGTAGTTCTCCTCTCTCCACACACTCTACGCTGACCTGTCGGATCAGTTCATGAAACACGATGTTGTAGATATTCTGCTCTGTCTTCAGTAATTCCAGCAGATTGTGAATCTAAGTAAACAGAGAAGAAATAATTGATTTAACTAATTATATAATAAATAGTTTCACTAGTTGCAGCATGAACTCTGAGGAAAATAAAAGTAGAGCGCCATGTAATTTTAATATTTAAAGGGGTTATCCAGGCTGTAAAAATTGCTGACCTATCCTTCAATAGGACAATGCTACAGTACTTAGAACAGCTGCTATGAAAAGTGAGGTGTCCTGAGTACGAACCAGAACGCATGCAGATATAAATGTTGAAGAGACTGCAGATGTTCACTGACTGTGCAATGTACGAACACGTATACAGATGTGTTCTTCCATAACTTGGTTCATTAGCAACCAATTTCGTTGTTGTTTTAAACAGCCTCTGAAAAATGACCCTCATTTACTGACTAGCTGCTTTGAGCAACATCTCCACTTTTCCATTACACTAGTTTTGATAAATCTCCCAGAGTCTAGTATAATATTTTTACCTGAGTTGGTCCTTCGAGTTTTACATCTTCTTCTATACCTGCTTGCTTTAGCATGGTGTCCATCACCTTCATCAGCTGAATAACCTCAGCTCTCCCATTTGGTTTCCTACAGCGAAGATATATCAGATTTCATTATATTTAACCTATTTATTAACATGTTGGCAAGAAAATGGGCAAATGCACAGAGTACAAGATATACTTACATAGAAGGGAATAAGCGGAGCTTCTTCTCATCATCTTCTAGCAGGGTTGTGTATTTACTAAGAGTAAAATAATAAGAAATTAAAGTAGATAGTAAAGGGGTTTTCCAGGACTAAACTGCTACTGATTACATATCCTCAATAGTTGATCAAGAGGGGTCTGCCGATTTGGATTCCCACCGATCCCACCGATTGGAAAGGCTTGTGTGAGTGCTGCAGCCTTTTCTCAAGCTGGTGACATCATGGTAATTAGTCACATGGCCTGAGAGCAACTCAGTCCCATTCATTGGGATGGAGCTGGTATGGACTAAAGTGACAGCAGCTCTCACCCGAGTGCTTCTGTTACTTCAATCAGCTGATCAGTGGGGATCCCGAATGGCAGGTGTCTACTGATCGACTCTTGATGACCCATCCTGAGGATAGAACATGAATACATCAAGAATTTACTCCCCAAAAAATCCCTTTAATGCTGAATAAGCCACTGCTGGTAAAATCCAAGGTTTCTAATGGAAGCTTGTTATAAACTAGGTTATATATGGAATAAAGTATTGTGATTTATAAGAATATTTGTAGTCACATGGCAGGTCTGTGATCCTACAAAATTAAAGGCCAAACGTCAAGTGCATTTATACAGGCTACTTGGCTTTCATATGATGATGGAAGATTTTGGTGACTTATAATATTCCATTATCCTATACATGTTGTAGTTAAAAAGACTGATCCACCCCTATAGCTCACTGATTTGCTTAAATGCTGATTTAATGCAGAATCTATCCTGAACAATTGCCGTCCCCTGCAGCTTCACTATAATAGTATTTGTCAGCACTACAGGCTGTTTCACAACAGTCTATAATCTGCAACACATGTAAAAATAATAAACCACTATAAAGAAAGGTCAGTTTGTTGATTGGCACTTGAAATTCCCAAAACAATCGTGCCCTGATTTCTATCTGACCTTACAATGAATGAGTCCACATTAAACTCTGCAATAACAGAAGGCCTCCCCATCACTAAAAGCATTATTCTACTTACTCTTCAAAATACTCAAGTCCTAAAACGCCTTTATTCTTCACAAGGTAAAACTCGTTTGGTATAAGACTTTCTTCGATGCTTTGCTCCTAGAATAATAATGTTATTATGTTATTAGAAAATATCTCCAGTATGTCTGTATTCAGTCAAACAGGCATCATTAGTAGCTGTGTATGTTAGTAATTGCATACAAGCTGCTGAAATTCTACTACTTATCTTTGAAGGGGAAAATGCATCACTGGAGCGCCATGTAAGCAAGATCTGATCCCCAATAAGATATATTGTAAAGCGCCATATTATAATAGGGAAGGATTAAACCTGAAGATACAAGTCCAGGCGGTATACAACATTCAATCTTGTCTTCGTTTGCTTGAAAGTAATTGGGTGCACAATAAGCTGAATATATGGTACCTACTGGGTTAATTTATGGTAACAAAGGTATTCCACTAACAAGATTCAGTAAGATCAGTTCTATGGATTCAAGTGAATTTAGTGCCATAGTAGGCGAAGTGCGGTCAAAGGCATACCATTGCCCCCGGGGTCCTATCACTTCGGGTTGTTGACTGTGTGACGGTTGTGTTCTTTTTCTCCATAACTACGGCATCACAGAGGAACGAAATATCCCTGAAATATCAACATGTACGGTTTATTAAGCCCATAAGTTATCAATTCACCCAAAGTTTCCTACTGTTTTGATTCTACTTCTCCTATGATGACCAATGCATCTCGATGACAGCAGACTACAAACAATAATTTAGTGCGATCTGACAGTCGTACTCTTTTTCCTATACATAGAATAAGCAGGTTAGCAGACAGTAGGGGACAAATGGAAGAGAGCAGGATCATCGGAGCATACTATACGGGGTTTGTTTGTAGTCCGTTACTATGAAGACACATAAAACAATGAGAAAATCCAGCATCCATAAAAAATAGCTTCCATCAGAAAAAACAAAGGACAAAATAAAAATTACAATTGTTACACGTTTCAGGCTAATTACAAGCTGTTAAGTCATGTCTATAACTAAGGGCTTGTAATTTAGCCTGAAACACGTAACATTATTCTTTGTCCTGCATTTTCCTTGATGATATTTTACTGACTTGGATATAAAGCTGTTTTTTCGGATGCTGGACTTTCTCATTGTTTTATACACTTCTGGGGTATGCTCTTCTGTACATCCTTAGCTGCGAGGTGAGCTGGAATTTCACCTTTGTACACGCAGACACATAGATCTGCACAGGAGTTGCGCACATAAAATGATAGGAAATGTTTAATCAAGACTATATGCAAAGTTACTGATTTTTACAAACAACAGAATCCTAAAAATTTGGTTGGGAAGATCTTCCTAGCCTTACAGATATGCAGACATGGGGAAGGAGGGTTGCTTCACAATTGTTACCTTTTTAGTTTAGTTCAGAAACCTAAAGTATGTTAAAGGGCCGCTCTGGGGGAAACACATTTTTCCATCCCTGCCCTCTTCACCTGATTGTCTGTCCCACTATGGAGGTCTCTCTGTATATTGCAGTTCTTCCATGCAGTGCAGCCTTCTGTCTGCTGATGCTTATCAGGCACCATCTTTATGTTGCTTTCACTTTCACTGTTCTGTGCGCTCAATTCTATGATCAGCACAGCATTACATGAGCAGCTTGCGTCTGTACCATTCCTGCAACACTGTCATTACCATGTGTATTCTATGTTCAGCTAAATAAGCTACAGCCCATAAGTATACAGTCAGGAGGATAAGCTGTGATCTCCTTTATTATAACTGTGCGACAGGAGCAGTGCAATCATCATCAGTAACTATGATAGGAGTTTTGCTTTCCTCTTTAAGCAGTTTATGTGGTAGGGTCCATCTTACAGCATCATACAGACTAAGAAACTGAATACGTACATTTGAGCTGGTCAAAATTGAGATATCATGACTACTTGCGGAAGAGCCTGGGAGTTTCATATAGAAAGAAATAACTAACCAAAGTAACACTGACCAAAATATATAAACGGGGGGCTAGTTACATAATGAATGGGGGAAAAAATTGGCCTTTTAAGTCTATGGTTATGCTTACTACATGTCCAGAGTTATTGTTTAGTCAGTCGTAGCATTAGTCTGCTGAATCCTAATCATAGAGTGACACAATGCAACTGCTACCAAATTAACTCGGGCGAAGCTGGGTATATCAGCTAGTTTAGTCATAAGACCAATGCTAAGCAATGCTGCCTGCAGCCAAAGATAAAGAAAGTCCTCCAGCTCTGCGTGCAGAACAAATTGTGTTGGTATGATCAATAACCAGACAGGAGCCTTCATTTTATTATATGCTATAGAGCCGCCCCCCCCCCCCCCCCTTACCCCCTTTCTTAAACTCATCACCTTTATGCATTAAGCCCTCCACAGGGCTGCACCAAGTTATATCTTCTCCTTCATCTCTCTTTACCACCCTACTATGCTCTCTGCTCAAATAATGACCTTAGACTAAGGATCGCTTTACACAAGACAACTATTAGACAAAAAGTCTCTCAAACGAGCGATTAGCAGCGATAGTGGTCCAGTTTAAACATGGGAGCCAACAGGATATTGAGCAGTAGTGGTTAATCGCTTAATTTCAGCTCAAAGCTGACTAATGAGCAAGTTCTGTCTCAGTGTAAACAGGCAGTCATTCATCTTTGAACGACTGCCTTTTCACAATGAATTGAGCCGGGTGTCCAAATGAGATCTCGGGTGCGCTCCGCCTCCAGTCACTGAACAACTATTGTTCCTGTGTGAAAGCACAGGAGTAATAAGTCTTGGGATGACTGTTGGGTGCTTATGTGTCTGAGAGTCATCCTGTGCAAAGCCTAAGTTCATCTTTAAACCGAACCTCCCACTTCTGTCTGCAACACTTTTCCTGAGCTGTACCAGTTCTCTGTGCGACCACAGACAATCAGGTCAATTCCTAACACCCACAGTTTAAATGTGCTCTAAAAACACACGTTTTTAGGGGGCATATGACGTCTCCTAATCTACCTCTACACCATTTACACTGCTTCTATATTCCCCTTCGGAAACCTCACCCCTTCATCCAATTGTATCCCCCACATTCCAAACACTTTATATTTGTATATACATGTATAGTAGCTGGCTCATACAGCTTTAAGTATACTACCCTATTTATATAAAAGATGACTGGGCCATTGTACAGAACAGGCATTCTTACTTCTTGTCATCCTTATTTCCTCATAGATTGCAAGCTCTTGTGAGCAGGATCCTCCCTCCTTTTGTTCTAATTGTCTATTAGTTTTATACTGGCTGTAATGTCTAATTTTGTGTATTTTCCTGTTTTAATAACAAAAATGAATCGGAAGCAACGGAAGCATTTACATTTTTTTGAAATCCTTTCGAAATCCCATTGGAAAAAACAGAAATGTTTAGTCTTTTTTTATGTCTGTTTCTCTGCTCCAACATGGAACAGGGGAATGGAAATCACTAACGCTGGTGTGGACAAGCCCTGATATAGGGTGCATTCACATGAGCGTGTGCGTGTGCCATACATAGGTGGGCACAAAACTGCACACCAACGTACGTGCACAAACATGCGTGAATGCAGGTACGTGCAGCATTGCTTGCGGTGGAGCTGTGGCAGCTACCTGCGACCTCATTGATAGCAATAGGCTGCCGGCAACCACTGCAGTGAATTCAATGAACGGCCAAGCACTGCCTGTGATTGGCTGAGTGCTGTGACCAATCACAGGCAGCACTCAGCTGTCATTCAATGAATGCCTGAGAGCTCCCTGTGATTGGCTGAGCGCTCAGCCAATCAGATACAGCCCTTTCAGCAGGCGGGGACTTAAAATCTCCGCCTGCTGAAAGAGCTTCAGAGCAGTGCAGGGAGAAGACAGGCTGTTTCGCCTGAGCCCCAGCAGCTGAGGAGAGGTGAGTATATATATTTTTTTATTTTTAATACATTCTATGGATAGTTTTCAGGGAAAGGTATATATTTAAAGCCCTTTGCCGAAAATCCCTGCAGGACTCGCCAGCATCCCATTGCTTTCAATGGGACTGTAGAAGCGCCGGTCCCATTGAAAGCAATGGGAGAGCATCGCAATCCTCTGCCACAGCTGTGACAGGGAGATTCTTTACTTCCCGTTGGGATGAAGAAATCTTCTGCCACAGCTGTGTCATTTGGATTCTTTACTTCCCGCGGGGAGTCACCTTGGCACTGAACACTGTGACAGTGCTGTCAGTGCTCAGTGACAAGGGGACTCCTTGCTGGGGAATATTGACACACCACGGACGTATGGTGCACACGTCTTATGTTTTGCAGGTACGTGCATTTGCACACCTGTAAAACATGAACATGTGAATACACCATAGGGAAGCAATGGTTCTAATACATGCGTGGTTTTGTGCACATAAACACGCTCGTCTGAATCCACCCATATGAAGATTTTTGGAGCTGTACTCACAGACCACGTTGTGTACATTTCTAGAACACATTTCACCAAACGGCTAATGTACCTTACCTCCCAGCCCCCGTCAAACAAACGGGCTGGTCAGTCAGATGCTTAAACCTGTTCCTGCGAAGAGGATGATGCCAGACCCGATCCGTGACGCGGAGACAAACCTTAAGCAAAAAGAAATCAGCTTTAATTGTAAGTAGCACATAGTGTAACAGGTTACCCCTATAGACTGATGCAGCATACAGTATTCAATGTGGTATCTGCAGCATACATAGATGTGCCCTCACTTATGGTCCTCTTTTGGAAAATATACCCCATGTAATGAATCTATGTTAGGTATATTGAAAACAAAGCTTTGGTATGGTGTTAGCCAGTAGAGCAAAATGTGATTGTTCCCAGCAAGAGAAACCACGTAATCTTGTAGATATGATACTTTTTAATGGCTTACAAAAATACATGATGTAATAATGAGCTTCCGAACCTCTCGGCTTGAGTGGAATAGATCCAAAGAGGCATGAATATTTATACACACTAATGACATACATACTTATGACAAGGCGCAGACATGGATGTGATTGGCTTGCACTTAAAAGGAATACTGTGATAGGTACACAAACATTCTTAACTAGACACTGATAGCGGAGTGAAAGTTTATGGTCTCTGAATTCCTGTTGGGGAGGTGGGGGGTCACCAGGCCAGAAGTGTTATCTGTGCTATAAAATTCTCATACCTTCCATTCACCCATAAATCCTCGGGAACAATTTAGCATGGTTTCAAATCACAAAGCCATAGAAGAATTTGGGAATATAAATTTATAACAACTTTTGACATGTTCGAAAGAGGACTAAATTATTCACGAGGATTTTGGGGTGAATGGGAGGTATGAGAATTGTATAGCACAGATAACACTTCTGGCCTGGTGACCCCCCAACAGTAATTCAGGGACCATAAAACTCTCACTCCCTTGTCAGTGTCTAGTTAAAAATGTTTCTGTTGCAGTATTCTTTTTAAGTGCAAACCAATCACATCCATGTCTGCGCCTTGTCTTAAGTGTGTCATAAGTATGTACAAATATTCATGTGTCTTCGGATCTATTCCATTTAAGCCTGAAGAAGAGCCTGAGAGGTTCGGAAGCTCGCTATAACATTATGTATTTTTGTTAGCCAGTAAAAGGTATCATATCTACAACATTACTTGGTTTCTCTTGCTGGGAATAATCACATGAATCTATGTGACCTGTGCTATAGCGGAGTTATCTCCGATCCTGCCCATTGCGGATGGCTGTCTGCTGACATGGCTGTAGATAGTTAGTGTGCAACTCTTGGTCCCATGCCATCATGCGACTAACAAGACCGGGCTCTTTTATGTATGTAGTAAAGTGCACAGCCCTGCAATGTATTACCACAATGTAGTATAATGTAATTAGCCCGTACGCACCTTTGCATCTTTAAGATGTCTACTTTTCTTCAGCTGACCCAGTTCAGGCTTCTCTGTTTCTTGTGCAGTTGACGTCAGAACTTGAAGAATTTCATCTGGGATGAAGTCGCTTTGTTCACATGTAGAAAGGGGCTGCGCTAGTTCTAGAGCTGTATATTTGTCCTGGATATGCACTAAATCTATGTGAAAACAGAACAGAGAGACTGGGTAAAAATATCAGAGGTGTACAACCTTTTATGATTTCATTGACAGATTTCAGTACTCCCAAAGACCGCAATAAAACTTTAAGCAGTTCTCCAGAATGTATATTTGTATTCAGCCTTTTTAATCGTAAAAGAACAAAGGGGTTTATCATAGAACGTTAAAGTTGGAAGGGCCCTCCAGGGTGATCCATCCACCTACTCAATGTAGGATCAATAAATCATCCCAAACAGAGGTCTATCCAGCCTCTATTTGAGAAACATTGAAGGAGAACTCACCACCTCCAGTGGCAACCTGTTCCACTCATTGCTCACCCTCTGTCAAAAAATCTTTTAGTTTTTTCCCCTAATACTCCACACATTCCATAAAATTATATTAAAAATAATAATAATCTTTATGTAGCACCAATATATTCCACAGCGCTTACAAAACTGGAACAGAAACAAAACTACAGTTACATCTAGTAATCAGTTGATGAAAACAATAGGGCTGGGGGGCCTGCTCCAACGAGCTTACATACTACAAATAATAGGGTGATACAGAAGGTAAAGGGGCTGTAGATGTGCGCGGTATGGCGAGGTGGAGAGTGTGGGATGCTATACACAAAGACAATAGTCAAATTGAGCCTTATAGTGACCGAATCAGTATGACTGCAGGGGAAGGGGGAGGTTGGTTACGGCTAGCAGGGATTGCAATCAGTAGGACAGGGAGTATGTTATCAGGAGGAGTACAGAGGGGTTTGGTTTATTAGATGTGGTATGTCTCCCTGAAGAGGTGTATTTTTAGAGCACACCTGAAATTATGTGTGTCAGGGATTGCCCTTATAGTTTGGAGTAGCGCGTTCCAGAGGACTGGTGCAGCTCTGGAGAATTATTGGAGGCGGGAATGAGAGGCTTGAATTAAAGGGGCGCTTTATCTTATTTCGTTAGCAGAACGAAGGGTATGGGCTGGGTGGTGGATTGAAATGAGGAAGGCAATGCTATGGAGAGCTTAATGGATGAAGGTGGTGAGTTTTAATTGGATTCTGTATTTAACGGGCAGCCAGGGCAGTGACTGGCACAGGGCAGAGGCATCTAAGTAGTGGTTGGAAAGGAATATGCTGCATAAATGATGGACGATGAGCTGAACGATGAGCGTTCAGTGTAAATAGTGTAAAGAGTTTAGTACTGAACAGCTGCTATGTTAAAGGGGTTGTCCCACGATAGCAAGTGGTGTTAAGCACTTCTGTATGGCCATATTAATGCACTTTGTAATATACATCGTGCATTACATTTTGGCCATACAGAAGTTATACACTTACCCCTTCAGTGCTGGCGTCCCCGTCTCCATGGCGCCGACTAAAGCTGCCTTCTGCCAGGATTAGACGCGCTTGCGCTGTCTGCCCTCTTCTGTCCGGCTCCGGCGTGCTCGCGTTGCCTCGTTTTACTTTCATTTTCATCCGCTTTTAGTACTGAGGTGATGAGGTGCGCTAAACACCCTAAAATAGAACAGACTCCAAGCGAATGGGAGCCTCTGACAGCGCAGCGCTAAACGCTGAAAAAAACGTCTGAGTGAGGGAGGCCTTAGGCTGGGTTCACACGGGGCGGAATTTCTGTGCAGACTTTCTGCACTGAAATTCCGCAGGAATTTTTAGACCTAAAACTAAGCAGCAAAGTGGACAAGATTGGCAAAAATCTCATTCACAGGCTGCCGACAGTCCGCTGCGGAGAAACAACGCGCAAATTGACATGCAGCGCGGTATTCAAATCTGCAACATGTCAATTGTATTACCATTTCCGCTGCGGGCTCTCTTCTCTCTATGGGGAGAGATTTCTGCAGCGGAATACGGGCGGAAAAGCCACTTCCAACCCAAGTCAAATGGCGGGTTTAGAAGCAGACGAAAGTCTGTGGAAGTCTTGTGAAATTTCTGTGCAGTCCCACTGCGGACATTCTGCAAGATTTCCGTCCCGTGGGAACCGAGTGTTATTCTGTTATTCTGTTAGACCTGTGTGTATAAAGCCAGATTCACACGAGCGTATGTGTATTTGTGGAACGAATGATGCTTTTTTGCACATGTAGCGGCGTATTATACTGCACTTTTTCCACCTGCAAGGCACGTGCATTTGCGCTTAGCAACAAAAATATCACATCGCACAGGGGTTGGAGCCATCTGCTTCCGCTCTGTGCCCTGTGTTGTGGCACTGCCAGCAGGCACCCAAACAGCTGATCAGCCGGAGCCCCCGACCGGCGGACCAACTATTGATGGCTTATTTTGACCAGGAATCGGCTGCATGTCTACAGATGTTTAATAGCTACATCGCTCCCCCTCACCTGGGAATACATAGCGCTGTCAGCGCCCCCCAGTGGCTGCAGGGCTTGGTCACAGGCTTCATCCGACAATCGCTATGTGCGCTGCAGTGAGGGGCGCTGATTGTGAGGTGAGAGGAGCATCGGGCTGAAAGCAGCGGATTTCAAATCAAAACGCACACCGGAGCCGCGGATTCTACTGTTTTTGCTGCAGAATTTTCTGATACAGAAATCCACCATATTTGCGCCATTTGTAAACATTTCCGTATAGCGAGCCGTTAGAATGACTGTCTGGGCGCTCGTCTACAAAGCGATCGTTGTTCAGTGGTTGTTCCGTTGGGGGAGGGGAGAGACCGGGCAGCGTCCATCGCAAGTCCTTCATAAATGACCGACTGTGACTTTACATCAGACGACTTCTGATCAACCAGCGACTATCTTTAAGGTGAGCTGAAAGAGACCGACTTTCGCCGTCACCCTGCTGGCGGCTGTAATTATACAGAACGGTCGGTGGCATTCGCTCTTACAAGTGGTGATCTGGTGGATCGTTGTGAAGCCCCCCGCAGTCTAGAGACGATGGAGCGTCTTCTTACTACAATCACACGGCCGTAAGTGGCAGATCCGCGCCATAGTTTACCCACGAGGATCTGACACTATAATCTGTGGCTCAGACTCAGGCGGTTGCCGCGCTGTAATCAGTCTGTGACCCCTGACCTCTCCTCCCAGCGTCTACGTTCCTGCAGGCATACACTGACCTTTACGCACCGGCGAGAGGAGAGGTCAGGGGTCACAGACTGATTACAGCGCAGCGGCCAACCAACTGGAGCTACAGAGAATTAATGCAGTGATGGATGCACAGTACAGGGGTCACTATTACTGGGGCCACTATGTGGGTCACTAATAATACTGGGGCCATTTAGGGGGCCGCTGTTACTAGTGGGACCCTTATGGGAGTCACTATTACTTCTGGGGCCACTATAAGGGTCACTATTACTACTGGGGTCTCTATGTGGGTCACTATTACTACTGGGGCAACTATGTGGGTCACTATTACTACTGGGGCAACTATGTGGGTCACTATTACTACTGGGGCCACTATGTGGGTCACTATTACTTCTGGGGCCACCATGTGAGTCACTATTATTACTAGGTCACTTTGGGCTACACTATTACTACTAGGGTCACTATTAATACAGCGGACACTATCAGAGTAACTATAACTACTGGGACTAACCGAGTCACAATTACTATGGGGCCATTAAGGGGGTCACTATTACTATTGGCGCCACTAAAGGAGACAGTACTGGGGGCACTTAGGGGGTCACTGTTACTACTGGGACTTCTATGGGGGGTCACCATTAATACTTGGGCCACTGTGGGGGTCACTAATAATACTACAGCGACAATGGGGGTCACCATTATCACTAGGTCCCTTTGGGCTACACTATGACTACCAAGGACACTTTGGGTGTCAATATTACTGGTACCACAAACAGAATCATTATGACTACTGGGACCACTAATGAAGTTACTATGACTACTGGGACCACTAACAGAGTCACTATTACTATTGGGTCCACTAAAGGGTACACTACTGGGGGCACTTATAATATTGGGGCTCTTTATATGGGTCACTAATAATACTAACGCCACTTAGGGGGTCATTGTTACTACTGGGACCTCTATAGAGGTCACCATTAATACTTGGGCCACTATGAGGGTCACTAATAATACTACGGCAACAATGGGGGTCACTATTATTACTAGGTCGCTTTGGCTACACTATTAGTATCGGGGCCACTTTGGGGATCACTATTACTACTAGGGCCACTAACAGAGTAACTATGACTACTGGGCCCACTAACGCAGTCACTATGACTACTGGGCCCACTAACGCAGTCACTATGACTACTGGGCCCACTAACGCAGTCACTATGACTACTGGGACCACTAACGCAGTCACTATGACTACTGGGGCCACTATCCCAGTCACTATGACTACTGGGCCCACTAACGCAGTCACTGTGACTACTGGGACCACTAACGGAGTCACTATGACTACTGGGACCATTAAGGGGGTAACTATTATTATTGGTGCCACTAAAGGGGCCACTCCTGGGGTCACTACTAGTCCAGCCTCACGCTGGCATATTTGCCCATACAATAGGCAGAGAATAGGACCCGTTGTTTTCTTTGGGTTCATTCTCATTTTCTGTTTTTGCACAAGCTCTATTTTAGTGCACATTTGCGCACCAAAGGCCCCCATAGGAGTCTATGCGCACACATGTACACACGGGAAAGCACATACCTGCGAACACGGCACCTCGTTTGGCTTAATAGCCATATAAATGAGTGCGAGGCGATTCCCCCACCCGTGTGAACTAGCGGCGCTGGCGCATACACGCACGGTATTTGTACAGGCACGCAAGATACATTTCTTCAGGGCGCAAAAACGCCTGTGTTTTTGCGCTTTCCCCCTTGTGAGGCCGCCCTTACTCTGATCACTTCACACCAGTCTCAGTGCCTCATAAATGTGTCGGCCATCTTCTGTATTGGCGCTTTCAACGCTGCAAAATGTGTGTTTTAGGGGTTATTTTTGCAGCAGGGCCCCATATCACACTCTTCCTCAGGCAGCATGAAGACTTGGGGGCTGCTGGTTAGATGTGACATCATCAGGATGAGATGACAGTGACAAGCAGGTGACATCACTGCAGCTGGGCGGCGCTGTACTCTACCTGCTCGCAGACTCCCGCTCCTGCCTGGTCCTCCTCCTGCAGACAGTGGGGGGCGCTCTGGCCCTGACATGATAGGTCTCAGATCACATCATTATCCGCGCCGCAGATTCCAGCACACAACTCACGGACGCTTCCTCTCTCCTCCCGGGGACGCCGAGGAGTCTCCATGACGACGCTCCGCCCGGTTGCTATGGTTCCAGCACAACAAGCAGCTCAGCAGCAGGATGACGTCACAGCGCACGTCAGAGGGAACCTCGCTGGTCTCTTCTACTGATACAACCATGAGGTAAAACCTGCAGCGTCCGG
This sequence comes from Eleutherodactylus coqui, assembly GCF_035609145.1. Classification (NCBI taxonomy): domain Eukaryota; kingdom Metazoa; phylum Chordata; class Amphibia; order Anura; family Eleutherodactylidae; genus Eleutherodactylus; species Eleutherodactylus coqui. Next base: position 269,682,778 of record NC_089839.1, on the reverse strand, counting down.
CAGGGAGAAAGCTCTGCAGGTACCTTATACAACAGCGCCACCTGCTGCCAGAAATAGGACAATCACTGTACTTCTTATAGCTCACACAGCGCACCCTGCTGGTCGCTACAGTGTAGTGTCTGGATGTAAGGTGTTTTATACAAATGATTGCGACATAAAAAAAATCATAAAGATACATTATTAGTCAGATTTCTGTCCAAAATGAAAAACTGCCTATAGCAGCCAATCAGAGAACAGCTTCCATTTTGTAAGACCATGACGAGAAATGAAAGATGAGCGGTGATTGATAGCTTTGGGCAACAAAGACAGTATTTTTTTTAGTCAGTTTTATAAATCCTCCCTCTGCTGGCCGTAATAACTGGATACTGATAGCGGGCTCACGGCGTACCTTTATATATAAAACGCAGAATCTGTTTGTGTCAGATGCAAATCCACAGTTCTGGTCCGATTTGAGTGAAATTTTGCATGAACGTTCTGCAGCACCAGCGACGAATACTGGCGGAATTAAAGATCGAAAACACGTCCCCTGTAATTTTTGTTGCCAATAACCAACTAGGACTAGGTGATATACCGATGCGCTATACGGCAGTTTTATGAATAGCAGTCCTGAAATATACAAAGTGGCCACAAAAATGAGCACCGGACTGTTATGGAAGCTGTCCAAAAGAAAATTTGTGTTGCCCATAGCAACCAATCCCAGCGCAGCTCTCATTTCGTATACTGCTGAGGTAAAATGAAAGCTGCGCTGTGACTGGTTGCTATGGGCAACACAAATTTTCTTTTGGACAGCTTCCATAACAGTCCGGTGCTCATTTTTGTGGCCACTTTGTATATTTCAGGACTGCTATTCATAAAACTGCCGTATAGCGCATCGGTATATCACCTAGTCCGTTATAGCAGGATCCGTATTACTCTTTTCGGGTTCGCACGTCATGGATATTCCCCGGCAACGTAGAGTACCATATAAGTGAATGGGGTTTAACAAACGCTGTCCACTTACAGGAGAAGCACTCTGCAGCGGGAGTGAGGGCTCCTGCAGACGAGCGTAGGCGTATATACGTCTGATAGAGCGTGACGTGATTGCGCTGTGAAGGGAGCGCTATCATTGTGGCAGCGCTGTTTACTGTCGTTTTTGCGCTATAGGGATGTTTATATCGGGCGGGACACGTCCGCACCGGCTGAGCAGCCTAATTAGTCCCCGGTGTTATAAATGAACACAGCAAAATCATGCAGTTCAGTGCGCAATTTTTTGTAAATCCCCCCATAGACTACTATGGTGCCCCGGGTGCGCAAATGCAAACAAAAATAGAGAAAGTTGCGTATATTTTCACGCTGGTGAAAATGTAGTGCAAAAAACACAGAATGTAAAGGAACCCATTGAAATGAATGGGTTCTGTTGTCTGCGGTTTGCCCGTCTGCAGGAGCCCTACGGCCGGCGTCACACGGACATCTTGGCGTGCACAATGCGCAGTGAATAGAACCCACTGATTTCAAGGGATTTGTTCAAATGCACATATTTTCCGTGCGCATTTTTTGCCAAGCAGGAAACAATACGTAATTCCGCTGAAAAAAGAACACATCTGAAACTAATTAGTCATTTCAATCCGTGCGTTTGTTTGCCGCGCGCAAATGAATATGCCATGCGGGCAGAAAAAGTACAGTAAAATCTACTCGTTCATAGTGCAAAAAAGTTGCGCTAAGGCCTACTACATAATTGCGCTCACGTTCGAAGCCATCTTAATGATGTGATTTTGACATCTTCAGCTCTATTTGTTGTGGCGCTGATTTTGTACTGTGGAATTCATTCATTATAGAGCAGTGGGGGAATTCTGCGGGCAAAATCTGCATCAAAATCCTGGCGCAAATTATAATACAGATTTTGTCACGGATTGAACTTTTTACCATGAAAAAACCCTGGACATCTAAGGGCTCACAGGGCTAAAATCAATGGGTGTTCGTAAATAGGTGCGAAATATGTAGGAAACCTGCATATTTGCTGCTTATTTATGCACAAAATCAGTGCGATTTTGTGCATTCATGTCATGCTCGTAAATATGCTGCATATTCGTAAGGCAACAGCGTATTTTGGCCCGTGAATACGTTGCGTATTTATAGACAGAAATATGCATACGCCCGTGTGAATGCACCCCAAGGGCGGACTCACACGGATGTATTTTCCTGAGTCATTGTGACTGTTCATTTTTGCGTGCATCTTGTTGGGGAAATGCAACGGTTTCCTTCATATGCTGTCGGGCTCCAAATTAAAGAGGTATGATTGACCGGTGAAGAGAACGCAGGCACAGAGACGATGCTATGTGCAAAACATTCTACTTTATTATGCTATATGCTCGTTCTTTATAGTATTTTAAAAAGCGAGCGGCTTTATGCCAAAGACAATTAATATGCATACATAGCAGTTTCTTATCATTTGCCTTCCTTTTTAAAGATGTTAGTCCTTAAGATATTTTCATAATCACATCATTAGTGCATTCTACACAAAACATCTAAGATAAGAAACCCAAAACAGGAAACTGTACTGGGCTGTTTGGCTGAATTATTGTCCTTCAGATAGATATTCAGAGTGAAATTTACCAGCTGTATATCTAGAGTAGAGTTGAAAATCTTAGACACATAAATGTACAAATATATATGTAACTCTTATAACACGTAAGCAAAGGAGAAATCCTGGAGTCTTTAGGCCCATAGCCTTCCCAAATCCCCCATTTGAAACAGTTCATCATGAGAAGAATCCATATTTGTGGTGCGTTCTGGGGTTCTACTCCACCCATGCCGGACTTATTATTACTTCTGTTTATAGTGTGGTTAATAGAGATGAGCGAGCATACTCGGTAAGGCGATTTACTCGAGAGAGCATCGCCTTTTTCGAGTAACTGCTGGCTCGTCCCTGATGATTCGGGGGGGCCGCAGGGGGCGGCACAGAGTGAGAGAGATCTCCCTCCCGATCCCCTCTGCAACCCCCCGCGGCCCCACGAATCTTCAGGGACGAGCCAGCAGTTACTCGAAAAAGGCAATGCTTTCTCGAGTAAATCACCTTACCGAGTATGCTCGCTTATCTCTAGTGGTTAAGCTAAGAGTTTCATCAAGACTCTTTCTGGCATGCCGCAAACATCCCATACATAGAGACATTAAAGAAGGTATATATTGTATGCAGCAACACAACAATATACAAATGTCCACTACCCCGCATAATATCCCAAACTGCCGGAGCCAAGATAGGCTGAACCAGGACCCAAACAACCAATCAAACCATCTCTGAACTTTGTTCTCTTTGATTGTACTATGCTTTGTATTCCCTTTATCTTTTTATGTATGGATTCTGCATTGTTAGTCAAATTAAAACAGCACATGCCCTCAAACTCCTCACACTGGTGATTAAGGCCAGCAGTATATAGTCAATTGTGGCTCTATTCTGCAAGGTGGCCTTTCGTACCCCTTGTACATCTAGAAATAACAAGTCCAGAACTTGAGAAGTAGCATTCAGAGCATGTCACATGCTATTCCATGTATTACTCGCCCATTATATATTGCCAAGCCCCATACTCCCACTATGGAAGCTCCTAGGGCTATTACTTCTAATTACTTAGAAGAGTTGGAGGTGCTTCACAGTTCTCATCCAGTCCTTTTGTCTCTCTCTTACTTCTGTGCAGAGGTTCTGGATTCTGATACATAAAAATACTTAGACGGGACAGTGCACATGATCCTCCTGTAATATTTGCAGGGATGTAGGTATATGTAATATTCCCGCAAGAAAAGACCTAGCCTGTAGGTAACTTGACATGTCTAAAGTGACTAGGACTTTTTTTTTAGTGTTGTTACATTTCATACTGTTGGTCATACTTTGGCATTTTTTTCAGTTACATGATATCATTGAATCAGATGTTGCTGACACCTGGTTGAGTGATATTTGTGCACATTTCCCTATCTCAGACTTGTTGCAGGTGAAGTTATAACAGATTTCTGCTCCCGCCACCTGTCTGACTTGAAACTTGGTCATATTTGCTCATTGGGTATGTTCTACTTGTCTGCACCCTGGACTGTAGTCATAGATATTTACAAAATTCTGGAAATCACTGCCTTCTACCTCAGTGTCATTATGAATAATTGCGAATACACTTTTTAATACTGAAGTTGAAGTAGGTACTGTCAACAGGCTGTTACACAGTATGTCCTCACTGCTCTTAAGATTTGCCATGCACATATTAGTAATATTTAATACATCCCGGGCCAGATATTCCCACTACTCTATAGATGATAGGGTGTGTGAAAGGCCTGGGATACACCCAGCGCAGACATGATGTGTTGCATTATTTCACCTGTGAAGTGTGTACCTCTGTCTGACTCAATCAATTGCCGTACCCCGTACGTGCAGATTACCTCATTCATGAGCTTTTTTGCAGTTACCTGCTTCGTTACCTTGGTAACAGGGTAGACCTCCAACCTGAAAAGACATCAACAAGCACATATTCATATTTCCCAACAGGTGGGAGCTAAATGTAGTCAATTTGCAATCTCTGAAATGGGTAGAGTTGTCTAGGCAAGTGTTTTTGTGGCACCTTTACCTTCTGTCCTGGGTTGCTTATGGCTCAGATCATGCAAGATTGGACAAATGATGCAGCAGCTAAAGAAAATCCAGGGGCCACCTATCCTCGTTCAAGCGTCGACATCATTGCTGCTTTTGATAGGTGCGTCATTCCATGCATCAGCTGGGCCATCGTGGGGTACAGGGACCGTGGTAGGCAAGTTCTGTTGACTGTTCACCTTATGCCGTCTTGTTCTGCTGTTCCCATCTTAGTCCCTTTATCCTTTTATTTCTCGCTGGCTTGTAACTGTAAAGTCCTTATCATTTCAATGTCCAAGTTTTTGTCTCTGACTTGTGCTGTCAGTATCTTCTTTTCTTCTTTCTTCCACAGCTTGAGGGCCGCTCCCTTTGCTGTGAAGTCTGCTAGGGCATTGCCTCTTGCTTCTCCAGGGTCGGCTTTGGTGTGTACTTTTACCTTGAGGACTGCTACTTGGTCTCGTAACAGGAGGGCTTCCATGAGACTCTGCACCACTGCACTATTCTTAATTGGTTGTCCAACTGAAGTAAAAAATTGACTGGCCTTCCATATTGGACCGTAATCATGAGCTATGCCAAATGCATACCTGGAATCAGTGTAAACATTTGCCATCTTACCATCTGCCACTCTACACTCTTCGGTGAGGGCTTTTAATTCCACTTCTTGTGCTGAGACCTGTGAAGCCAGAGCTTTTGCTTTTAGGACATTTTGTTGTGTGACAACTGCATATCCAGTGTGGAATTGGCAATCCTCACCCTGGTATCTGGAGCCATCTACAAAAAGCTCAAAATATGAATTGTCAAGTCTAGTATCAGTAACGGTTTCAAAACCTGCAGTTTCTTGTTACTTTAATGCTAGACAATTATGCTGATGTTCTACTTCAAATAAGTCAGAATCTTGCTGTAAAGAATTTAAAAATAGCTGATCTGTAATTCCTAGATTACCTATGCCACCCCCTCCCCCATTTGAACCGAGATACTCAATTGGAAGAACAGTAGCCAGGTTCAAGGTAGTACAACATTGAAAAGAGATGCTAGAAGACATGAGGAGGGCACATTGTAGCCGGATCTGACAGGCCAGAGATAAATGCTTTTGTGAGCATGCTCTGGATGTCATGAGGGGTGAGGACCACTAGGGGGTAGTCTAGAACTGTAACCTTGTTCCCCTCACGGAGGTCATGGACCATGCAGTAGGTGTCCGGCTGATCTTCTTGTGTCTTTTTTCTTGGCTGGAAAAAGAGGGGTATTCGCGGGAGAACATATCTTGCGCAAAGCCCTCATTTGAACCAAGTCTCCCACTTGTTCCCCAACGGCATTTTCTTGTGGGAAACTGAGAGGATACTGTTTGGCCTGTGGGTGTGTTTCCTGGTTTCAGATATAGCATCATAGGGGGTACATTCAATTTCCCATATGTCTTTCTTGGAGGTAACCCACAATTTCTCAGAACCATTGAAAGCTGAGTTTCTTCAATGGCTGTCAGGACAAACACATGAGCCGTATCCACCAAGAGGGCAAATAATTTGCAAAATTCTTCTGAACTGGCACCTGTGGTCTCAACCCATCCTGATCCATCTGGTGAAAATTTGATAAATGCAGATAGGGCTTGTAAGATGTCAGTGCCAATAACAGAGACAGGAAATAATTTAATTGTGAATTACAACAGGACAGAATAATCCACAAACATCTATCCACATTGGAAATGTTATATACATTAAGCAAATTTATTATTAATCTGATCCTGCCTGCCGTGTCCCATCAAATTTGAGAACAAAATCTTTTCCTTACAGCCCAAGATTCTCACCCCACCCTTCCTTTGTGGACAAGAGAGAGATGACTCATTACATACTTTTACATTTAGCTCCACCCCTTTTGATTCTGCTTCTTGATGCTTTCATTTGAAATTTACATTGTGCACATTCACATCACAAACAAACAATTACTACAGCCCTCCCTATCCACATACTAATGTATTTAACCGCTACCACCTCTCCCTGGAATTCCTGTTATCAGGGAGAGCAGCAAAAATAAGAACTTTCAAACTTTACCTGTTTGTAATACTAGAACTGTGCAACAGATTTCACAGCAACCACTAGTATCACTAATATGTTCCCATAATGGGAACACTCATTTCTCCTACAGGACATTCTCACAGAGAAAACACAAGAGTAACACTATTTAGCAATTATACACACTTCCAACCAATCACAGAACTGACATTTACACAAATAACGGCAAGAATATACCTTAAAATTCCTATATCTTTCCTATTTTTAGTTTCAAGACTCTTTATTCAAGAAGCAAACAAAATAAGTACAGCATTACTGTTTGTTTCACCAAAATTTTCCCTCGCAGGGGATGCTATAGATTATTCAACATATTTCTTAAACTGGTATAATTATCTCTACCTTGTACTTATTATCTCTTCAATTGCGATTGAATTATCTAACTGATATTGTATGTTTATTCATAAATTTTATCCTTCAAACCAATAAACATTAACTACATTCAGCTTAGGTCGTCACTCATTTCTACTCTGAAACCTGTGGTCATCTCTCTTCTTTTTTTTTTTTTTTTCCCCTTTCCCTTCTTTCATGTCCCAGTTGGTGTTTTTAGGTCGACTGGCGGACGTGTCGGAATCCTGGTATATCTACCATGTTTATCCATGGTTCCCAAATCTCCCCGTATTTTTCTAGTGTGTCCGTCCCTATTGCATGTAATCTTTCATATAGTGCAATCCGGGAGACCCTTTCCATAACCTCCTGAAAGGACAAAGTTCTTTGCTTCCATCTGGAAGCGATATGAATTCTCGCCGCCATACAGATCACCTGGATCAGCTTATGTGCCCTGTATCTGACACCCGGTTGTCGGTCGCCGAGGAGAAGCACTGTTGGAGACCTGTGCAGGGGACCTATAAATAGTCTCTGTCTCTGTATGAGCCTATGAACCTGTGCCCATAGCCTCTTCACTACTGGGCATGTCCACCAAACATGGACTTGGGTGCCTACCTCCGCACAGCCTCTAAAGCAGAGGGGTGAGACTGATTGGTAAATGTGGTGTAGTCTACTCGGTACCAGGTGGGTTCGGTGGAGGATCTTTATGGATGTCTCCATCAGGGACACCTGTTGGCTCCCCCTTGCAATTGTCTCGCAACACTGCCTCCATTTTTCCGGCGCCATGTCTATATTCAAATCCTTTTCCCATTTTTCCATATATGGTAATCTTCCCTCCCCATCTGGTGTGTTCAGAATATTATAGATCAGGGCCAAGAAGCCCTTTCTCATTGGGTCCCTCAGACACATTCTCTCAAATGTGGTCAAGTCTGGGAAGGTCTGTGGAAGCTTGAGTGAGTTCAAAAAATGGTAGACTTGATTTATTCTGAAATTTTCCGATGTGGGGGGATTGAATTTAGTTTTAAATTGGCTTATCGTCAGTAGCCTTGAATTTTCTACCAAGTGGTGTACATTTGTAACTTCGTTTATTTTCCACCATTGGAAGTGCACTAGATCTTTACTAGGAGGGAACTTTTAGTTTGTTATTATTGGTATTAGTCTGGATGGGCTAGTTGACAGTTTATGCTTGTGTCTAGTCTCTCTTCATATCTGCATTGAGTGATATGAGAGGGGGGTCTTCTCCAAAAGATTTGCCTTTATATTACTTCTAGAACAGGTCAGTTCCCTGGGGGTGTAAGGGTATAGTTTGGCCTCCTCTATGCTGACCCAGAGGGGTGCTTTTGCTCCCCCAAGGGTTTCAATCCACTGTGTTAGTCTCGCCGCTGTATAGTATTTCTTTAAATTAGGGACCGAGAGTCCTCCCCGACTCTTGTGATGGTACATGATTTTATTTTTTATTCTATGCCGCTTGTTAGCCCATATAAACTTGAAGATGCGTTTCTGAAAATTGTTGAGTACCTCATTCGGGATGGGGATAGGGAGGGTTCGGAATAAATATAGTATTCGTGGCAGAGTATTCATCTTTATCGCATGTATCCTGCCTATCCATGAGAGCATTGGATCATCCCATTTATCTAGTTCCGCAGTTAGTTTTTTTTATTAGGGGGGGGGGGTAATTACATTTGTATAATGTGGAAAGTGAGGGGGTCAGGTTAATTCCCAGATATGGAATGTATTGGAGCTGTTGTTTGAAGCCAAAGTTTAAATCTATTCATTTTATTAGTGGTGAGGGTGTGTTTATATGGGATATGTCGCTTTTATCCGCATTTACTTTTAGTCCCGTCAGGCTTGCCCATTTATCCAGTAGGTTCATTAAATTAGGTAGCAATATTAGGGGTTGGGTGATTGTAAGCAACATGTCATCTGCAAACATGCTCAGTTTATATTCATTGCTTCCGAGAGCAACTCCTCTTATGTTTGGGTTCTTTCTTATGGCGATTGCTAGTGGCTCCATGGCAAGTGCAAAAAGTTCCGGGGAAAGCGGGCATCTCTGCCGGGTGCCTCGCTTGATTGGAATTGGGTTTCTTTAGTGGTTGGTAGTTTAAGTAGGGTGGTTGGTAGGGAATATAGAGATTTTATTGCCTGTAGGAATTCTCCCTCAAAGCCCATCCGTCCCAGCAGTTTAAAAAGATAGTCCCAGGATAAGGAATCAAAAGTCTTCTCAATGTCCAGCGCTAGAAGGGTAAGCTGGCTGTTGTTCCTCTGGGCTTGATCTATGATGTTTAGAACCTTTCGGATGTTGTCCGGTGCTTGTCTCTGTGGGATGAAACCTACCTGATCCTTATGTACTAATTTAGGGAGGAGTTGGTTTAATCGTTTTGCTAATATGCTAGTGAAAATTTTGTAATCCAAATTTAGGAGTGTTATCGGCCTGTAGTTTTTCAGGGACAACGGATCTTTATTTGCTTTGGGTATTACTGTGAGGTTAGAGTTGAGGAATTCTTTTGGTGGGGTTTGGCCTTCCATTATGGTTTGGAGCATTTCTCTTAGGGGCCCAATTAGTGAGTCTTTGTATTTTTTATAATATATGGCTGTAAGACCGTCCGGGCCTGGAGCTTTTCCCGGTTTTAAATTATCTATGGCTTCTGCTATTTCTTCGTTAGAGATGGTGATGTTTAGTACATCCCTCTGCTCATTAGAGATAACGGGGATTGGAAGTGCCTCCAGAAATTCGTTCCCTTGGCTTTCGCTTCCTCCTTTATGCTCCTGGTAGAGGGAGGTGTAAAAATTGGTGAATATGTCATAAATTTTATTCGGGTTTGTTGTTGTATTGCTATGAGGGTTATAGAGTTTGAATATAGAGTTGAGTCTCTGAGTATCACGCAGTTTTGCGGCGAGCAATCTATCCGGTTTATTGGCGAATTTGTAGTATTTGTATTTGGTCCATTGTAGCGCCCTCTCTACTTTCTCAGATAGCAGGGTGTTTAATTGTAGTTTGATGTCTCTTATTTCTTTTGTGGTTGCTCGTGAGGGATTGCGTTGGTTAAGGTCTTCCAAAAGGAACAACCTTCTCTCCAGCGCTTGGAAAGCTTTTGATTTTTCTTTCCTTTTCTGGGAGGAAAGCTGAATTAGTTGGCCTCGAATGTATGCTTTGTGAGATAGCCAGACCCATTGCGGCTTGGCTTCTGGGCCCTTATTGAGGTCAAAGAATTCCGAGATTTGGCTTGTGATTTTATTTGAGCTAATTGGGTCTTTCACTAGTGTCTCATTTAGCCTCCATCTATATGTGTTCTTTGCTATTTTCCCCAAGTCTATTTCGCACATTACCAGGTCATGGTCCGACCACGCACATGGGAGATGTCTGGTGGTCGTGAGTTGGGGTAAGAGCGATGTTGAGGTCAAGACGTAGTCAAGTCTTGAATATATCTGGTTAGGCGCGGAAAAAAAGGTGTACCCCCTATCTTTGCCTCGTATCTCCCTCCAGGAGTCCGCTAATCTATGTTGTTCTAGTTTGTTTTCCCATTCTTTTCTCTGTTTGGCGGAGAATCTGTCTGGGGTGTTGCTTGACCTATCTAGTGTCCCGTGAAAAGAGAAGTTAAAGTCCCCAGCCCACAGTACCCTGTGATGTGGAAATCGCGCTAACTGGTTTGCTACTCTTTTCATCGTGGGCCAAGGGTTCTCCGATGGGGCATACATATTGACTATTAATAAAGGTTGTTCCTGTAGTAGACCCCATGTGAGACAATATCTGCCCTCCTGATCACTCTCCGATTGGATCTCCTGAAGGGGGAACGAGTTGTGCAAAAGTGTCATTACGCCTCTGTGTTTCTTACTAGCTGCGGCTGAAAAGCTTCTGGTGTAGTTCCGATCAATGTATCTAGGAGCCGAATTGTGGGAGAAATGCATCTCCTGTATACATATTATTTCTGGTTTGTGTTTGGCATATGTCATGAGGGCCTTTCTCCTTTTGCCTGGGGAGTTAAATCCTCTTACATTATGTGAGATTAAGAATACCATTTGTTGGCCTGGTCTAGGCTCGCTAAGATGTTTTCATCAGGGGTTTTCCCTCTGAACCTCTGTAGTCCTCCAGTCTGACCTTTTTTCTGAGTGACGACCTGTGGTCTGAAATCAATATTATTAACAAACAAACTTTCAAACAAAGCAACTTTTTCCCATTGACTTTGGGGAGTCAATAGTGTGTAACTCAACTTACAATTAACTAGGGTCCTCAGACCCTTTTGGCCAGAGAGTGGATTTACTTCACCCTTCAGCGATTCGTCCATCTCTGAAAAACTCAACAACTAGTAAACCATCGTTGGGCCTAGGCATCATATTAGGTAACTGGCGATATAGCTCGCAACATTAATATATCCATTTTGTTTCGTTTCCCCATCCTGTGAGGGCAATCACCCTTGTTTACTCTCCTCGAAGCTATCCCCGACCCACCCCTGACAGACTCTCAGACCTGGGGTCTTTTATCTTTAACTAGCTTACCCGTCGCGCGTTGCTGCGAAGACAGACAGACATACATTCGTTTTTATATAGCTAGATAACAACCAATCACAGCGCAGCTTTTTTAGGTTACCTCAGTGGTATAATATATAACAACCAATCACAGCGCAGCTTTCATGTTACCTCAGCTTTATAATATATAACACCCAATCACAGCGCAGCTTATATGTTACCTCAGCAGTATAAAATATAACAACCAATCACAGTGCAGCTTTCATGTTACGTCAGCAGTAAGAGAAATAACAACCAATCACAGCCCAACTTTTATTCTGTCTCAGCAATATAAAAAATAGCAACGAATTACAGCGCAGCATTCATTTTACCTCAGCGGTATAATATATAGCAACCAATCACAGCACAGCTTTTATTTTACCTCAGCATTCTCAATATCCAGGAATTGTCTTGTGATACGTTCGGCGGATGCATCATTTTGTAGTTGAACACGCATCCCGTTGCTCATAATGCCTTTTGCTTTTGTGCTTGAGATGGAAATCAAACGATGTTTGTCTGGGGGGGGGGGGCATAACTGTCGACGACGCTCGCACGCGCGCGCGCCACCTATCGTAGGATACATGTACTATGCCAGTAATCTTCCCAGGAGTGTACTCAACAACTTCCCATTAACTTTTCCTATTTATGACATAATCAATGCTCGTGCCAAATTTCAAGTTTCTATTACATTGGGAAGCGAGAAAATTCGAATCCGTACATAAAATGTGGACGCCAATTGTTTTGCGCTTAAAATTGAATAATCGAGTTGGGACCCATTAACTTTTCCTATTTATGACATAATCAATGCGCGTGCCAAATTTCAAGTTTCTATTACATTGGGAAGCGAGAGAATTCGATTCCGTACGTAAAATTTGGACGCTAATTCTTTTGCGCATAGAATTGAATAATCGAGTTGGGACCAATTAGCTTTTCCTATTTATGACATATTCAATGCTCGTGCCAAATTTCGAGTTTCTATGACATTGAGAAGCGAGAAAATTAGATTCCGTACGTAAAATTTGGACGCTAATTCTTTTGCGCATAGAATTGAATAATTGAGTTGGGACCCATTAGCGTTTCCTATTTGTGACATATTCAATGCCCGTGCCAAATTTCGAGTTTCTATGTGAGAAAATTACATTCCGTACGCAAAATTTGGACGCTAACTCTTTTGCGCATAGAATTAGATAACCGAGTTGGTTCCCATTAGCTTTTCCTATTTATGACATAATCAATGCTTGTGCCAAATTTCACGTTTCTATGACACCGGAAAGTGAGAAAATTACATTCCGTACGTAAAATTTGGACGCTAATTCTTTGGCGCATAGAATTGAATAATCGAGTTGGGACCGATTAGCGTTTCCTATTTATGACATATTCAATGCCTGTGCCAAATTTCATTTTTCTATGACATTGGGAAGCGAGAAAATTAGATTCCGTACGTAAAATTTGGACGCTAATTCTTTTGCGCATAGAATTGAATAATCGAGTTGGGACCCATTAGCTTTTCCTATTTATAACATATTGAATGCCCGTGCCAAATTTCAAGTTTCTATGTGAGAAAATTACATTCCGTACGTAAAATTTGGACGCTAATTCTTTTGCGCATAGAATTGAATAATCGCATTGGGACCCATTAGCTTTTCCTATTTATGACATATTCAATGCCCGTGCCAAATTTCAAGTTTCTATGTGAGAAAATTACATTCCGTATGTAAAATTTGGACGCTAATTCTTTTGCGCATAGAATTGAATAATCGCATTGGGACCCATTAGCTTTTCCTATTTATGACATATTCAATGCCCGTGCCAAATTTCAAGTTTCTATGTGAGAAAATTAGATTCCGTATGTAAAATTTGGACGCTAATTCTTTGGTGCATAGAATTGAATAATCAAGTTGGGACCCATTAGCGTTTCCTATTTATGACATAATCAATGGTCGTGCCAAATTTCAAGTTTCTATGACATCGCGAAGTGAGAGAATTAGTGGCAGTGATGGAAATCGAACGATCTACGTGGGGGGGCGCAATTGTCGACTACGCTCGCACGCGCGCCATTTATCGTAGGATAGTTTTACTATGCCTATAATCTTCCCAGGAGTGTACTCAACAACTTCCCAAAGTTTCATGGCGATCGGATGAATGGTGTAGTAGCGCATAAAGGACAAACACACAGACAGACAGACAGACAGACACGCATACATTCAATTTTATATATATAGATGTGTGTTCTCTTCTTCAAAGTCTCATCCAGCGTCCCCCCCCCCTACCGGAAGTCAGGAGTGGCGATGGTGAAAGTCCCAGGTAGCTATTATACTTTGCCGTCCCCGGGTTCAAGGTTGGTGGGGGCCGTTGCTTCTTGAGGCGCGGTCTCGTGGTCTCGGCCTGTCTTGTCTCGGGTGTGGAGTAAGCCAGGAGCGTCTGGGACGAGGGCGCGCTCTCCCCTCCTCCTGTGTTCTTTCGACTGTGATCTGCACTCTTTCCAGAGCCTCATAGGCCTCGTTTAGGGTTTTCGCTGCATACGATCTACCTTGGTTTTGGAAAATGATCGCAAAAGGAAATGCCCATTTGTATCTTACGTTAGCCGAAATTAGAGCTTGGGTGATTGGCCGGAAGGCTCTCCGTTTTGCCAATGTTGAGGGAGCGATGTCCGCATAAAGTTGGACTGTGGGAGACATCCCTGGGAGTGGAGCGAGGTCTCTTGCTGCTGTCAGGAGCTGGTCCCTCACCTCGCTATAATGCAGCTTGAGCACCACATCCCTGGGCAGCTCAGGGATCAGGGGTTTGGCCAACGCCCTATGGATTCGGTCGATTCTAAGAGATGCCTGGTCGATCTGGGGCAGAAGTGCCGAGAAGAGATTTATCACAGTTTCTTTCAAAGCTGTAATTGACTCTGGTAGGCCTCTTATTCTAATGTTCGATCGTCGGGATCTGTTTTCGAGATCCTCAAATTTGGCCTCCAGCTGGTCGTATTTGGTCTCTAGATCAGTTATGTAGTTGCGATCAGTTTCGAGAGCGTCAATTATATCATCCGTTTTCTTTTCTAGTTCGTCAGTCCTCTGCCCCAGATCCCGAATCTGTTCGGTGAAATCTTTCACTGCTGCAGAGAGTTCTGTTCTGAAGATATTTGTCATCTTTTCTGTCATTTTTTCTAGCAGCTTGGGGAGGTCTGTGGTGTCTTGTCTGGTCTCCATCGCGTCTTCTTCTGCGTCGACTTCTGAGGGGGTTCTGGATGTAGTGGGGGTGGGTGAGTCCGTACGCGGCTGAGATGTGAACATGTTCATTATAGTGCCTTTGGATGGGGTTTTCGCTGATTTACCTTTGGGTTTGGTCATGCTTCTTAGCTGGTTGGGTGATTACTCCAAAGGATACTGCTGTGTTTTGAGCTGAAAATCTTACAGCATGATGCAGGTGGCCCGATGGAGCAGGGGCTAGGGGTTCATTATCCCGTGAATCTAGCTCCGCTTAAGCATTGAGTGGGGACTTGTAGCTGTGCAGGAGGTTGGTGCCCACACTTTTGCGGATGCTGGAAGGCTGGAACCCGATAATATATTGGCACTAACAGTCTGCTGTGGGTTATTTGCGGTCGCCCCTTGGATTTTGTTTGCTGGGGGGGGGCGGAGGGTCCCCTGTGTTGGCGTGTTGGCGTTGGGGGCCTACAGCTGTGTGTGGTCTGCTGGGGTTGTAGCTGCCTTTCTTTTAGAGGCGAATGGGGTCTTTGGGATCACCTGCTGGGCTTCACTGTGCCCCTTGCAGGCCTTACTATAAATCCTGCTGCAGCTTTCTCCTGTAGAGTTATGGTGGTGGTGGGGGGATCTTCCTCCTCTCCTCGGGTGTTCGCAGGGCCCCTGCGGCCGTAATAAGCTCAGTTCTGGCCGGGTGGGGGGTGAGGGGAGGTCCCCTTTAACCACTGCCTATCCCCCCTTGCAGTCTCTTGTCTCCCCGCCGGGTCCTCACTCGTACCCCCTGTCTGCCAGGCACTATCTCACCCCTCTTCCTTCCGCTCTCTTCACTCCCCTCAGCAGCGGTGTCAGGGCCCCTCGGTCTTCTCCGCTTTCTCTCCACCACGCTGCCGACTCTAACTTCTTCCTGGGTGCCGCTGGTCCTCCTCCCGATGTGCTGGGTAGGTGTTGCTGTCTCGGCGCTTCTCCCCTTCACTTCCGGTCACGCGTCTCTCCCCACTTTAGGCCGCGGCTTCAGGCCCGCCCGCAGGCCGCGATCCGCTCCGGTGCCGATCCGAGCTCAAGTGGGCTCTAAATGTGCCCCTCGGTCTGGGGATACGGACCGCTGGGTTCCCGGTCCCCTCACTTCCATGCAGTGCTCGGGATTCTTCCCGTTTGTCGGCCTCTGTGGAGGAGCGCTGGGACCTGCGTCTGGTCTCCTCTCCTGCTAGGCCACGCCCCCTCTTTCCTATTTTTAAGACAGTATAATTCACTTGATTTATTACAGGTTTCTATTCCATTCACAGAAGCGAGTACCCCTGCAACATTTTGCAAGGTCAATCACACTCAACTCCCCCTATCCCTTCTGTTCACTGTTAAACATTCTTCTATCTTTTCTTAACTCATTTTTTACCAGTTTTTTTTTTTTTTGTTGTTTTATATATATATATATATATATATATATATATATATTGCTGTCTGCTATCTTTTGATAGCAGACACTTGTATGAAGGGGACTAAGACGTACAACAAAAATCAGATTACATAACATCAAGACACACAAGACAAACAGTAGTGGTTATTTGTCACACATTTGTCCACAGATTCTGCAAGAACTTGCTTCATGTCATAGGGGGGACACAGATTATAAAAGGATTCCCTTTTGTCTGATAACCCATTACTCCCATATCTATACTTGTCTTAATCCAACTGTCCAACATATCTCCCAATCCATTACTATTCTTATCCAACCTCCGTGACTATCTCTGAATCTTTCCCAAACTTGCTGATCTAAGACTCCCTTCCCCCCAAATGCCTGCTTTTCTCAACAGCTAACTATATCCTTTCCCTGCAGCTTGTTTATCTCCCCTCTCCTCTGCTATTTCTTTGGTTGTTTTCCATATAGGTGTACCCTTGCCCTGTACGTTTCCCATATTGTCTGTCCTTGGTGTGCTATACTTCCGTCCCCTCTTATTTCTTCTCTGACTCTATTTTCCCTTCTTTTACAAAATAAGATTTTCCCGGGAGCTACTATTGAAAGTTAGTCTTGTTCTACCTAGGCTTCTTTCAACCCTTTGGTACCTATTTAGAGGTCAGTAAGGGCGCTATACCGCTTATCGCTACCTTCTACAATACCCAGACTAGGAATAGTACATATAAGCAATTACCAACAGCAAAACAAATACCTTCCCACTCAAGCAACATATCAGCCCATCTGGGTTCTTATGGACTCGAGGACTTACAAGGAAGCATGCACGCCTACCCTCAGACTGGAAAAGGATTAACCAAGAAGCACAGACCAGGTTGTGTCTTACCGTACAGCGTTGTTTTTCAGTCTGTGGTTTCGGGCTGCTCCCTCCCACTCATGTTCCGAGAGTCGGGGTACAATGATCGTCCTTTGAAATCTTTCTGCTTGTATCCTGCTTCTTCTATATCTCTACTTACTTTTAGCCAACTATTCAACATGTCCCGTAATCCCTTATCTCTTACCCATCCCGCATGGCTTTTGGCAAACCTGTTCCAATGCTATGGGTCTAGTGCTCCTGTCTCCTGATACCCCTCCCGCTCTAACAATTTAGTACATCCTTTACCTACTGCGTCCTTGCCTTCTCTTTATTCCACTATTTCCCTTGCAGTCTTCCATACCTTATCCTTTTTACCAGCAATATTGCCCATGGCTGGTGGCTTATGTACACCAAGAGGCTTATTGTTTTTATGCGTTCATACACATAAAACAATCCCCTGGCCGCTGCAACACACAGTAAAACTGCAGAGGCCCCTTTCCAGACTCAGTGCCCTGGCAGCAGGGACTTCCTTACTGCGTTGCTGATCTGATATATCTGGTAATGTGGGACACAGAGATTTATATTTGTGCCCTAGAGGTCAGGTTTCACAAATCAGTTCAGCTTATCTCAATCACTTACTCATATGCAAACAATCACTCCATGAAGACAGAACAGAAGCATACCATGGTCTGTTTGATTTTACTTTCCTATTCTTCCAGCCTTCACCCTTTTCCCCTCCTGCCTCTACTACTTCTCTTATGCCTATAAGAGAATTCTATCAGGGGTTCCTTCTTTTTCCCTTGTCAGGACCGGCGGCTTGTGGGTCCTCTGTGCCCTCGCCGCCGGTCCTGTCTCTCGGGCGGCTGCCATGCGACGCAGGGAGCCCCGGTCCTTGTCACCTCCCCTGGCCACTGGGCTCCTCCTTGCTGCCAGGTTGCTAGGGACGTGGCGGGGACTGCCCCGCACCGCATCCTCGGCACCATGGCAACCCAACACGCTTCTGCTCTGCCTCCTGCAGTGCTGGGGGATGGTTCTCCAGCACGCTTGGCTGTACTTGGCTTCTGTCAGACTCCCCGTCCCAATCAGCTGATGGGGCGGGAGTTCTGACAGGATTTAAACCTGCCCATGTCTGCGTTCCTGTGCCAGTGTAATTTTGGTCTTCCTGCTACACCTGCGTACTTTGTGTTTGACTCCTGACTTTGACTCCCAGTTTTTGGACCTGACGTTGCCTTTTGCCTGACCCTCTTGTACTGCGTACCCTCTTGTTGCCGACCCGGATAGTCTTATTCGCCTTGCTGTTTGTTCCAGTGTCTGTCTGTTCGTAGTCCCAGTGTTCCCCTTCATGGGTGAGTGTAGGGACCATCTCCCTGGGGCTTAGTCCAGGAGGGCAAGTAGGTAGAGACAGGGGTTGCGGGTATTTTCAAAGACCTCCAAGATTCCCGGACCCCGAGTCCTGACATCCCTTTCTTGTGGGGTCCTCAGTTTGCACCGTTCCGTTCAAAGGTCGGTTAAAGGGTTGAATGGTTAGTCACCATACTTTGACTTTCCCCATATTTTACAGGCTAACCATAGGAGGAAACAAAACCAGAAACAAAAAACCCACTATCATTTAAATCTGTTCCCACCCAAACAGCTTACTCAGTCCGTCATGTAGGTTCTATAAAGAACTCGAAGACTTATAAGAAAGGCATGGATATCTTACCTCCGGACAAAGAAAGGAGAGCACCTACAAAGCACGGATGTGAATGTGGCAAAATAATGTCTTACCTTACTGCGCAAATTTGTTGATCCTTTGTTCCAGGTGACTACTTATCCCATCTGGGTCTAGAGGTACGGGGTGCAGTTAAACCTTCCTATGGCTAGTTCAAGCCCCACATTTGGGCGCCAAGTTTTGTTAGGAAAATTCAACGGTTTCTATGATCAGCCAATCACAGGCAGCACTTAGCTGTCAGCCAATGAATGGCTGAGGGCTGTATTTGATTGGCTGAGCACTCAGCCAATCAGATGCAGCCCTTTCAGCAGGCGGGGATTTTAAATCCCCACCTGCTGAAACAGACTCAGAGCAGTAGAGGGAGAAGACAGGCTGGACGCGTCTGAGCCCCGGCAGCTGCAGAGAGGTGAGTATATATATTTTTTATACTTTCTAGGGAGGATTTCCAGGGAATGGCTTATATTTAAAGCCCTTCCCCAAAAATCTTGGGCTGCCCCAAATGCTTGCCGGCAGCCCATTGCTTTTAATGGGACTGCAGAAGTGCCGGTCCAATTGAAAGCAATGGGAGAACATCGCGATCCTCTGCCACAGCTGTGGCAGGGGATTCTTTACTCCCCGCGGGGAGTCTCCTTGTCACTGAACACTGACAGTGCTGTCACAGTGTTCAGTGACAAGGGGACTCCCCGCTGAGGGGACATTGACGCGCACCATGGACCTATGGTGCATGCATGTCCTATGTTTTGCAGGTACGTGCATTTGTGAACACACCATAGAGAACAAATGGTTTTAATAGGAGCGTTTTTTTGTGTGCACAATTGTACGCACATAAACACGCTCGTGTGAATCCACCCTGTTATGGTGAATCTGCAAATATATATATTTTTTTACAGTTTACTATATTTAAAAAAATATATAATTTTTAGTGAAAAATGTTTTTGGCTGAGTGAGGTTTTCTTGTTTTAACCCCTTAGTGACGAAGCCTGTTTGCGCCTTAGTGACGGAGCCAAATTTTGGAAATCTGACATGTGTCACTTAACATATCATAACTCCGTGAAGGCTTTACATATCCAAGTGATTCTGATCTTGTTGTACTTCATTTAGGTGGTAAAAATAGACCCATAGAATTTGTGTATATTTATTAAAAACCCCCAAAACATACTGTGCAAATATTTGCTCAGATATATATTTCCATCTGTTCATTTTATTCTGAATGCACGTTTGAAAAACGTTAGTTTTTTTTAACCATTTAGGAGACATACAAATTTAACATAACTTATCAACATTTTAAGGAACGCTTTAGTTTCCGGCACCAATCCAAGATTGTAAAGGCTCATAGGTGTCAGAATTATAGATAACCCCACAAATGACCCCATTTTAAAAACTACACCCCTTAGTGTATTCACTGAGGGGGGTCAGGTGTATTTTGACCCCACAGTTTCTTTTCAGGAATTAATGCAATTTAGAGTAAAAAAAATAAAATTTCATATTTTTGCAAATACGTAATTTTTAGCACAGAATTTTTTTCTATAGTGCACATGAAAACGAGGATTTACACCTCAAAATGGATACCCCCATTTGTCCCGTGTTCAGAAACATACCCATTGTGGCCCTAATCTTCTGTCCGTATGTACAACGGGGCCAAAACCGAAAGGAGCAGCCGGTGGCTTTCAGATCAGACATTTTGCTTGAAGGCGTTTTAAGCCCCATTGGTCACTTGTAGACCCCTCGGGCGGCCAAAACGATAGAGAACCCCCACAAATGACCTCATTTTGGAAACTATACCTCTTAGCGCATTAATCTAGGGGAGTACTGCATATTTTGACCCAACAGTTTTTGAATGAAGCAAAGCAAAGCAGAAGGAAAAAAATACGATTTTTTTTTTTTTTTTTATCAATTATGTGATTTTAAAAACATTTTTTTTGGACAGCAGACATATAAATGGAGGCTTTCACCCAAAAATGGATACCCCCGTTTGTCCCGTGTTCAGAAACATACCCATTGTGGCCCTAATCTTCTGTCCGTATGCACAACGGGGCCCAAACTGGAAGGAGCAGTGGGTGGTTTTCAGAACAGACATTTTGGTTGAAGGTGTTTCAGGCCCCATTGCCCACTTATAGAACCCGTGAGCGACCAAAACGATAGAGGACCCCCACAAATGACCCCATTTTAAAAACTAGACCCCTTAACGCATTCATCTAGCGGTGTACTGCGTATTTTGACCGCACAGTTTTTAAATGAATCGAAGCAAAGCAGAAGGAAAAAATTACGATTTTTGTTTTTTTGGCAATTATGTCATTTTAAAAATAGTTTTTTTTGTACAGCATACATAGGAATGAAGACGTTCACCCCAAAATGTATACCCCCATTTGTCCCGTGTTCAGAAACATATGCATTGTGGCCCTAATCTGCTGTCTGGATGCACAACGGGGCCCAAACTGAACGGAGCGTCAAACTTTAACTGTCTTTTGACTTTTATGTGACCGCCATTATCCATTGGATAATGGCGATCACGTGACCAAAGACCGCTCACCGCGGCCCCCCCTGACATCTCTAAGCTCTTGGCTACCTTTAGTAGCCAGGAGCAAGGAGATTTTAAATTTTCTCTTGCCCTCCCCAGCTTCTGCGCTTGCGTCCGCCATTTTGGCGACGGGCGCATGCGCCAAAACTAGGGGAAGGTCCGCGGATAAGGATCCCGTCAGGGAACCTCGCTGGTGGCCTTATTTAAGTAATTTCACCTCCCCTCACGGATCCGATCCGTGATGGGAGGTGAAAATTGAGCTTTTTTTAACTTTTACGTGATCGCCGTTATCCATTGGATAACGACGATCACGTGTCTGGGAAACGCGTACCGTGGCCGCCCATGAAATCTCCAGGCTCTTGGCTACATTTAGTAGCCAGGTGCGGGGAGATTTTAAATTACCGTGCCAATCTGCGGCTTTTGTGCCTGCGTCCGCCATTTTGGCGACGGACGCGTGCGCAAAAGCCGGGCAAGGTCCGCGGATAAATCTGGGGGCTTAAGGTACCTAATTTCATCCCCCCTCTTGGATATGATCCATGAGGGGAGATAAAACAAACTTTTTATCTTTTTTTTTTTACACTTTTTAAACTTTTTTTTAACTTTTACATGATCGCTGCTATCTATTGGATAGCAGCGATCATGTGACCGGGAACCGCATACAGCGATTCCCGGTGACAGCTCCCTGCTCTTGGCTACTCATTCTAGCTGGGAGCAGGGAGTTTTTAAATTTCCCGGGCCTCCCGGCTCTCTGCGCATGCGTGATGTAATTTGTCTGGCGCGCATGCGCAGACGCCGGCGGCAGTGCCGGGGAGAAGACCGAAGGATCCGGACGCTGCGGAGGACCGGGGGTGAGTACTCTCAGCTCCCCTTACGGATCCGATTCGTAAGGGGAGCTGAAACTTTAATTGTTTTTAACTCTGCATTGACTTTAACGTGATCGCCGTTATCCGGTGGATACCGGCGATCGCGTTACTGGGGGTGGGGTCCCGCGGCCCGGGATGACAGCTCCATGCTGTCGGCTACCTCCGGTAACCGGCAGCATGGAGCTATTACGTCCTGAGCCTGCAGGGCTGTCATTCCTAGAGGATGCATAAAACTACGTCCTCTAGGAATAAAGCCCAGCCGGCCAGGACGTAGAATCCCGATGGGGCCGTCGTTAAGGGGTTAAACTTAATCTTTGATTTAGAAACTAAACTCCGCGACTTCTGTGGATTCAAGAATAAAAGCATTGTTTTATTTAAATTTCGTGGATGAAAAGATTTTCCAAAATTGTGCTAACATGTTTCAAACAGAGTTCATATTCATAGCATATTCTCTCACTAAATGAGCATTCTTATTCCCGTGTGCGACATGTGATGCCAATAGCCCATTGATTTGTATTGGGCCACTCAAACCAGCTTTTTTTTTTTTCTCGAGTGTATTACTCGAGTGTATTGTAAAAAAATTGCTGCATGCTCTATTTTGGCACTTATTACGTGCATATACCAAGATGATGCGTGTAGCCAATCCTCATGCACTCAGCATGCATATCATTGCGTTCTTCCTGTGTTCCCATGCAAGAGAT
The DNA here is from genome assembly GCF_035609145.1 of Eleutherodactylus coqui. NCBI lineage: Eukaryota > Metazoa > Chordata > Amphibia > Anura > Eleutherodactylidae > Eleutherodactylus > Eleutherodactylus coqui. The sequence continues at coordinate 269,660,070 of NC_089839.1, read as the reverse complement.
TCTCATGTGACCACTGGCTCACACAGTCATGTGAACCCGACCATACGAGGAGACTTTTACTGAAATGGAAGGTTTTGGATATTCAGTTTGAAAACTAGTAGAAATGAGCGAACGTACTCGGTAAGGCCGATTTCGCAATCGAGCACCGCGATTTTTGAGTACTTCAGTACTCGGGTGAAAAGATTCGGGGGTCGCCGGGGGGCGGGGCGTGGTGGAGCGGGGGGTAGCAGCGCGGAAAAGGTGGGAGCTCTCGCTCTCTCCCTCTCCCCCCCACTCCCCTCTGCAACCCCCCGCTCACCCAAAGCGCCCCCGAGTAATTTTCACCCAAGTAGTGAAGTACTCGAAAATCGTGGTGCTCGATTGCGAAATCGGCCTTACCGAGTACTTTCGCTCATCTCTAAAAACTAGATGTCCAGTGGGTCTAAGGTCTCCTTCACATGGGCGACAAAGTCGCTTGATTTTCTCATGTTGTGGCAATGCGACAAGTCACGTGTATGTCAAGCCCATGCTTTCTTATGGGTTAGTGGGATTCGCGACATGCCTGCGACTTGCGATGTTGTGAAGCCCATGCTTCCCTATGGAGCCTTCATTCTTGTTGCATTGCATCGCACGAGAATGCGGTGCAACTTTGACAGTAGGAAATCCTACTGTAAAAACCCTAAACTAAGCCCTAGCTGCATAAAAAGAAGCAAAAAACACATACATCACCTAAGAAGCGCTGTCCAGCTCTGCAGTGTTGTCTTCTCTCCGGTCCCTTGCACTGGTCTTCAGGCATGTCTTCTGGCCGGGAATTGGAAATTTTCCCGCCTCCAGGAAGCGCTGCCTCTAATTGACTGAGTGCCATGGTGCTCAGCCAATCAGAGCCAGAGCTCGTTGAAGCAACCACAGCAATTCAGTGATGGGGTGCGTTAAAAAATCACGTCCGGACGCAGTAACCCATGTTCGAAAATGGTGGTAAAATTGCAACAAAACATTGTGATTGAAATCGTAGAGTTTTGCCAACGGTATGTGTGAGAGTGGCCTTAGTTACTTATGTGGCATGTTCAGTACGGTGAGGTTCAGCAACGACCTAGTAGTGGAGAGGGGAAAAACTCAAGAACAGCTCCGATCAGGTAAGTGGTACTTTTGGGGTGGCATAGACCTCTATATCTCTGGCCAAAGCTGAATTTCCAATTTTTGTCTGGAAATGGAATGTAACTAGAGATGAGCGAACGTACTCGTCCGAGCTTGATACTCGTTCGAGTATTAGCGTGTTCGAGATGCTCGTTATTCGAAACGAGCACCACGCGATGTTCGAGTTACTTTCACTTTCATCTCTGAGACGTTAGCGCACTTTTCTGGCCAATAGAAAGACAGGGAAGGCATTACAACTTCCCCCTGCGACGTTCAAGCCCTATACCACCCCCCTACAGTGAGTGGCTGGCGAGATCAGGTGTCACCCGAGTATATAAATTGGCTCCTCCCGCGGCTCGCCACAGATGCATTCTGACATAGTTCAGGGAAAGTGCTGTCTTGCTGGAGTTGCTATAGGGAGAGTGTTAGGAGTTATTTTAGGCTTCAAGAACCCCAACGGTCCTTCTTAGGGCCACATCTAACCGTGTGCAGTAGTGTGGAGGCTGCTTTTTGCAGTGTTGCACTTTTTTTTTTTGTATATCGGCTGTGCAGAGCATTGCGTCCTGCAGTAATTTTACATAGTCCAGGGCCAGTAGTGGTGAGGCAGGGACAGAAGACATATTTAGTGTATATAGGCAGTGGGCCTTTCCAAAAACATTTGGGAAAAAAATCTATTTGGGCTGCCTATGACTGTCCTCAGTGTACTTGGTCTCTGCTGGGGGTAGTTGTCCTAATTCATACGCAGCCAGCTAAGTGTTACAGCAGGCTTGCGCAAAATTCTTTCCTGGCTCTGTGTTGCCTGTTACATCACCGCTGTATTCCTGTCCACAGTGAAACAGTCTGCAGTAATTTTACATAGTCCAGGGCCAGTAGTGGTGAGGCAGGGACAAAAGACATATTTAGTGTATATAGGCAGTGGGCCTTTCCAAAAACATTTGGGAAAAAAAATCTATTTGGGCTGCCTGTGACCGTCCTCAGTGTACTGGGTCTCTGCTGGGGGTAGTTGTCCTAATTCATACGCAGCCAGCTAAGTGTTACAGCAGGCTTGCGCAAAATTCTTTCCTGGCTCTGCTGTGCGTTCCGTAAGCGAAGTCAGCCTCCAACCACAGGCCAATAAGCGGCACATTTAATTACAGCATTCTGTTTCTGCACTACTGGTAATACATCATGCTGAGGGGTAGGGGTAGGCCTAGAGGACGTGGAGGCCCAAGTCAGGGTGTGGGCACAGGCCGAGCCGGTGCGGTGGCCAGGGGTAGAGGCAGGGCCAGACCGAATAATCCACCAACTGTTTCCCAAAGCGCCCCCTCGCGCCATGCCACCCTGCAGGGGCCAAGGTGCTCTAAGGTGTGGCAGTTTTTCACAGAGAAGCCTGACGACCGACGAACAGTGGTGTGCAACCTTTGTCGCGCCAAGATCAGCTGGGGAGCCACCACCACCAGCATGCGCAGGCATATGATGGCCAAGCACCCCACAAGGTGGGACGAAGGCCTTCACCGCCTCCGGTTTGCACCACTGCCTCTCCCCCTGTGCCCCAACCTGCCACTGAGATCCAAGCCCCCTCTGAGGACACAGGCACGAGTGCCTACCGGCCTGCACCCACACCCTCACCTCCGCTGTCCTCGGCCCCATCCACCAATGTCTCTCAGCGCAGCATCCAGACGTCGCTAGCGCAACTGTTTGAGCGCGAGTGCAAGTACGCCGCCACGCACCCGCACGCTCAAGCGTTAAACGTGCACATAGCCAAATTGATCAGCCTGAAGATGCTGCTGTAGAGGCTTGTGGAAACGGAGGCTTTCAAAAGCATGATGGCGGCAGCGGCCCCGCGCTACTCAGTTCCCAGTCGCCACTACTTTTCCCGATGTGCCGTCCCAGCCCTGTACGACCACGTCTCCCGCAACATTGTACGCGCCCTCACAAACGCGGTTACTGCCAAGGTCCACTTAACAACGGACACGTGGACAAGCACAGGCGGGCAGGGCCACTATATCTCCCTGACGGCACATTGGGTGAATTTAGTGGAGGCTGGGACAGAGTCAGAGCCTGGGATCGCTCACGTCCTACCCACCCTCAGAATTGCGGGCCCCAGCTCGGTGCTGGTATCTGCGGCGGTGTATGCTTCCTCCACTAAACCACCCTCCTCCTCCTCCTCCTCCAATGCAACCTCTGTCTCGCAATCAAGATGTGTCAGCAGCAGCACGTCGCCAGCAGTCGGTGTCGCGCGGCGTGGCAGCACAGCGGTGGGCAAGCGTCAGCAGGCCGTGCTGAAACTACTCAGCTTAGGAGAGAAGAGGCACACGGCCCACGAACTGCTGCAGGTTCTGACAGAGCAGACCGACCGCTGGCTTTCGCCGCTGAGCCTCCAACCGGGCATGGTCGTGTGTGACAACGGCCGTAACCTGGTGGCGGTTCTGCAGCTCGGCAGCCTCACGCACGTGCCATACCTGGCCCATGTCTTTAATTTGGTGGTTCAGCGCTTTCTGAAAAGCTACCCCCACTTGTCATACCTGCTCGGAAAGGTGCGCCGGCTCTGCGCACATTTCCGCAAGTCCAAGACGGAAGCTGCCACCCTGCGGACCCTGCAACATCGGTTTAATCTGCCAGTGCACCGACTGCTGTGCGACGTGCCCACACGGTGGAACTCTACGCTCCACATGTTGGCCAGACTCTATGAGCAGCGTAGAGCTATAGTGGAATACCAACTCCAACATGGGCGGCGTAGTGGGAGTCAGCCTCCTCAATTCTTTACAGAAGAGTGGGCCTGGTTGGCAGCCATCTGCCAGGTCCTTGGAAACTTTGAGGAGTCTACCCAGATGGTGAGCGGGGATGCTGCAATCATTAGCGTCACCATTCCTCTGCTATGCCTCTTGAGAAGTTCCCTGCAAAGCATAAAGGCAGTCGCTTTGCACTCGGAAACGGAGGAGGGGGAAGACAGTATGTCGCTGGATAGTCAGAGCACTCTCTTGTCTATATCTCAGCGCGTTGAGGAGGAGGGGGAGGAGCATGAGGAGGAGGGGGAAGAGACAGCTTGGCCCACTGCTGAGGGTGCTTGCCTGTCATCCTTTCAGAGTGTATGGCCTGAGGAGGAGGAGGAGGCGGAGGAGGAGGAGGATCCTGAAAGTGATCTTCCTAGTGAGGACAGCCATGTGTTGCGTACAGGTACCCTGGCACACATGGCTGACTTCATGTTAGGATGCCTTTCTCGAGACCCTCGCGTTACACGCATTCTGGCCACTACGGATTACTGGGTGTACACACTGCTCGACCCACGGTATAAGGAGAACCTTTCCACTCTCATACCCAAAGAGGAAAGGGGTTCGAGAGTGATGCTATACCACAGGACCATGGCGGACAAACTGATGGTAACATTCCCATCCGACAGCGCTAGTGGCAGAAGGTGCAGTTCCGAGGGCCAGGTAGCAGGGGAGGCGCAGAGATCAGGCAGCATGTACAGCGCAGGCAGGGGAACATTCTCCAAGGCCTTTGCCAGCTTTATGGCTCCCCAGCAAGACTGTGTCACCGCTCCCCAGTCAAGGCTGAGTCGGCGGGAGCACTGTAAAAGGATGGTGAGGGAGTACGTAGCTGATCGCACGACCGTCCTCGGTGACGCCTCTGCCCCTACAACTACTGGGTGTCGAAGCTGGACACGTGGCCTGAACTCGCGCTGTATGCCCTGGAGGTGCTTGCTTGTCCTGCGGCTAGCGTCTTGTCAGAGAGGGTGTTTAGTGCAGCTGGGGGAATCATCACGGATAAGCGTGTCAACCCGGCTGTCAACCGACAGTGCCGACAGGCTTACACTCATCAAGATGAACAAAGCCTGGATTCCCCCAGACTTCTCTTCTCCACCAGCGGACAGCAGCGATACCTAAGCAATACGTAGGCTGCACCTGCGGATGGAAGCATCGTTCTCTATCACCATCAAAAACGGGGACCTTTTTGCTTCATCAATCTGTGTATTCTATTCATCCTCCTCCTCCTGCTCCTCCTCCTGAAACCTCACGTAATCACGCCGAACGGGCAATTTTTCTTAAGCCCACAAGGCTCAGTCATATAATTTTTGTAAACAATTTTTATACGTTTCAATGCTCATTAAAGCGTTGAAACTTGCACCTGAACCAATTTTTATTTTAACTGGGCTGCCTCCAGGCCTAGTTACCAATTAAGCCACATTAACCAAAGCGATTAATGGGTTTCACCTGCCCTCTTGGTTGGGCATGGGCAATTTTTCTGAGGTACATTAGTACTGTTGGTACACCAATTTTTTTGGGCCCTCGCCTACAGTGTAATCCAATTAATTTTTTGCCCACCTGCATTAAAGCTGACGTTACATCAGCTGTGCTGGGCACTGCAATGGGATATATTTATGTACCGCCAGTGGCTTCCTGGGACCCACCCATGCTGTCGGCCCACATGAACTTCCCATTAGCGAGATGTACGTGCCTGTGTATACTTATAAAAAAACTCGAGCCTGACTGGGGCATGCAGTTTGGGCCGAAGCCCACCTGCATTTAATTTGACGTTAGCTCTGCTGTCCAGCGCACTGCAATGGGATACATTTATGTACAGCGGGTGGGTTCCAGGGAGCCACCCATGCTGTGGGTGCACACGGAATTCCCATTGCGGAGTTGTACCTGCCTGTGACTATTTATAAAAAAACGCAGTCTGACTGGGGCATGCAGACACCTTGACAGAATGAATAGTGTGTGGCACATAGGTTCCCCATTGCTATGCCCACGTGTGCAGCTCCTGATGGCGGTGGCACAGGATTATATTTCTCATTGGTTCTGTACAGCATTGTGGGCTATCGTCCTGCCCCTTTTAGAGAGGGTCGCTGCCTAGCCGTGCCAACCCTTTGCAGTGTGTGCCTGCGGTTCCTCCTCATGGCAGACGCACTTATAAATAGACATGAGTGTGGCGTGGCATGAGGGCAGCTGAAGGCTGCGCAGGGACACTTTGGTGTGTGCTGTGGACACTGGGTCGTACGCGGGGGGGGGGTTAGGCAGCATGTAACCCAGGAGAAGTGGCAGCAGAGTGTCATGCAGGCAGTGATTTTGCTTTGTTGGAGGTAGTGTGGTGCTTAGCTAAGGTATACATTGCCAATGAGGGCTTTTCAGAAGTACAAATTGTTGGGAGGGGGGGGGGCCCAGTCTTGCCGCTATTGTGGCTTAATAGTGGGACCTGGGAACTTGAGATGCAGCCCAACATGTAGCCCCTCGCCTGCCCTATCCGTTGCTGTGTCGTTCCCATGACTTTCTTGAATTGCCCAGATTTTCACAAATGGAAACCTTAGCGAGCATCGGCGATATACAAAAATGCTCGGGTCGCCCATTGACTTCAATGGGGTTCGTTATTCGAAAAACGAACCCTCGAGCATCGCGAAATTTTCGTCCCGAGTAACGAGCACCCGAGCATTTTGGTGCTCGCTCATCTCTAAATGTAACCCATTATGTGGAAATATACAGTATATAGCTATATCATAAGTGCTTGTTCTTTCAAAGTGTTTTTATTGCTTTTGTTAACAAAACTTGTAAGCTTATAACACATATGCGGGAATGTGAGGAATCTGTACAATTCAAGCAAGTGAAAAACAACCAACAGCATTTTCAATATTCTTGTACAAAATCAACCAATAAAACTCTTTGAGCTAAGTATTCTTCCTATGCGCGTGGTTTCTTATAGTTAACGTTAACAAGGGGAGGTAGGGTACAAACCGACATGGGGAGAAAGACGAGGGGGGAGGGGAGGAGAGGGAGACCATCCAAAATCCATCCTTACTTTTACCAATTGTTGTCTGTGTACCACACACTCACTCGCAGTTACCTGTGGCTAGCCATCTTGAGAACATGGGTGTATTTCTTATGTCTATCCAAGTTGCCCAATTTCGGTAAAACTTGTCATATCCCGTCGGGTCTTCCGCCACTCTTAGCCTTTCCATTCTCTCTATCTCATCCATCACTCCAACCCATGCACTTCTAGGAATCTCTGAGCTCTGTTTCCAGAATCTAGGGATCACTTGTCTAGTGGCTATGATAAAGAATTTTAGCGAGCCTGCTTTGAGTGAGTGAGAATCCTCGTGGGTAATGGACAAAAGTGCCAGCTCAGGTGTCAGGGCAAGTGCTTCTCTACACACTCTTTCGTATAGGTTTTTCATATCCTGCCATATGGATACTACCATGGGGCAATCCCACCATATATGGATCATTGAGCCCCTTTCTGCTCCACAACGCCAGCATATGTTAGGAGTTGAAGGAAAGAAGGAGTGTAATCTCTCTGGAGTCAGATACCATCTCGAGATAATCTTAAAATTTAGTTCCTGAAACCTGCTGGATATTGACATTTTGTGAGTAAGCTGGAATGCTTTACTCCATGACTCCGCCGGAAAGGACCTGTCCAATGCCTCCTCCCATGCACCTATCCATCTGGGTTGGTGATTTCCCAGGTGCTCCTCTACTAATAAATCGTAGAGTATTGATACTGTGTGTCTGGGGGTTTCCGAGGCACAGCATAGCTTCTCGAAGGGGGTATGTGTCATGTTCCAACCCTTGGAAGGTTTGATCTTGCTCAGATAGCTACGTATCTGTAGGTACTGCATCCATGAGCCCCGGGCCGGCCTATCAGACCCCCCAGGGATCCCATGTCTCGTATGTCCCCCGATTCCACCAGTTCCCCCACCCTAGCCTCCGCTCCTGGGGGCAGAAACGCCAGGTTGCGTGTCAGTAGGGTTGCCTGGATGCTCGGGTTCCCAACCAGAGGGGTGAGGGGCCCCGGAACCGAAATCTTGCCTCCCCCTTTCCAGGCCTTTAACAGTGTGCTCATCATATATGATATCTCTACTTTCTCCCATTGCACCCTACCCGGGATCCAGAACATCCCCCTAGTTTCCGGGATGTTGTTCCTGTTTTCTATTTGTACCCAATATTTGTCTTACCTGTGATGGAACAGATCTAGTATAAAAGTTCCAATGGTCGCTTTATGATACAAGCGCAGGTCGGGCAGTCCCACCCCACCCCCCTCTTTTGGTTTGGTTAAACTTTTATGACTGAGTCTTTTAGAACCGCCCCTCCAGATGAACTTGAGTAGTTGGCCTCGCAGTTTCTCGAAGGTGTTCGGGGGGCAGCACGGTGCAGTCTGGAAAATGTATAGTAGTCTCGGGAGTATGTCCATCTTAACTGCACTCATCCTCCCAAACCACGTCAGTGGTGTCCCTGACCGTTTCTCTAAGTCCTTTGTAAGAGTCGACAGGATTGGCTTATAGTTTAGTTCGTACAGCCTGGTTAAGTCTGTCGGAATCTGTATCCCTAGATATTTAAGGGAATCATCTTTCCAGAGAAATGGGAAGGCTGTCACCAAATCCTCTGCTTCTCTTCTAGGGATTGAAACGTTAAGAATCACAGACTTCTGCGCATTGATTTTATAATTGCTTAATTTGCCAAAGGCTGTGAATTCTTGCATGAAATTTGGGAGGCCTACTCGTGGTTCTGTGATGTATACCAGTAGATCATCTGCATAAAGTGAGGTCTTGTGTTCCTCCCTCCCTGCCCGTATACCCTTTATTGAGGGATTGCTCCTTATGGCGTTGGCCAAAGACTCCATCACCAATATATATAGCGTGGGGGACAGAGGGCACCCCTGGCGCGTACCATTCTTGATCTCGAAAGGGGTGGATAAACTACTGTTAACCCTGACCTTAACTACCTTCTGATTAACTACCTTCTGTAATGTCGCTTCCAGGAATCTCCAGCTGATCCTGTCGAATGCTTTTTCTGCATCGACAGAAAGCAAACAAAGTGGCAATCTTTTTTTCTTTGCCCAATCGATCAGGGACAAGGTCTTGGTCGAGTTATCCCTGGCCTCCCTACCCGGGACGAAACCCACCTGATCCCCATGTATGAGTCGTGGTATCGAGATGTTTATTCTATTGGGTAAGATCTTTGAAAAAATTTTTAGGTCACAATTAATAAGCGAGATCGGTCGGTAATTGCCACACGCCAGGGGGTCCCTCCCAGGTTTGGGAATCAGTACGATGTGAGCCTGAAGGGCCTGAGGCGGTAGCGGACATCCCCGGGATATAGCGTTGAAGGCACTTAGGAGCATGTCAGAAAATAAGCCTCCACAAGCCTTGTAAAACCCCGGGGAGAACCCATCCGGCCCGGGCTCTTCCCAGTTTTAATTCCTTGGATCACCTGCTTGAGCTCCTCTGCCCCCAGGTCCTCCTCCAGGGCCAAGGATTTTTCCGGGGAGAGATGCCTCGAGACATGGAGATCAAGATATTTCCCGCAATCCTCTGTCCGATTTGAGCGTCCGATGTGGACTGCGTCTCGGGAATATTATACAGTCTTGAGTAGTATAAGCGAAACTCCTCTAATATGTCCTTCAGGGCGTGTAACGTTCTACCTTTGGCCGAGTTGATCAAGTGAATGTGTGGATGGGAAGTCCGGGGGTGTAATGCTCTGGCCAACCATCTACCGCTCTTATCCCCATATTCATAGTAGCCCGCTCTAGTTTTATCTTTCCTTCCCAGGGCTTTTTGGTCTAAAATGTCTAATATTTTGTGTCTTAGCTCCGAGATTTCAACTTGTAGGGTGGCGGTAGCCTGCGATTTATTTGACGTTTCTTTTACATTAAGGTCTCTTATTAGTTGGGTGAGTCTGGCCGTTTGCTCCTTTTTAATCCTGGCTCCCTGTGAGATAAATACCCCCCTGAGCACACACTTAAGAGCTTCCCATTTTATTGGGGCTGGTGTGGGGTCCGCCTCGTGATCTACTTTGAAATTTTCTATTGTGTTCTTTACCTCATTTAAGCATATGGTATCTCTGAGCAAATTCTCGTTCAAACGCCATGTATATCCGCCCTTTTCCCCGTTCCCTGGGCCCATGGATGCAAAAACCGGCGAGTGATCTGACCACAAAATACGTCTAAGGAACATTGAGGGTCCCCGTCAAGCAAGCTATGCGAGATAAATATATAGACGATTCTACTATATGAATTATGTGCCGAGGAGTGGAAACTATAATCACGTTTACCCGGATGGAGGGTGCGCCATAAGTCGATCAGGTCCATACTCACAAGTGGCTGCTCTTGTGAGTATGGAGCGTCCCGTGGAGGAGTCTAGTCTAGGGTCCATGCACATATTAAAATCGCCTCCCAAGATGATTGGTGTGCCTTCCACGAAGTCTTGCAGTCTCTGGAGCGTCTTTACTGCAAAGCCCACTTGGCCCTGATTGGGAAAGTACATGTTAGCGATCGTGAGAATCTTATTGGCCATTGATACCTTAAGAAAGATGTATCTCCCATCGTCCCCCTGTTCTTGTGACAGGATTACGGGAGTCAGGGATTTGTGAAATGTTATAGAGACTCCACAGGTTTTGCTTTCTGGGTGTGTGGAGTGAAACCATACTGGGTAGAATTTGTTCCTCCCACAGTCCGGAGGACCACTACGTGGGAAATGAGTTTCTTGGAGAAGAGCAATTAATACCCTCTTCCTGTGGAGCCTGTACAATACCTGATTGCGTTTGTTAGGGCAGTTTAGACCTTTTGCGTTGAAAGAGCAGACATTTAATCGGGCCATCTTATTGTATGCGGAGAGCATGGTGGTAGTCCTCTGGTATAGAGAGGTGGTTTCCCTACTAACCGGGTGGCCTGGATTGGGGAGGGGAGAGGGTCACACACAAGGATAGATGGGTGGGGGGAAACATGAATAACACATATCCACTTATACAAATACGGTAGCATTGCCGGCTTTGGTCTCGTGAGTGGACAATACTCCATTACTAGCAAACGACTATCGTCTGCGCAGCCCTGTGAGGCTGCAGTCCCTAGTGGGGGGGTGACTGGGTCTGGCCTAGTCCAGGTCCGAGACCGGCTCCCCCCCCCCCACGGCGGCTGGAATCAACATGTTAGGCATCCATACCAATATAGTAAGGGAGGAGGGAAAAAGCGAAAACTCAAGCAAGGAGAAAGGAAGAAAAAATAAAGGGAGCAGAAGAGGACCCCATCGAACGGGGGAGCCAAACAGAATAGTGAAGAAGTGAGAGAGGGCCACACATCCCAGAGTAAGCGGGCACACCGTTTCTAGAAGGAAGCCTGTCCGTAGATAGAGAGTCTATCTGTTCCGGTCATGAGTGCTTGTTCTAAACTTGAACAGCAAGATAGGTTGGGTCAAGAAAGCCCCAAATGTGCCTACTTTACACAGGGTGTAGTCAAAAAGACTGAACCAACGCTTTGTATCTCAATAAGCCTAATTACAAAGTTGAAGAGTAGCATGTGAGAAGCAGACACCAGCTTTCTGAGTCTCTCTAAGAACTACACCAAAATGTTAAAAAAGAACAGTACCCCTAAATCCAAGAATACAAAGCAAACTCCACTCACAGGGTGGTTGGTGTGTGAACCCCCTACAGCACAGGCCTGGGATGTTTTACTGGATAGAGTCCTTTACCAACTATTCCCCGTCCATATCAGGATATCCACCGTAGGGGGGCGCTCTTTACCCATAGTCAGCCAAGTCCTGGTCATACAAGATTTAATAAAGAAAAAAAGAAAGATTGTGCTCAGGGGATGATACAACCCTAAATAGAGTTATAAAGGAGTAGTGAAAAGTCCAGCTGACTTGCTCTCTGGAGGGGGTCTGATGTACCCCCTCTATACTACCAAGCACTAATCCACTGTAATCAGTAGTGACAAATAGGCAGTCACAGGTCAAACCTACAAGAAATGTATTAGCTTCAAAACAAAGTCTTACAGGATACCACGGAAACCAGACTGGCAAATGTGTAACGTGTTTCAGGGCATCTCTTCTATCCCTTTAAGCACAAACATAGCAAACAAAATAATACACTGTGTGTTGTAGCATCCCGGGGATCATTCACTCACATCACAGGTAGACACCAATGGGTTAAACTCCAAATTTCGATTTATTTCCACCTTCCTCAGCAATATCATCTTGCTTCAGCACAGCACTTCAGTAAATAAACTTAAATGTCCTTTTGTTTTATAAAGTTCAATAAACAGTTCAACTGTGGTTCTCATCCACTCTCCAGGGCAGCTTCGTACAGTTGTCTTCAGCTCAGGACTCACTCTGCTTTCTTCAGGAAGGTTTCACCCTACTTTCCTGAGGCACACAAATAGTCTCTCTAGCGTCCAGGTCTCTCTCCAGACCTCTTGCTCCCAGTCCAGGTCTCCCCCTTAATCTGTCTCGGGCTCTCACAGCCCAGGTCCCTATCACTGGACCTGTCTCTGGCTCACAACCCAGGTCCCTCTTGCTGGACCGGTCTCTGGCTTGCAGCCCACTTCACCTCTGACTGCAGCAGTATTACACACCTATATCCTACCTCCCGACCACACCTGTGGGTGTTTTCCCTTGTCGCAGGCACCAGACTGCCTGTCTGTTGCCCCCTACAGGCCATTCTCTGTAGTGCAGCTCTAAAGTGTGTGTATGTGTATGTGTATATATAGTAAAAACTTAGGATAATTTGCTCATATCACAGGTAGACACCAATACAGTAGGTTAAACTCCAAATTCTTATTTATATCAGCTTGTTTCAGCACAACTGTTTAGCTTTAATGTCCTTTTATTTTAGGGTTTTAATAAACAGCCCAACTGTGTTTCTCACCCACTCTCTAGGGCAACTTCATACAGTTTTCCTTAGTTCAGGCCTCACACAGCTTTTCCTTAGGAATGCTTCACCCAACTTTCCTGAGGTGCACAATCAATCCTTTCAGTACCCAGATCCCTCTCTCTGGACATCTCTCTGAAGGTGGACACCCACTAGCGTTTTATTCTCTCTTGCGATGCGAGAGAAATTGAAAACACAAAAGCAAGAAAAACGCTGGACTATCGTCAGCGTTTTCAATGGAACAGGCAGCAGCAGCGCTAGCTCCATTGGAAACATAGGGAGAATACCACGGACTTGTGCCACAGCTATGACAGCTGTGACAGCTGTGGCAGAAGTGCAGCATGCTATCCCATTGCTTTCAAGGGGATCAGTGCTGCTGGCGGCCTCATTGAAAGCAGTGGTTTGTGGTTACCCCTGCAGTATGATTTTCGGGGAAGGCCTTGAAATATAAGCCCTTCCCTGAAAATCATCATTAGCCGGATTAAAAAAAAAAATTGACTCACCTCTCCGCCGCTCAGACACATCCTCTGGGTGGCCTGGGACACGAGGAAGTGAGACGTTTCCTCGCAGGGCTCCCGCTGAACACCGGCTCATAATCAGCCTACCTGGCAACCACCAGCGGCATCCGGACACCATGCAGCGGGGCAGACGATCTGGACTTCGGGGGACCCTGGACACTAAGAATCCGGGCCCCCTAGACATATTTCTTGGGCAAAACACCGGGAAGAAGAGAGCCCCGGCAGAAGCCAAGATGGCGCCGACGGTCACTGCAGGGGGCGGAGCTTCTGTGCTCCCTGCTCCTGGCTCGGCTGCAACAGCTTCCCCTCACACAGGTCCGCGGCGTTAAGAGAAGCAGGGGACACCAGACCCCCGGAGAGGACAGCACTCCCCACAGCAGCCTCAGAAAGGAGCCAAGGACCCGGTAAGGCTCCCGCGACAAGCCCAGCCCACCTCGGCAAACATGAAAACCGGCACACAGGTGCTGACTCAGGGACTCCCAGAAACAGCCCCTGGTCTAACTGGGGAGACTCTCACAGCAGGAGGGCCCCCACAAGCAAGCCCCCCCACCCGCAATCTATATGAGCATGGGCATGAGGAATACATCCAAAGTATGCCGGGGAGAGGGTCTAGCTCCCCCCAGTGGCAGGAGGGGGAGAACGCCACAGTCTCAAAACATACCCACAATAAGGGGGGCCCCTGCCAATCCCCATCCTCAGTGTACTATGAGGAAGACGAGCCGCCATACGGATCTCCAGAATGCCAGCACAATGAAAGCTGCAGTGGCCAAACTGAATCACCCCTCCCAGCTACTAAGCCACAACCAGACCCGAAAGCCCGACCCAGAACTAAACCAACAGAGCCAGCAGACGAAGATGAGGGCTGGAACTGGAAGGCCCACCTAAGAAATATCCCAACACGTAACAAGATAGACGCTCTTATTACAAAAACCGCAAACTCCCAAATGCAAGCCATAGAAGCGCTACAAACAGAAATCAAACAGATCGGCCACAGAGTAGCTGACTCTGAAGAATCGCAAGCGCAGGTAAATGAACATCATCATATTCTACTAGACCACTCTATACAGATATCGAGCATATTAACACAACTGGACGACATTGAAAACAGAAATAGAAGGAATAACATTCGCATCAGGGGCCTGAGTGAAGAGGTGGACTCAACAAAGCTGGAAAGATGGGCCAACAAATGCTTCGGAGACATCCTCAAAAGATCAATGGACAATCCGATAGAAATAGATAGAATACATAGAGCACTGGGGCCTAAAAGCACAGACCCTGCCTGACCACGGGATGTCATATGCAGGATCCACGTCTTCAAAGATAAAGAAGCCCTCCTGAGGAGAATCAGAGAAGATGGACCTATTACATACAAAGGCTCAGCCCTCCTGGTTCTCCCTGATCTATCAAGAAGGACCCTGCAGCTGCGCAGAGCCCTAAGACCCATCCTATCTGCATTAAAGGAAAAGAACATTCCATACAGATGGGGATATCCCTTTCAATTACAAGCTGGAAGGGATGGCAATACTGCAATCTTTAGAGGCCATAGCAACCTTCCCAAATTCCTAGCAAAGCTAGAACTTCCAATGATCTCAATCCCAGACTGGCCTAAAGTCGGGGCGCCGGAACCTCGGCCGCCGAGAGAGGAATGGCAAGTGGCCGGACCAGCCGGAAGGCACTGAGATACGAGACAATACTATTCCTGGACAGACCTACCACATGAGAGTGGCCCATTTCCGCAGATGCCACAGTAGCCGCCGGAGTCGTCCTCGGACGACTTGAAGATTGCCTCCATAAGGACATACCTTTCCAAGGGTCCATTTTTGGAGCCGGAGTTTGGGGGAGCCAAACCCCTGTGTTCTAGTTGCGACTCCTCCAAACTAGGCCAGCAACACTGGTTGTTACACTAATAATTGTTTACTCTTTTGGTAGCGCTATACGCTACACAATTCCTCTTTCTTTTGGACGGGTCTGCCCTGGCCTCAGACCCAGTCCCAACAACAAAGCAGAACCATGCTATTGTACTACTTAGTCTATTCTTTCTTCTATTTCTCCACTATTTGTCCCCGGTCTCCCCCCCTCCCAACTCTTCCCATTCTTGCTGGGCTCCCCCCTCTCTCACTCATACAGGCGGAGGTCCCCTGCGGACGCTCCGTGCAGTCTGGCACTGCCCCCCGGGGGAAGACTAATGGCTTCCATAACAGTAAGTTCGTACAATGCTAGGGGCCTCAATAGCCCAGGGAAGAGGAACCAAATCCTATACAGCTTCCACAAAAAACGGATCATGATGATCCTTTTCCAGGAAACTCATTTTACTGCCACTAACACCCCTAGCTGTCATAACCGATATTATCCACACTGGTACCATTCCCCACACCCAGACCGCAAATCCTGCGGGGTATCTATAGCATTCCACAGATCATTGACTCCCCAGGTCTTATCAATTGAAAGAGACAAAGAGGGAAGATACTTATTCTTAAAAATAAAATGGTCCAACGACATCTACACTATTGCTAACCTTTATTTACCTAATCAAGCACAGGTTTCCTACGGATCCAGGGTTCTTCGGAGACTGGCGGAGTTCTCAGAAAACACCACCATTATAGCCGGAGGCGACTTTAATATGGCGCTGGACCCGCTCCTGGACACATCCTCCGGCCGATCCTCTGTCTCCCGCTCAGATATCCGCAAATTCAAGAGGATACTGGTGAGTCTACATCTCATTGACCTCTGGAGAACACTCCACCCCTCTAACAAGGATTACACTTACCACTCCCAGATTCACAACTCATACAGCAGAATAGATTATATATTCGTCTCACATAGACTCCTAGATGGTCACCCAAAATGCTCACTCGGTAACTTTACATGGTCAGATCATGCCCCTATATATGGCGAGCTAAGCCCCAGAAGGCAGGACTATAGAGGTTACAACTGGAAATTAAACGATAACCTACTTAGAGACCCAACCTGTATGAGCGACCTATCCAGAACCATAACAATTTTTCTTGAGTCTCACGAGTCGGACCCTACTCCAGCCCCGATCAAGTGGGAGGCTTTGAAATGTGTAATGAGAGGGGTATTCATGTCACACAGCGAGACTCAAGAGGGAAAGGTCATTAAATCTAAAGCAGCTACTACTGGCCCTAGAGACGAGAGAGAATGCGAATAAAAAAAAGAGCTCAGACACCTTGCTAATGGAAATAACAAATATAAGACACGAGATCCTCTCCATTCTAGACCAGAGCACCCTGCACCTGAGGGACAGATTTCGGGCAGGATGATACGAATATGGCAATAAAAGTGGAAGATGGCTCGCAAGAGCCCTGCATCCACGAGCTCCCCAGACAAACATTTTATCCATAAACACCAGGACATTCTACGCCAAGCTCTACAACATCCCGCGCCCAGGGGAATTGGGCTTAGTTACCCAAGCCAACGACATCAACCACTACTTACAACAAAACATCTCCAAAACCATCCTACCCGAGGTAGCCGAAACACTCGAGGAGGACTTCACCCACGCAGAACTAATGCAGGTTATGAAGGACCTGAAAGTAGGGAAAAGCCCCGGACCAGACGGGTTTACCCCGAGGTTCTATAAAAAATGCGGCGGTCAGATAGCGGAACTCATGCTAGCGGCCTTCAACGCGGTCTCCCGGGGCTCCCCTTTCCCCTCTCAGGCACTACAAGCCCATATAGTAGTTATCCTGAAACCAGGAAAGGACCCCTTATCGTGTAATAGTTACAGGCCCATCTCCCTCATCAACAACAACCTCAAAATTTTATCCAAGATCCTAGCTAATAGACTAAATCCACACATCCCTCAACTGATCCACACGGATCAGGTGGGCTTCGTCCCGGGCAGGGAGGCACGGGATAATACGATTAAAACCTCCTCTCTGATCAACATCGCTCATAGATCAGCTATCCCCCTGTGCCTGCTTGCTGTGGACGCAGAAAAAGCCTTCGACAGGGTAAACTGGAGCTTCATGGAGGAGATGCTGAGGGGGGTGGGCCTGGGACCGAGAATCCTCTCCTGGATTATGGCCTTATATAGTTCCCCTTCCGCCCGTATCAGAATTAACGGAATACTATCAGACTCATTCGAGATCAGGAACGGAACCAGACAGGGCTGCCCCCTATCTCCGACCCTATACATTATAGTAATGGAACCTTTAGCTGAAGCC
This sequence comes from Eleutherodactylus coqui, assembly GCF_035609145.1. Lineage (NCBI taxonomy): Eukaryota > Metazoa > Chordata > Amphibia > Anura > Eleutherodactylidae > Eleutherodactylus > Eleutherodactylus coqui. The sequence continues at coordinate 269,642,643 of NC_089839.1, read as the reverse complement.
CTACGAAATAACCCCGACATACAGGGTGTGAAAGACAGAGACAGAGACCACAAGCTGTCCATCTTCGCGGATGACTTGCTACTATATGTTTCAAACCCCCGGATCAGTCTGCCAGGAATTCTTAATTCGATTTCACGGTAAATTGCGATTTTGCGCGATCGCAATTTTAACATTACAAGTCCCATAGACCCCTGCAGAAAAAAAAATGCTGCGAATTTCGCAGGGATAAAAAAAACTCCAGTGGGTAGTCACCCTAACAGGGAGAGAAAACACATCAATTCTGCCATAGATTTTCGGTTCGGTTTTTTTTTACGACTTTAGGGCTTATTTACAGAAGCGTATATCGGCCAGCGTTTTTAGGACCGGCCGATATACGCTTCCATCTGAGCAATTCTCCCCTCCCATGCCCCTCACCGACTTCCTGCCTCTCTTCTCCCATCTGGCTCTTTGCAATGGGAATGGGCAGGACGGGAGCGGAGCTATGCTCCTGCTTCACTCCCTCCCTGCAGCCAGAAATGGGAATGGGCGGGACAGAGCGAAGCTTATCTTCCCCCATCCCTCCCCTCCCATTGCAAACAGTGGCGAGGGTTGGAGAGAGGGCGGAGAGGAGGCGGGAGCTCAGTGCAGTAGCCCACGGCCAGCCTCCTCCAATTGCAGAGAAGGGCAGCGTATATCAGCCGAGCGTGAAAACCCATCCGATATACGCCCATCTGAATAAGCCCTTAATCATGCAGCATAAATGACACAATACATTCTTTTTCTGCAGGTCAGTACGATTACAAAGATACCAAAATTCTTTTTTTTCCCCCCACTTTTCTGCAATAGAAACTCTTTTTTTGGAAATCTTTTTTTTTTCTAAATCTCTGCATTCAAAGTCCTATAACTTTTTTATTTTTTCATGGACGGAGCTCTGTGAGGGCTTATTTTTTGCGAGACAAGCTGTCGTTTTTATTGGTACCATTTTGATCACCTTTATTGCGTTTTTTTGGGAGGTAAAATGGTAAAAATGTTTTTTAGTGTCTTTTTTACGCTTTTTGCCATGCAGGATAAAGAGCATGTTCAACTTATTGTATGCACCGTTACGGACACGACAATACCAAATATGTGGGATTTTATTTTTTTATTTTTTTTTATGCTAATATGAGAAAAAGCACAAAAAAAGGGTTTTTTTTTTACATTTTTCTCTTTTGTACATTATTTTTATCTTTTTTTTTTACACCATTTGTGTCTGTTACACCCCAATAAACTTATGGTTGGAGACCTTTGGCTGTCATGGTGACGCCACACTCTATTTGGACCGTCCTGGAGGATGATGATGCAGAAATAACGGAGACCAGTCCAGTATAGTTTATTAAACTGAGAGTGAGCAGTTTTACAAACTTTAATATTGGTAAACAACAGGTTAACTTTACAGCTTTCTGTGGAGGGCTTTGTCTCAGCTGAACAAGGATGTAATATTGTCAGGACAGTGTCCGGGATATGGGGGTCCCTGATATATCCCGCGACCCCTGTCCCTGCCTACTTGCCCCCCTGGGCTAACCCCCAGGGCGACAACTGGGCGGCGGTCCCTACCCTCACTAGGGAAGCGGGACACGGGGAGACAAACAGACACTGAAGACAAACAACGGTAGAGCGGTCAGACAATCCGGGTCGGCAACAGGAGGGTACGCAGTACAGGGGGGTCAGGCAAAAACGTAGTCAAGGTCCAAAAGCAGAGGTCAAGAAAGCCGGGGTCACAAACAGGAGTCAAAAGAATACGCGGGTGCAGCTGGAAGACCAAACTAACACTGGCAAGGCCTGAGAGGAAAACACACCTATTTAAATGCTGTCAGCGCTCCCGCCCCAGAAGCTGATTGGGGCGGGGAGCCTGACAGCAGCAGGGCTAATCAGGGCGGTGCTGGGGGCACGCCCCCAGTCTCACTGCACAGACAGTTACCAGGGAAGCCAGCCTGGTAGTCAAGCGACTAGAAGCACCAGCTGCCTCCCTAGCAACCCGGCGGCGACCAGTCTTACAGCGGCCCGGGGAGATCACAAGAACCGGGGTACCTCTGCGCCGTGCTCCTGTACCCCGGGTGGCCGGACCGGTGGTGCGGGCACGGCGGCCCCGAGAGTTGCCGGTTCTGACAGTACCCCCCCTTCTACGGGGGGACACCGGACCCCCATGGCCAGGTGCGGGCTTAAGCGGGAAAGCCCTGTGGAATGCCTGGACTAGGCGTGGCGCATGAACGTCCCTGGCAGGGACCCACGTCCTATCCTCAGGGCCAAATCCTCTCCAGTGGACCAGGTACTGCAGCACACCTCTAACCCGTCGGGCATCCACCAGCCTTTCTACTTCATACTCCAGTTCCCCCTGTACCAGAGAAGGAGGAGGCGGGTTCTGGGTGGGTAGAACTGGAGTCACATACTTCTTAAGTAAGCTTTTGTGAAAAACCTTGTGGACCTTCCAGGGGTCAGGAAGTGCCAACTTATATGACACCGGGTTGATGACCTGAGAAACAGTAAATGGGCCAATGAACCGAGGAGCAAGTTTCAGGGAGGGAACCTTGAGTCTCAGATTCTTGGAAGACAACAAAACTTGCTCCCCGACTACAAAAGGTGCAGAGATGGTACATCTTTTATTTGCGTATTTACGCAGTTTCTCTTGGGAACCCTGAAGGTTCTTACGAACCTGGGCCCAAACTGTGCACAGTTCCTCAGAGGATATGTCGGCGGCCGGATTGTTCGAGACCACAGGAGTGGAAAGCGAGAACCGGGGATGAAACCCATAGTTACAAAAAAAAGGTGACACTTGGGTCGACGAGTTAACATGGTTGTTGATAGCAAATTCGGCGAGAGGTAAGTAGTTGGCCCACTGATACTGGTTATCAGAGACAAACAGTCGCAGATACTGGATGAGTTCTTGGTTCATTCGTTCCGTTTGTCCGTTACTCTCGGGATGGAAAGCGGAGGAGAAGGACAAATTTACGTTTAGATTTTTACAGAAGGCTCGCCAGAAGCGAGCGACGAACTGAACCCCTCTATCTGACACAATGTCCTCGGGGATCCCATGTAACCGAACAATCTCCTTGATGAACATTTCAGACAGAAGTTTGGCGTTAGGCAACTTGCAAAGCGGAACAAAATGTGACATTTTAGAGAAACGGTCTACTATTACCCAGATGACCGTATTCCCCAGCGAGGATGGCAGATCAGTAATAAAATCCATGGACAAATGGGACCATGGCCTGGACGGAATGGGTAAGGGAAGAAGAGGACCCTCAGGACGTCTCCTGAGATTCTTCCCCCTTGCGCAAACCGGGCACGCGGACACAAATTCCCGTACCTCCTTGGCCATGTGCGGCCACCAATAGAGTCTGGATACTAACTCCAGCGTACCCCTGATGCCGGGGTGTCCAGCTAGGACAGAAGCGTGTGTCTCCTCTAACACTTTCAATCTCAGTGACAATGGGACAAATAATTTGCCTTCCGGAAGGGCTTCAGGAGCAGATTGTTGAGCGGCGTGAATGAGAGGTGAAAGGTCGGAGGAGACAGCAGCGAGGACCACCCCAGGGGAGAGGATGCTCTCAGGCTCCGGCTCGGCAGGTTCCGGAGAACCAAAGCTCCTAGACAGGGCATCAGCCTTGACATTCTTAGAACCCGGTCTATAGGTAACAACAAAATTGAACCGAGAGAAGAACAAGGCCCAGCGGGCTTGCCGAGCATTTAACCTCTTAGCGGAATCTAGATAGGTGAGGTTTTTATGGTCTGTGAGTACCGTGATCTGGTGATGGGCTCCTTCCAAAAAATGCCTCCACTCTTCGAAAGCCCACTTAATCGCCAGCAATTCCCGGTTGCCTATATCATAGTTCCGTTCGGTGGAAGAAAACTTCCTAGAAAAATAGGCACACGGTCTAAGGTTGGTGAGAGTGGAGGGACCTTGGGACAGTACCGCTCCCACACCAAACTCAGAGGCATCTACTTCCACCAAAAAAGGGCTGGACAGATCTGGTTGTACTAGGACAGGTGCAGAAGAGAACGCCGCCTTTAGGGTATCGAAGGCCCTCAGAGCCTCAGAAGACCAGGTCCTCACATCTGCCCCCTTTCTGGTGAGGTCCGTTAGAGGTTTAGCCACCACGGAGAAGTCTTTGATGAATTTGCGATAGTAGTTGGCGAAGCCGAGGAAGCGTTGAAGGGCTTTCAACGACCCTGGCTGGGCCCACTCCGTGATGGCTTTCACCTTTTCAGGATCCATCTGGAAGTCGCATGGCGTGATGATATACCCCAAAAATGATATCTTTTGTACCCCGAACACACATTTCTCGAGTTTAGCAAACAGCTTGTTATGTCTGAGTCGAGCTAGTACAGTCTGAACGTGAGTATGGTGACTTGGCAAGTCGGAGGAAAAAATCAAAATGTCGTCTAGATATACAACCACGAACACCCCCATGATATCCTGAAACACTGAGTTCATGTACCCCTGAAAAATGGCGGGGGCGTTACACAATCCAAAAGGCATAACTAGGTATTCAAAATGCCCGAGGGGCGTATTGAAGGCGGTTTTCCACTCATCCCCCTCCCGAATGCGGATGAGGTTGTATGCTCCCCTGAGATCAAGTTTAGAAAACCATCGGGCACCAGCGACCTGGTTGAGGAGGTCAGGAATGAGTGGAAGGGCATACTGGTTTCGGACTGTGATTTTGTTTAGCTCTCTATAGTCAATACAGGGCCGGAGACCCCCATCCTTCTTCTCAACGAAGAAAAACCCGGCACCCACCGGGGATTCTGAGGGCCGGATGTGCCCCTTGGCCAGGCTGTCCTGGATATAGTCCCTCATGGATTCTCTCTCAGGAACCGTAACGTTATAAATGCGGCCCTTAGGAAGTTTGGCCCCAGGAATCAAGTCTATTTTACAGTCCCATTCCCTATGAGGGGGCAGAGCTTCAGATAATTGTTTGGAGAACACGTCAGAAAACTCGGAGAGGTAATCTGGTAGGGGGGTCCCCTCGCAGGTGGAGATTCCCACCTTCACCGCACAAAGGTGGTTAGCACAGCGGGGACCCCACTTTACCAGTTCCAACGTGTCCCAATTTACTACCGGGTTGTGCTCCCGGAGCCAGGGGAGGCCTAGGACGACGTCCACAGACAAATCTCTCATCACTAGAAAGGTGCAGGTTTCCACGTGTAAGGCTCCTATCGTAAACCTTACTTCAGGGGTAACCAGATGAACCACCCCTGCTTGCAATGGGGTGGAGTCCACTCCTGAAACCAGAATCGGGGTCTCTAAACGTAAAAAAACCCCGGACAGTTGAGCAACGAAATTAAAGTTAACGAAATTCGCCGCAGCCCCAGAATCAACAAAGGCTTGCCCAGTACGGTGGAAAGCATGAAATTCTAGGGTGCAAGGCAATAACATTTTGGATAACACAGGGAGTACCTTAGCTCCTAGACAGTCCTCCCGACAACTGCCTAGGAGCGGGAGTTTTCCTGCCGTGGCTTCTTAGTGCAGGTGGCAATGCGGTGACCCGGCTCCCCACAGTAGAAGCAAAGATTCTTCTTCAGGCGATATTCCCGTCGCTGCTTGGGGTTCATGGCTCCCAGTTCCATGGGCTCGGTGGTGGGAAGTGAGAGAGTCAGGTCAGTAGAAGAAGTGGGCGTGGGGAGTGGAGTGGCCCGAGCGGCGTGTCGGCCCCTCAAACGTCGGTCGGCCCGAATAGCAAGCGTCATGGCTTGCTCCAGGGTTCTAGGCTCTGGGTGGGCCACAAGTAGGTCCTTGAGACCCTCAGACAGACCGGTCAAAAATAAGTCTTTTAGGGCGGCATCGTTCCACCCGGATTCCGTACAATGTGGACGGAATTGGGAACAGTAGTCCTCCGCCATTTTACCACCCTGGCGCAGGGCCAGAAGTTTGGAGACTGCGTAGCCCGCCCGGTCGGGTTCGTCATAAATTTGACCCAGGGCGGAAAAAAAGGCGTCAAGGGATAGTCGGGCTGGAGAGCCTGCTGGTAGCGAGAAAGCCCAATTTTGGGGGTCCCCCCTCAGGCGGGTAATTACAATTCCCACTTTCTGATATTCAGTACCAGAGGAGTGGGGTCGGAGATCAAAGTAGAGCTTGCAGCTCTCTCTAAATGCAAAGAACTGACCTCTCTCTCCAGAGAAGCAGTCCGGCAGCGTGGCTCGGGGTTCTGACATAGTCCCGGGAGCGGAAGGGGGCTGCATGGGACCTGCAGCCGCCACTTGTTCCTGTAGCTGCATGCGGGCGGTTAGGTCCTGGACAAGGTTAGTAAGGACCTGGACCTGGTTCGCTAACGCAGCCACGGCCTCCATCGAGGGATTCAAAGTAGCCGGGCGGATGCACGAGTCTGACCTACCTTCGGCCAGTGTTACTGTCAGGACAGTGTCCGGGATATGGGGGTCCCTGATATATCCCGCGACCCCTGTCCCTGCCTACTTGCCCCCCTGGGCTAACCCCCAGGGCGACAACTGGGCGGCGGTCCCTACCCTCACTAGGGAAGCGGGACACGGGGAGACAAACAGACACTGAAGACAAACAACGGTAGAGCGGTCAGACAATCCGGGTCGGCAACAGGAGGGTACGCAGTACAGGGGGGTCAGGCAAAAACGTAGTCAAGGTCCAAAAGCAGAGGTCAAGAAAGCCGGGGTCACAAACAGGAGTCAAAAGAATACGCGGGTGCAGCTGGAAGACCAAACTAACACTGGCAAGGCCTGAGAGGAAAACACACCTATTTAAATGCTGTCAGCGCTCCCGCCCCAGAAGCTGATTGGGGCGGGGAGCCTGACAGCAGCAGGGCTAATCAGGGCGGTGCTGGGGGCACGCCCCCAGTCTCACTGCACAGACAGTTACCAGGGAAGCCAGCCTGGTAGTCAAGCGACTAGAAGCACCAGCTGCCTCCCTAGCAACCCGGCGGCGACCAGTCTTACAGCGGCCCGGGGAGATCACAAGAACCGGGGTACCTCTGCGCCGTGCTCCTGTACCCCGGGTGGCCGGACCGGTGGTGCGGGCACGGCGGCCCCGAGAGTTGCCGGTTCTGACAAATATAAGACAGGCAAGATATAGTAAGATTGATTCTATGATTTTCAACGCTCTCTCTAATATTAACTGAAGATTGATTGAACTAGACAATTCTTCCCACTAGCGAAGTTTAGATGAACAGGTTTGAGTTGGATTTAACTGACTGAGTACTTGTAAAGCAGAGAAACTAGTGGCTATATGCTGATCTTGGCTTTAATTTCACCGGGTAACTGTAACTCACTATTTGATGAAGATGCACCTCTGAAAGTGTCTTCTGGAACTCTGCTGTAGAATGACAAGGGAGTGGGTTGTCCCCACACTCGACCTTGGCTGAAGATAACTCTCTGAACACTCCTCCGTGCCGACTACGGGAACTGCAACCTCTCCTCACACGCACCTGCCTGAGTCTGCTAACTGCTCTGTGTCATTTCCTTTTATCATCTCTCTCTCTACTCGCCCACTTGCATAGGGACTCGTATGTTTGTTTCCCACTCTTGGGACTCTGCACCAGTGAGATTAAACCTGACTGTCAGCCAATGAGAGGCCAGCTGACATCAGTGATGAGCTCTAGCTTAGAGCAGAAGGGGAGACACAGGGTCTCTCCCACAGACAGCACCTTCTGTACCCAGGGACGGCATACAGACAGGTGAGACAGGACAAGTGTGCTTCTAGTCTTCTGTAGTGCCCACTGGGCCACTATAGCTCCCTTCTACTTAAAAACATAGCCGCCCTTGGCTGTTCTGAGCTGCGAGGGGCAGGAAGGTGTGCTTGCCAGGTATATATGACAGTACATAAATTTTGAGTTTTGGTTGGTTTAAGATAGAATCCTAGCTCCCAGCTTGCCATGGGGCACTTACATAGCTCTTCTCCCCAAAGGCACACAGAAAAATGCATAACATTCAATGCAATAATTATATTTAGAGAACTGCATCGTATGGCAGACAACCTGTAAGGAAGGGTGTTTTGGGTTAGACAACAATCATAGCACAACATTACTTTTGAGTCCTGTGTAAAGTTTGGCATGTATATTCCAAAAGAAACATGCACCAAGAGCAGCTTGATCTATTGATGGCATGGCAGCCGCTAGGATGTGCAAGAGTCCATGGAAAACAAAGTAAATCCACAATGCGGTGTGGTGGTGCGGTACACTAATACAAGAGTCTCTGGAAAGAGGGTAGGAAAAACGTGAGCATCAACAACAAAACTGGTAGAAAACTTCAAGTAGTCTTTTGAGGCACATATCTTAAATGTTGCAAAAACTGTTAAATTTGGAACTTGTAGGACACTGAGTAGTCTCTCAGGGCAATAAGCTTGGTTGTGGCAAATGCTGCAATAAATGGGATTGATAAACTGAAATTTGTAGAATAAGTCTTTTCCAGAAATCTTGGTGGTAGGCCACGTGTGAACCTAGTGAATCTCCTGAGGTCTGTGGGTAACGCTGGTAATCTACTTCCTCCGGGAGTTGGTGATACTCTTGGAGAAGTTGGTGACGAGTTGCATAAATTAGAGGAAGTGGAAGAACTTGAGGGTAAAGAATTTGATGGTGAGGGGCTTGGTGAAGTTTCTGTGGAATTGGGTGGTGGTGCTTGGTATACTAGGCTTGAGAATGGATTTAACTACCAGAGCAATCGATTTTCTAGATCAAATGGAGATGGACGCTCGGTGGCTGATTTAGGAGTAGATTTGGTGGCTTCTTTGGAAACTGTTGGTGGATGAGGTTGGGCACGGCAAATCTTAAGGTGATTACTGTGGACAACTTGGATTTTTCCCTCTGGATAGGCTATACGGTAGTCCTTTTTCTGGGGCTATGACTATGAGTTCCCATCTGGTATCTAATTTTCCGGTATGGCGTTCTTTCTTCAACAAGACCCAGTTTCCAATTTGTAGGTCTGGTGCATGGGCATGTTTGTCGAATTCACGAGCTTTTTTTTTCTTTTCTTTTCCCAGCTGGTGTCGACGATTTCTTGTACTTTTTTGGGTGATATGCGGTGGTACGTAGTTTCTTGCAGTCGTAGGTGTCACATAACTCCTGGAACAGTTGTGACTTGAAGGCTGGTCATCTGTCAGAAATAATTTGATCAGGGCTGAGGATGAAATGTTTCCAGACATTAGCAGCAGGGGTTTTAGCGGTCAGATCTTTGACAGGGATGGCAACTGTGAATTTGTTGTAGTGATCAATTAGGGTGAGTACATAGCTATACCCGTACTTACTACTTTCTACTTTTAAATGGTCAATGGCAAGGATTTCCAAGGGCTTGTTGGTGATGATGGGATGTAATGGTGTTCTTTGATCATGTTGGGCTCTTCTTTTGGCTTCGCAAACTGTGCATTCTTGGCACCACTTCTCTATATCATCTCTCATTCCAATCCAGTAAAAGCGCTGCCAGATCACAGCTTCAGTTTTATGGACTCCAAAGTGTCCAAATTGGTAATGGTAAGAAAATAGCACCTGATTGGCATCTCTGCAGAGAATAACTATTTGGTGCAGGCAGTGTCCAGAGGCAGGATCGATGGAACTTCTGTAAATGATATTCTTTTTCAGGAACAATCTCTTCCTTTGTCTACATAATCGCTGTAACTCAGGGTCCATGGATTTGCACAATATACTTTTCGAGATTGCTCCTGTGAGCAAATGTTCTTGCAAATCTCCAAAAGCTCTACTGTCCTGTTGAAGGAGGAACCATTTCTTTAACATGTCTAGTTTCTGATGGGCGATTAGAAGAACTGATTTGTCAATTCTGGTGGGCTTGTTGTAGGGTAAAGTCTGGCATCTCAATGTCCTCCCATGTGTCTTATTCAGGTAGATTGTCTAGTGTAGTGGGTAGCCTAGAGAGAGCCTCAGCATTAGTGTTGCTCTTCCCAGTGCGGTATTTGACCTGGAAGGTAAAGTTGGCCAGGCGGAACAGCCATCTCGGTTCTAATGCCCCTGGTTTTGCAGAGTTTAGGTGGGCAACTGAATTATTATCTGTATAGGCAGCAAAGTAGTCTTTAAACTTTTTAGTCACAGCCCAGACTAGGGTGAGAAGTTCCAATTTGAAGGAGCTGAAATTCTGGTCATTTTGTTTAGCACCCTTTAATGAGCGGCTAGCATAAGCAACTACCCTTTCCTTGCCTTCTTGTACTTGACTAAGCACTGCGCCTAGGCCCTTGAAGCTAGCATTCGTGTATAAGTTAAATGGGAGTGCATAATCGGGATACGCAAGAATGGGGGGATTAGTTAATTTTTCTTTTAATACCTGGAAGGCCTGCTCTTGTTCTCTTTTCCAATTTATGGCAATGGGCCGCTTAAAAGTTTCTTTTGGGTGCCCGCACAAAACCTCTTGTAATGGGGCTGCAATCTGCGCAAATTTGGGGATGAAACGCCTGTAATACCCCACAAACCCTAGAAAACTCCTGATATCCTTCAAGGTCTTAGGAGTAGACCAAATCTTCACGGGGTCTGGGTGTACCCCTTTGGCACTAATGATATGCCCAAGGTAGCAGACTTCAGTTTGCAGCAAATGGCACTTTGATGGCTTTATTTTTAAGCCAAGATCCATAAGAATCTGGAACACCCCTCGGAGTTGTTGGATGTGCTCCTCATATGTCTTGGAGTAGATAATTACGCCGTCCAGAGATAATAGTACTGACTCAAAGTTTTTGTGGCCTAAGCATCTCTCCATGAGCCTTTGAAAAGTGTCTGGGGTGTTGCAGAGGCCAAATGGCATGCAATTGAATTCAAACAGCCCCAGTGGTGTGGTGAAGGTGGCTTTCTCTTTATCTGGCTCACTCATGGGCACCTGCCAATATCCACTGGTCAGATCCAGAGTAGAAAAATAGGTGGGAGAGCCCAAGGCCATCAGAGACACCTCAATACGAGGGAGAGGATAGGCATCTTTCTGTGTTACGCTGTTCAGCCTTCTATAATCTACACAGAAGCGGATGCCTCCATCCTTCTTTTTGACAAGTACTATGTGAGCAGCCCAGGGACTATGGCTTTCCCTGATAATATGATTATCCTTCATCTCCTGTATCATATTCTTAACTTCTTGATAGAAGAAAGGTGGAATGGGTCTATATCTTTCTTTGATCGGCATGTGGCCATTGGTGGGGATAGAGTGGCAGAGGTCCTTGACCTGGCCAAAGTCAATCTTATGTTGGCTAAAGGCGTCTTGCTTCTCCATAGCCACGTCCTTGATTCCCTGTATCTGATCAGCTGTCAGGGTATCCCCAATATGTAGCTCAGGGAACCAGGAGGGAGACTGAGGGGAAACTGCCTGTACGGACTGAGCCCCCCGCAACACACTGTCAGTCTCACTCTCAAGCACATCAGTGGGTTCCAGCAGGGACACTTGTGCCACAGCAGTATATTTCTTTAGCTGTGCAAGGACAATTCCAATATTTATGAGGCGGACCACCACCTTCCCATTGGTCACTGTAACCAGGCTCCGGGCAGTCAGTAAATAGGGTTGACCATCTATAGGGATGGGCTCTACTACAGCCATGTAGGCCTGGCCATGTCTGGCACCATAGGACAAATTCAGACTCCGGCGAGACAAAAACCAGGCTGATGTCCTTCATGCAGGTGCTCGCCACTGCATTTAGGTAGCCATGGCACTCCTAAGCAATAGGGCATAGTTAGCGGCACAAAGCTGGGGGTCCTAGCAGCTGCAGGGGCTGAATCTGCAAGTGCAATGAGTGGTGCCGCAGCATCTGCCTGGTCAACAATGGATGGTTGGTTATCAGCAGGGTTATTCTCTGCAACCGACATCTTGGATTATGGTTAAGGACAGAGAAGGAACTATCCTGTTCATAGACACCAGAAACACCCCAATGCACTGACAGGTAGTATGGCTGGAGGCCTTTGGTTGTCACGGTGACGCTACACTCTATCTGGACACTCCGGATGATGATGGCGCAGAAATAACGGAGACCAGTCCAGTATAGTTTAGTAAACTGAGGGTGAGCAGTTTTACTAAGTTTGATATCGGTAAACAACAGGTTAACTTTACAACTTTCTGTTGAGGGCTTTGTCTCAGCTGAACAAGGATGCAATGTAAGACAGGCAAGATACAGTAAGATTGATTTGATGATTCTATGATTTTCAACACTCTCTCTAATATTAACTGAAGATTGATTGAACTAGACAATTCTCCCCACTAGGGAAGTTTAGATGAACAGGTTTGAGTTGGATTTAACTGACTGTATACTTGTAAAGCAGAGAGACTAGTGACTATATGCTGATCCTAGCTTTGATTTCACCAGGTAGGTGTAACTCACTGTCTGATGAAGATGCACCTCTGAAAGGGTCCTCTGGAATTCTGCTGTAGAATGACAAGGGAGCTGGTTGTCCCCACACTCGACCTTGGCTGAAGATAACTCTCTGAACACTCCTCCACGCCGACTACAGGAACTGCAACCTCTCCTCACACACACCTGGCTGAGTCTGCTAACTGCTCTGTGTCACTTCCTTTTATCATCTCTCTCTCTCTACCCGCCCACTTGCATAGGAATTTGTGTGTTTGTTTCTCGCCCTTGGGGTTCTGCACTAGTAAGATTAAACCTGACTATCAGCCAATGAGAGGCCAACTGATGTCAGTGATGAGCTCTAGCTTAGAGCAGAAGGGGAGAGACAGGGTCTCTCCCACAGACGGCACCTTCTGTACCCAGGGATGGCATACAGACAGGTGAGACAGGACAAGTGTGCTTCTAGTGTTCTGTAGTACCCGCTGGGCCACTACATGTCCCTCTGGGGCACTTACATCATAGCACCTCTGATCACTATGATAACACATTGCAGGACTTCGCTCCTGCAATGCCTTATCGATTGTTATAGCGATCATAGGCAGTGGTAATACAGGATGCCTGTAGGTGGCGTCATGTTACCATGGCAACCGTCCGGGCTCTCTGCGATTACATCGTGAGAACTCAATGACTTTGACTAAGCATTTATATGCCGTGATTTACATAGACCGTGGCAGGGAAGGGGGTTAACAGTGGGGGCGCATCTCTGATACACCCCCTCTGTTGCAGCGGGAGGCCGGCTATCCGTGACAGCTAGCTCCAGCTGACGGATCTCTTCTGATCTCAAGCTATCTTCAGGACGTAAGGATACGTCCAGTTGCGGGAAGTACCCTGTCTTCTCCTCTGCTGCTGATTGATGGGGCCTCACTGCTAAAACCCCTGCTGATCTTGAGAATGGCACTACTGTGGGTAAAGTCGCTTCTCTTTCCACAGTGATGACACTGCCAATGGAGCGCTGGCAAAGCATATCTGGTCAGCACACCATGCCTTTTTAATGGGGCTGGAAGAAATACCTGTCGGAAATAAGTGGCACCCGCTCAGATATCTCTGCAGTTCCTTTATCAGTGAATGGAATGCTACTTGCGCAACCAAATAACGGAGATGGAATAAATCTTCCACAGTGCCACCTATTGGAAGGCAGCATTACTTCAAGCCAAAGTCAGACTTTTTATACAACTCTTGTTACAATAATTGGGAATTACAAGCAATGCCAGACTCCATGTACATACAGCTGCTTCAGGGTTTTTGCCCTTCATCAGTGTACAGTAGGAATCTGGCTTTGCTAGTGAGAGGCCTGGGACGGGGGTCAGTAACTCGATCTTTTCTCCTTAGGGAGAGCAACTATAAACTAGGTAAGGAGACTCAAATGGCCATGCACACTCCTCTGGGTAATATGTAAATATGGGAGAACCATTGCGCAACCAGCACTTCAGTCTCTGCATCATTACGGGAGGTGCAGTAACCTTGCAGTGAGGAGGAGGGAAAATGGGAGTCCCATTCTGAAGATCGCTAAGAGTCTCAGCAGTGAGATTCCTACCGATCAGCAACTTATCCCGTATCCTATGGATAGGGGATAACTTGTAATCTTGGTACAACCCCTTTAAAGAGACCCACAGCACATTTCTTGAAGCTTCTCTTCCAGCTCGTTTACGCTCGTGCAGCCTACCTAGACAGGCAGATTCATTCTTGACTCGTTCAACAAGAATCGTTCAGTGCTTACATTCCTTCTATGAAACACTGAGTGAGAAGTGTTTAAACGGAACAAGTGAACGAGCCAACAATTTTTTTTGTAGTCCTGTAGAAACTGAACGACGAACGAGAAGCGAACGATTCTCATTTGTCATTCAGTCATTGGCTCACATTTAGACTGAATGATGAACGTTCACTTTAGTTCATTTGAACGATTTTTTTGAATGTTGTTGCGTCTAACTGCAGCGTTACTCTCTAGCTCTTACAGGGGTCACAACACACAATTACTGTGGTTCGGGTCCCTCAGAGGCCTGTGTGCCACACCATCGTGTAAGGCAGGGGTGGGCAATTAATTTTCCCATGGGGCCACATGAGAAATTGGAATGGTTTTAGAGGGCCAGACCAACATACGAAGGCTCCATGCACATTGCCTTAATGGGGCCGTATTCCAGCCGCCCGATTTGCGGCCAGAATATGGCCGCCATTGAAAATGAATGGCGCTGTAATACGGCTCCTCCAAGAGTGCAACAAATTGTCTGTGATTTAGTGCTCTTGCCCTGATGAAATTAACTATCTTTTGCGAATGCTTCTTTTTTCTCAGGACAAATTAGCGCTGCAGAGTCCACCAAACATTCTTTGACAAACTCCCCATCAGAGAATGGCTTACTGTTTCTTGCAATTTTGTAGGATACTACAAAGCAGGTCTTTACGGCTGCATCCCTGGATGAGTGAAGCTTTTTAAAAAATCCTTGCTGACTTTGCAGTTTTGCTAGCAAATCTTCAGATACCCGTGCCCGCTCTGCCTCCGTCAAGTTCTTGTATTTCTCTCCGTGTTTAGTCTCATAATGGCGATGCAAATTGTAATCTTTAAATACAGCCATCTGCTCTCCACAAACTAAACACACAGCTTTACCTTTGGTTTCAGTAAATAGATATTTAGAAGTTCATTCTTTGTTAAAAACTCGGCATTCTGCATCAATTTTTCTTTTTTTAATGTTAGCCGCCATATTTAAGGGTTAACAGCTAACCTCGGAAAATAGATTTTTTTAATACACAGTAGTATGCTCCTAGGAGAGGGCACAGAGAGCTGCCCCAAGAAGAGAGATTAAAAAGTGAATATTATTAGTATTATTATTCTAATTACAATGCAAAGGGAAAAGTCCTGACACTTACCAATGACGAGCGTGGAACGATTGTCCTGGCACTCCCCAAGGTCCGCAACGAGCATCCTGGCACTCAGAAGTTACAGTGGCATCACTTACTCAGCATCGGGAAGCAGTGAAACTACAAACTCCGAAGCCTTGTCCATTTTGTTAACTTATGTGCTGTTTAATAAAGTTATTCAAGCCTACGTCATTGGTAGAGGTGCTTGAATAAGTAAGGCCTGAATAACTATTAGCACAGCACAGAAGTGAACAAAATGGACAAGGCTTCGGAGTGCATAGTTTCGCTGCTTCCCGTTGCTGACACCGGACTCATTGGTGAGTCACCAGGACACTCTTTGCGGGCCGGTCCGAGCTATTCAGCGGGCCGGATGTGGCCCGCGGGCCGTGCGTTTGCCCAGGTCTGGTGTAAGGCGTCCATACCTTCCTACTCAAGTACACTTCTGTTCTTTCAATATAGCACTCAAGTATTGAGATGTAAAGCTGGATCCGTCTTTCTGACTACACCCAGTATAAATGTATTTTGTTTAACGTAGAGTCTGATCTCAAGAGTTTACATGTAATGTATCAGACTTGTTAGTATTAGTAGGAAATTATATTTTTAACTTCTCAACTTTCATACTGAAAACCTTGGTAGTAAACAATATGTGTATCGTGGTTTATTCTAATCTGCTGCATAGAACATCTGTGGTGGCCCAGTACATCATCCTGGTCCTCTCCATAAATGTCATGCTTGTCTTGTCTTATGTTGTGCAAATCTGTCCTGTCATTCTAGCATTTGTATTTCACAATTGCAGCAAATGAGAGGTTAAATGTCTGCAAAATATGAGGTGACTGTGAATGTAACAAATTCTATCCTGTCACGTGGTATGAGTGAGGCTATAAATGAGAGTGCCTGAGAGCGGGAAAAGGTCCATGTCTTCTGGGTTCCTGTTGATGAGTGCCAGCTACACGGCGGTACCTTTAACCCTCGTGTAGTGAAGTATGGAAGAAGAAGAGGTTTCCCGGAGTGCTTGTTTATGGAATGACGATGGAGTGAGCCCCCGAGAGAGAAAGAGAGAGAGTGGGCAGCCAACAAGTGCATTCTTCCAAGGCCTAGTGCAAAGGTACTCAATTATAATTGTTTCAGGCCCGCGCCTCCTAAAGTCTGGGACTGCCAGGTGGAGGTACTCTGTCATTGTTCACACTCAACCATCCTGAAGTCTGGGTCTGCTGTGTGGAGGTACTTTGTCTTATCTAAATCCTGCACTTTCCAAATCTGTCATCTGTGCCTTGTGTATTGCTAAAGTTTGCCAAGTAAAGTTTTATTCCAGGCCCTGACCGTTCCCGGGGACCTGAGGTACTCTACAAGTGTCTGTGGCTCAATTATTTCCCCGCCAGTGTTCATACCGGTGGGAACCAGAACAGCGGTGTCACCCGTGACAACCACAATCCCTGTTCCCCAGTTTATTGGGCATCTCCATGCCACGGGTGTCAGGAAGAAGCCCTGCGCTGACCTGGCCAAGGCAACGTGCTTTCCCCCAGGAGGGAGCGTGGTAAGTTCCACCATGAGAAGCTGGCATCTTACCCTCCCCACTCCTCAACATATGCCCTGTGTCCGGGGTCACCCTATGGCATGCTGCACATCCTTTCTCTTTAGTTTCATCAATCCACCCAAACCTTCACACCTTCATCCGAAATAAGACAAACCATAGGTTAGTATGCTGAAAATTTATTTAGTAATCATTCGAGGGGTATAAGGAGTGAGGACAATTTAGGTAAAATCATCATTCTTATAGATGAAAGCTAATCTAAAGGTGATTGTTGATTGTGTTGTTGATTGGAGATTTTCTTTGCATCCTACATTCAGTCTGATGCCTGGAAAAAAAAATAAATGAAATATTCCATATTTTTCATACGTCTCTAGAGCTGTTTGTTGGCTGTATCTTTGTTATATACGTAAGGTACATGGTTCAACAACACGGGTGGGTCGGACCCCACAGTGGAGTTCAACCCGGTGCCTGGCCGGTGACCCCAACATACCTCTCCGCCGTCTTCTCCTCTGCTGCTGATGTGCCAGCCGATACGGTACACCATAGCGACGGCACATCAGCAGTACATAGGACGCCGTGCCGTCGCTATGGTGATGACACGGCTCCTGTGACCATTTTGCAATGATGATTTCCTTTGACTTCAATGTAAGCTGGCCATGTGTAGCCCACACAAAATTGCAGCATGCTGCAATTTCTCCCCCGCAAAATGGAAAATTGCAATCGATTTTCACTAATGAGGAGGAAATCGTGTTTTCTCATAGCATGCTATGGGCTGGGTTTGCTGCAGAATCCAGAGGCGGAATCCTGCTCTGGATTTCGCATTGCAAAATGGATGGCCATGACTAAATAAGTCATATGTGAGTTTATTTTCAGCATTTAAACCAATGGGCTTAATTGTCATACTCATAGGGTGCTTTCACATGGGTAAAAATTATTCCACAACAATGTTGGATAATATTCTGTCCTGGAATTCTGCACGAACATCCGCACATCTAAATGCAAATTTTGATACAGAATTGCCAGCAAAATTCTGCGATTTTATTTCACATCAAAATCCACAAGAACACAAATTCCACTAAACTTGCTGTCCATCTTATCTCTGTTTACTATGCAGTTACATATAACTCTTTTCCTTTTTCCTTTTATTAACCCTTGGATTTTGCTGCGGAAAGTCATTTACAGTACAAACCGCATGGAGAAGATGTCTAAAGTCTCCCTTACACGGTGCAGAAAATGTTCACAACAAAGCAGCAGCATTTTTGAAAAACCGCTATGGATTTTAAATCCGCAGCATGTCTATTTATATTGTGGATTTATGCCGCAGATTTCACCCCTTGAAATACAAGGCTTAAAATCCGCATCATATCTGCAAGTAAATCTGGACCATTTAGCTGCAGATTTGGCCACTTTAGCTTTCCAGCATATTTGCTGCAGTTTTGTTTTCGCTGGTGGAAGCCAGCAGTGATTCCGCTACATGTGAAGCCCCCTTTAAAGTTGTATTTTCATCACAAATTGTTATGGTATATCCACAAGATCTAACAAGAGGGGAAGGGGGGGGGGGGGTATGGGCTCAACATCTAATTGTAACCAATAGATCAGACTGGATATCAAAAGTACAGCAGGTTGGCGGTCAGCTAGGTAATAGTGACCACAATATGGTTAATTTGTATTCCTCCTTTAATATTTTCTAGTAGAAGAGATAGAAAAACTGTAAACTTAGTGAAGCTCAATTTTCATATTTTCATTAAATGTCTAAAAGGGGTCAAAAAGTGAGTTAGGAAATAATATGTCAGTGTGAGCACGTTATGACGTTTTTTTTGGATCATATGTCTATTACCCCTTAGGGTTCCTCATCATTGCTGAAGGGTCATTGGGAGTCGTATGTTCAGATTCCCTTAGATGTTTTTCCTGGCTGACCATTCTATTAGAGTGGGAGTTTATATATTCCAGCCCCTGCTCTTACTAATTGCTGATTATCCATCTCTTGTGGCACAGTTGGTCTAGTCCATATTTCCCTTGGTATGGCCACCCTGATTCAGTTAAGTAGCTGGTTTATTAACTAGTATATTGGAGTTGTTTCTGTCATCGCCCCTGCTGCCTATAGTTGTTCAACTTCTTTATAGACATTGCCTGTTTTCACTTAGGGTCAGTGCAGGTGGTCCAGGCTCAGGACGAGGGGTCATCCTTGTCGGGACGATCGCCCCACTTTCGGCTGGGATTTTACCTCTTAAGGTTGTTAGGGTTATATTTCCCTTTTCCCGTCTTGGTTGTGTTCGGTGGTGGTTTTGGTGTTTTACATGGGACCTAGCAGTATTTATTTGTCCTGTGTGAACATTTTCGTGCCGGGCGTTGTACATAAACGTTCAGCACAAAAGTAGCAGGTGGGCACTAATTTTAACTTTGGCAGTGCAAAGCAACTGCTGCCAAGGTAAATGAAATAATGGGATACAACCAGAGGCATGGATGCACATGACAAGAACGTGGTTTTGCCATTGTACAAATCATTAGTTGGCCACACATGGCATATTGTGCACAGTTTTGGACATCTGTGTATAAGGACATAGCTGAACTGGAGTGGGTGCAGGAGAGGGTAGATAGTATAATAGATTTCTGAAGGAGAGACATTGATCCAGGATTTTCTTCTGATCTGTGGAGTCGGAAAGGAATTTTTCCCTCCATTATGAGGCTGTTGGCAACTACCTCATGGAGGTTTTGTCACCATCTCATCAACACAGTAGGATTATAGGTTGTACTTGATTGATTTGTGCTTTTGACCAGCTACGTCACTATTTAAGCCTGTCTTTGCTCAGAGATGAGCAAGACATGAAACTGAGCGAGTAACAGTAGCCGGTATTTAGGTATGTAGAGGGTATCTAGAATGGTAAGAAACGTAACATATCAGAAGTTGAGATTAGTGAGATTCTGGATGTTAAAACACCAACCCCACTTACCCCTCACGATTGCTGATGGATGCATGCTCCTGTTGACTTTGGCTCTCCTCAAAAAACTGTATAGGGGACGACTGTCATCCCAGCGATGATCACTCAGGCAGAGTGTGTCGGAGATCGTTCCGCCCGCCCACCTCCATTTACAGAAAACAGGCAGTTGTTCATAGATGAATGACTGCATATTTACAGCGGCCGATGCAGCGGCAGACCAACAATAATTTCATGGTCTGCATGAAGGATCCGATCAGTGATTTCTCTGATTGTTCTCTCACTGCCTGCATTTAGATGGCACAATTATCGTCCAAACTGGTCAAACTAACAAGTGATTTACACGATAATCATGCTGTGTAAAAGTAGTATAATGTTTGTACTCTACTCTCTAAGGAGAGTAGAGAAGTGTTTATAGGAGCTAAACAGTCATGGAGGTCAGCAGAGTGCACTTTGTTCTAGCAGTTATATTATTGAGGGGTGTTAGAACTCGGACCCCTTCCCAACACAGCTGGTGACATGTTACAGATTTTCTTTTATTTAATACATACATTTATCATTCTCTGAAATGTGTGGTAGGCCTTAGAGCCCGCCTCAGACTGGGAGTACGCCTCCGCCTCCGAGTAGGCTTACGACCCTGGCCTTGCCTCCGACTACAGCACCGCCTAGTTCTTTAACTGCTTCTACTCCTGTCCCCTGGTTAAAAAAGAAATAAAAATATAGTTTTACTAAGATGTACAAGTGAAGAAAATAGACATAAACTAGCAGAACTACATTCAGTACTAATTCCACAACATTCTGCAGTATTTTACAGTAAAACTGGAATGGCAGTTATTTTATACATCTGATTTTACATGTCTATGTACGCATTAATATGTCTGTAGTGCCCCATAAGCAGTGCCCCTGGCATAGAGTGCCCCCATACTTAGTGCCCCAGTCAATAGTTTCAAGGAATGTAAAACCAAACAGTCGCTTCCTCCTCTCTCCAGCGCAGCAAGAATGCAAATGATCAGTGAGCGGCCTACTAGTGGCTGCTCCGATGTCAGTAATCTAGATTGAATGCCGCGAGCTAATTAAGGAGGCGGCACATGACTGGGAACAGGTACAGCAGGGGTTAAGTAGAGCGAGCAAAAGGGGGGTGGAGTTTAGACAGGAAGAGAAAAGGGGGGGGAGCGGAAGGAGCTCAGTCGTGAGACAAGAAGAGAAGGGAGAAGATTGGAGAAGAGACAGCAGCAGAAAAGAAGATTGCCAAGGGTGAAAAGTGTTTCCAGAAAGAGGAGAAGAGGTTCGGCAGAAGGAAGGAGTATCCAGCAGAAGAGGAGAAGCGGCGGAGAAGTACCTGCAAGCGGCGAGGAAGAAGAGAACGCAACCGCGTCCGGCGATCCAGAAGTCCCAAGATCTGAAGATGGAGGAGCTGCGAGCGCAGATTCGGGAGGCGATCCAGGCGGACGGCGCGGAATGGCTGGAAGAGATCATCGCAAGCTGCAGATCGGGGTCGGAGTCCGGGAGGCCAGTCGGGCCCGCAACAGCTTTTCCGGTGGCAGCCGAGGGAGCGGAACAACCGGGGGATGCCGGGCGAGGCCGCCCGAAGAGAAGACGGAACCCCCCTGCGAGGCTCAGTCCGAGCCCCGCCGCCAAGAGGGTCGGCCGCAGGAGCGGCCGCAGCGGGGAGATCATGCAGGGCGCGGGACGCGCCACGAGGGCGGAGGCGCGAAATTCAAATCGCGCGGCGGTTGGAGCGACCGCGGAGGAGCAGCGGGGACAGCCGGGTGGCAGTCCGCAAAGGATCAGAGGGGCATCGGCAGCATCAAACAGGGGCTCCGGGTCCAGGAGCCAGCGCGCAGTCGGGCGCACGGCAGCAGGAAACAACGACAGCATGGAGCAGCCAAGGAGGCACGAGCCACGTGCAGACGCATGGCGGGAAGGCAGGCAAGATGGCGGCATAGCAAGGCAGCAGCGCCAGGTACCGGGGAGAAGGGGGGGAGGAGCGTCCTCTGAGGGTCAGGTGGCCAGGCACTTAAACCCATTTCCTGGGAGGTATAGCCCTGGGAGGGGGAGGGATAGGGGATATAGCCCGGCCACCAGCTCTTCCAGCAGCGTAGTCACCAGGGCAGGGAGCGCTCAGGGAGTTAGGGAAAGTGATGAGATTATAGGAGAATCGGGGATCCCCTTGGTTGCCCTTGTCCCGGAGGGTCCCTCGATCGGGGCTTATGTGGGTCACCCTACCAATAAGCAGCGACATAGCCGGTATGTCACTTACATCCCGCCCGCTGGCACCGGGTACGCAGTCAGCACCCAGACTCGTGAGCATAGCGGTCGCGCGGCTCACAGATATTACCTTCCACAGCAGCAAGCGATAGCGGTCCCTAGCGCACAGAGGCTTTGTTATGTCAATCCACGTTTCGTGGTGGCAACATCGTCAGGTGGGGGGGATTCCTCACAGGGCTACGCCAGTCGCGCAAGCGGCAATAGGCAAGGTTTGGGTGCCAAGCGTAGACAACGCGAGAGAGCTAGGAGGGCAAGGTATCAGCAAAGGCGTGAGAGTGAGCTTGCGAGAGTAGGAGCGCAAGCAAGCGAGAGCATAAGGAGGCCGAGCGGAGAGTCTCTGGGCGACGGATCCAGGAGTCCAGGTATACGGCACCACCAGGATACTTACCGCCATGCGGAACCTCCGCCAACACCTTCAACAAGCATGCACAACATACGCCACATGCGGCGGGATACACCCCCAGGACGGCCAGAGCAGGGCCACCTTATGACAGCGGGAGGATATGCAACAAACGACGCTCCGCATGTGAGTTCGCGGCAGCCATCGAGCAGCAGAGGCAGGAGCCCTGCGAGAAGGACGGCAGGGACCTCGCCCTTGGCGATGCCGGAGGACGGTCGTGCCGGTGAGTCAGACTGTTTAATTGCTTGGAAAAATGTAATGGATCCCGCCAAGGTGGTGGAGAAAAATGATTTGGTGTTGGTATTGAAATCGGTTTTGAGTAAAATGGATAAAAAAGATGTTTTATCGGTGTCCTGTGGATCCCCGGGGGGCGCGGGCCCACCCGTGGGGCAGGAGGGTGGCTTAACAGCCGGAGGTGAAGTGGACCCGATGGAAGGGTTGAGATACGCAGACTCGCTGTTCTGCGGGGTTGCCCCCTTGGGGGTCGGTGTGTCGGAAGATTTACTCGATAAGATCCGGAAAGGTGTTTATGTGGATATATGGTCTCTGTTGTCTCCGGACCATGTGACGGTTGATAAAGAAAGGGTGTCGGAGCGTGTGGATAAGAAACCGAAGGTCGCTAAGACTTTCTGTAATTGGGTTCAAGCGTTCACGGTTTTGGCGTACGTTACATGCCAACAGTACCCTAAGAAAGGTCCCGAGATGTTGGTTTATCTTAACACCATTTTCAGTGCATATAAGTTGCACGGAGGCGCCGCGTGGTGGCGCTATGACGAGGACTTTCGTCGACGCGTTTCGGGTACGGCCGTGAGTTGGGCGACAAAAGCGACCGATGTATGGTTGCAACTCATTTTAGCTCAACGCCCGCAGAAACCTACTTTTCAAGGGGGTGCCGCGGGGGGTGGGCAACAGCCCCCTGCGGCCTCTCCGCGTCCAAACGGGTCATGCTGGCTCTATAATGAGGGCCACTGTCGGTTCCTCGCGACGTGCAAGTTTAGGCACGAATGTTCGGTTTGCGGAGGACAACACTCCGCGGTACGCTGCTTCAGAAAACAGAGACAGCCAGTCGCCGAGGGCGGTGCCAGTGGAGCACCGAACTCCGGTGAAAAGCAAGTACCTCTTCCAGTGGCTCGACAGATACCACAGGAGGGAGGAAGCAAGAATCCTTAGACAAGGTTTTACCGACGGTTTTTTAATCCCCTTTTCATTTCAACCTGCTTCCACCTTGTGCGCAAACTTAAAGTCGGCCCTGGATAATATAGTATTAGTAAGAGAAAAGGTTAACAAAGAGGTGGCGGCGGGCCGCATGGCCGGCCCCTTCGACGAACCACCGTTCGCGAACTTGCGTGTCTCACCGTTGGGGCTAGTCCCTAAGAAGGAGGCGGGCAAGTTCCGATTGATCCATCATCTATCCTTCCCAAAAGGGGAGTCGGTAAATGATGGCATTACAAAGGAACAAGCATCGGTGGTTTATGCGTCATTTGACCAGGCGGTCGCTTTGGTCAGAGCAGCAGGTAAGCGGGCACAGTTAGCAAAAGCCGACATTGAGTCGGCTTTTCGGCTACTGCCAATTCACCCTGAGTGTTTCCACTTGTTGGGTTGCAAGGTAGATAATCAGTTCTTTTATGATATGTGCCTGCCGATGGGCTGCTCGATTTCGTGCTATTACTTCGAGCTTTTCAGTTCATTCCTGGAATGGATGCTCAGGTTTGAAACGGGTATCACATCGGTGACGCACTACCTTGACGATTTCCTGTTTATCGGTACGGAGTCATCGGGCACCTGCGGTTTTTTGTTACGCACATTCCGGTCATTGATGCAGGAGGCGGGGGTCCCATTGTCTGAGGAAAAGACGATGGGCCCGGTGACAAGGTTAACTTTCCTAGGGATCGAAATCGACACCGAGGAAATGGTTTTTAGATTACCGATCGAAAAAATTGCCCGCCTCCGACAGACGGTTAGAGATGTCGTAAGGTGTAAAAAAGTTACGCTGCGCCAAATACAGGTCCTCTTGGGTTTACTGAACTTTGCGTGCAAAGTGATACCCATGGGTCGCGTTTTTTCACGGAGGCTGTCGCTAGCGACGGTGGGTGTAAAGGAGCCGCATCATTTTATTAGAGTCACACCAGGGATTCGAGGGGATTTACACACTTGGAAAATCTTCTTGGAAGCGTTCAATGGGCAGGTGGTGTGCCCTAAGGAAGAGTGGTCGGGTACAGGTCTTAGCCTGTCCGCGGACGCTGCAGGGTCTACAGGATTTGGGGTTATTTTCCGGAACCACTGGTGCAGGGAACCATGGCCAGTATCCTGGATAAAAAAGCGGTGGAATCAAAACATTACTTTATTGGAGTTTTTCCCGTTGGTGGTGGCTGTGGAACTATGGGGTGAGGAGTTACAGGATCACAAAGTGTGTTTTTGGTCCGATAATGCTGCGGTGGTGCACATTATTAATCGGCAGTCGTCATCTTCCCCACCGGTGTTGGCACTCGTGAGACATGTGGTTCTGAGATGTTTACAGCGTAATATATATTTACGGTCAAAGCATGTGCCGGGATATAAAAATGTGGCAGCTGACGCGCTCTCTCGTTCGCAGATGGAGCGGTTCAGAGAGCGGCACCCTCAGGCGGATGCGTTGGGAGTACGCTGCCCGCTTTTCTTGTGGGATCTGGCAGAGCAGAGCTGCTGAAGCTTGTCGAGTCATCCGTGGCAGTGGGAACCTGGAAAAACTATAATGCGGTGTGGAAAAAATGGTTGTGTTGTACGGATGGCAGGGTAGCTGGGGGCGAGAGGGCCCGGTCAGCGACCCTGGATATGTTAGCGTCCCTACGGGCGGGACGGGCGTCGGTGGATGCGGCGAAAAAGCATCTTGCGGGCGTCGCTTTTTTGCTAAAGTTGCACGGGTTCAGAGATGTTACAAAAGAGTTCGTTTTTCGCCAGATAGAGCGCGGGTGGAAGAAAGAAAAGGCCGGTGCTGATGCCCGCCGCCCGATTACTTACCAGTTGTTGTGCAAGTTATTGGACACTTTGGAGGTCACGTGTTGCAACGGGTACGAGGTTTTACTGTTTAGGACGGCGTTCTTGCTGGCATTTTTTGCGGCGCTCAGGATCGGCGAGTTAGTTCCGAAGAGCAAGTTTATGCCGGGAGGTCTTATGTTTGACGATGTGGTACTGATAGACGATGGGCTACGGGTCAGGATTAAGAAATCAAAAACCGACGTTTTCGGTAGGGTTGAGTGGGTGCCGATCTCGCGGCTAGGCGCAGTTTGGTGCCCAGTAGATACGGTAGCCAGTTACATGGCAGCAAGGCCGGCGGGGGAGCAGTTTTTGGTCCACGCTTCCGGCCTCCCCCTCACCAGGTTTCAGGTAACGGCGGGGTTAAAATCGTCTTTGAGGTCAGTGGGCCTCGATCCGAAGGAATTCGGAACCCACTCCTTCAGAATCGGTGCGGCCACGTCGGCAGATGCGGGTGGAATGAACGAAGACGGGTTAAAACGGCTTGGGAGATGGAAGTCCCAGGCATATAAGTCTTATGTGCGACCCGATCTGGCGGTGTGAGATTTAAGTTAGGGCCTAAAGGTCCCTCGTTTTCTTTAGCGTGAGGCAGTGTTTTTCAAGTTGGTTGCTCTTGTTTTTGTTTTTTCTTGTTTTTTATTTGCAGCAGCAGAACCGTGGAAGGTGCACATAGTCGGGCATTCCTATATTTACTGGGCGCAAAAGAGGGCAGCAGTACGCCCGTTGGGATCGGAGCTAGGCCTACCCGGAACATCCGTAACCTGGCACGGAGTCCGGGGGCTAAGATGGCCCGACATGTGGAAGCTGGTGGTGGACATAGCCAGAAGTACCCCCCGGAAAGTGGTGTTGGTTGTTCACGCCGGGGGGAATGATCTCGGAAAAGCAAAGACACGAGACCTGTTGGTCATCATGAAACAGGACTTACTGCGTTTTCGGGAATGTTTTAAAGGATGCATTCGGTGGACAGAGCCAGGAGGCTGATCAACATGCGGATGTCGCAGTTCGTTCACTCTATCGGAGGGGTGGCGGTGCGCCATTGGGAGCTGGAAGAGAAGGAAAAGGGGGCATTGAGGAGGGACGGTGTTCACCTCAATGACGTAGGGTTAGATACGTTCCTATCCGGCTTGCAGGATGGGGTCGAGAAAGCTTTAGCTCGGGTTGGTGGGGTGGGGACGGAATGAGCCGTAGTAACGCGGCACATCCCGTGTGGCCCGGATTTTTGTCCATGCTGTGAGGAAGTAGAGGAGGGTTTGCAAGCCGAAGGAACGGGGCTTACAAACGTCCTCAGTGGACTGTTTACGGACTTTAAAGTTTTAGCATACGGACAGCATGGACAGTTTTTTCAATAAAGTTATCGTTGATATTCGTTAATAAATAAAAGCTGTGGCCTACCCCACAATTGGCAGAAACAAGAAGTTGTAAGTATTGGTTATTTAGTAGATAAGTGAGCGGGTAAGTGATTGAGAGTGTTCCCAGTCTTGGTTGTTTAATTAATTGCCAAACCATCAAGTAAATTACTTTTGCAAGCAGTGATTTGGGGATCTTGTAATTTTTTTTACTTACCTGAAAATCTGCAATTGCAATTTTAACTATTTAGAGTGGATATAGATATTTGAGCATATCTATCTATCCATCCATGTCTTCCCTGGCGTAACTATAGGGGTCGAAATTGCGCAGCAGCTCCTAAGCCAGGCAGCCTATAGACTCCCCTAGCCATGCTGAGGCTGCCTGACTGCACTGTTTAATGCTATGCCTAGGACCTCCACACGGCGTGTCTGGTGCGAGCGCTGCACAGCTTCCCCTGCACTGTGACTGATAGTCAGAACTTCCTCCCCAGCGCTGGCTCAGTCTCCTCCCCTTCAATGTTGGAGGGGAGGAGCTGGAGCTGGGGAGGAAATTCTGACTAAAGAGGCAAATACATCAAAGGTGCGGAGACTGAGCCGGGGCATGGAGGCAGTTATGACTATTGATCACTGTGTAGGAGATGCTGCCTGTGCAACATGGAGAACCTAGAAGGAAGGTTAAACAGTGCAGTCAGATAGGCAAGGTGCATCATCTTGTATGACAGTGGGGCAAAGGGAGAAATAAATGGGCAATATGTGTTACAGGGGCAGGGGGAGAAATAAATGGGTATCATGTGTGACAGGGGGCAGAGGGAGAAATAAATGGGCATTATGTGCTATGGGGCAGAGGGAGAAATAAATGGGCAATATGTGTTACAGTGGGGCAGAGAGAGAAATAAATGGGCATCATGTGGGACACGAGGCAGAGGGAGAAATGAAAAAACATCATGTGTGACGGGGCAAAGGGTGAAATAAATGGGCATCATGTGTGACAGGGGGGCAGAGGGAAAAATCAAGGGGCATCATGCATGGCAGGGGGCAGTGGAGAAATCAAGGGACATTATGTGTTATGGGGTAGCGGAAGATATAAAGGGGCATTATGTGTGACAGGGGGCAGAGGAAGAAATAAAGGGGCATTATGTGATACAGGGGGCAGAGGGAGAAATCAAGGGGCATCATGCTTCGCTGAGGGCAGAGGAGAAATCAATGGACATTATGTGTTATGGGGCACAATGAGAAATCAAGGGGCAATATGTGTGACAGGGGGAGAGGGAGAAATAAAGGGGTATCGTGTGACGGGGGCAGAGGGAAAAATGAATGGCCATCATGTGTGACAGGGGGGCAGAGGGAAAAATCAAGGGGCATCATGTGTGACGGGGGCAGAGGGAAAAATAAATGGCCATCATGTGTGACAGTGGAGCAGAGGGAGAAATAAAGTGACATCATGCGTGACAACGGGGCAGAGGAAGAACTATGACAGCTGGTAAAAATGTACCCACTTGTGTATAAATGCTGTGTTTTTATGCAGCGTATTTACGTGACCGAAACCTGCATTACATTCAGGTGAATGAGCCCTAAAGAGCAGGATATGTGACGGGCAGAGAGTGAAGTATATGGGGCATCATGTGTGATGAAGGGTGAGAAATAAAAGGGGTATCTTGTTTGATGGGGGACAAAAGCAGTAATCTGTATGAGATGGCAGATGGAGAATCCTAGGGGGCATTCTGTATGACAAGGAAAGTGGGCAGAACCATGAAATGGCTTCCTGTGTGATGACAGGGCAGGGAGAGAATGATGAGCTATCTATGAGGAGGGGGAACTATGAGGGGCATTCTGTGTGATGGGGAGGGGGCAGAACCATCAGTCTGTGTAAAGAGTACAATGATGGGGTGCAGTTTGTGTAAGAGGTGTGCAGTCAGTGTAAGACAGCTGCATGGGGAGCAGTCTGTGAGAGAGGGGGCAACATGGGTAGCAGTCTGTGAGAGAGGGCAGCATGGAGAGCAGTCTGTGAGAGGGCAGCATAGAGAACAGTTTGCGTTAGATTACTTATTAGAAGTCTAAGCTGGTTGGCATTATTAAAGGGAGCAGCAGGATGGAGGTTTGTGACTAGTGTGGGGATATGGTGAGTGGTGGGAAAGCATGGAGCCAAAGATGTCTGTGTTACAAATTCTGCATAGATGAGTGGTGGTTAGAAAAAGTTGTCATGGTAGTCTGGGCCAGATACAGATGAAAACCGAAAGTGAATGATACGAATCCGGTATGACATCACCTGTTATCACTGAAGGTAACTGCACTGTAGTCACTATCACTGTGTAGAACTAGTGTCAGCAAATGATGCCTGACAGCCCATCCCTGTGTATACTTGCTCCTGTGCCATTACACAGGAACAAGTATCGCTGGATCGCTCACAGCACGGCTGGCAGGAAGGCGGGGCGGCTGGAGGAGAGTTCTCTCCCCGCTCTTCCCCCGCTCCTCTCCATTCACTGTAAGCAGCGGCTGTTCACTACTGAAGGACTGCTGCTTACACTGAACGATCGCTGTTCAGGATTTTAAGCTGCTTAAAACTAAACGACCGGACGATCCCCATCCAAAACCCTGCGGGAGCCTGAACAACCAGGACGATAATCATCCCGTATAAAAGCGCCTTAACATGGTATGCAAGTTATCTTATGTTGTCTTCAATGTGAATATCTAATTTATTATTTGCTTTTGCGTGGGATGCAAAACACATCTTGAGGCTTGTGCTGCATAGCTGAATCACTTAAAAGGCCAGTGATGCTGCTAAAACTGATGGGCGAGAGATGAAGTGCAGTTGCAGGGGGACCCCAATCTATCTATTTATCTATCTAGTCAAATAAATGACATATGACATAATTTTAAATGAAAATGTCACACAAATTGTATACAGGAATTCTTCATCTCACCAGGACACATTCAACAGTGCCTCCAACTGCATTAACAGCCGGAGTTATCAAGCCCTGTAACAAAGAAAATACAATTTTTTAATCATGATGGGTAAACTATCTGTGAAATCTACTTTTCAGATTGTGGTATTTCTAATATTAAATCTGTAATTCCTCATAGAAGTGCAAGTACAAAAGTGAATATATTGCTTGTATCAGTATTTGAATCAATTGCACTGACTTAACCCCTTACGGCCTTAGTCAAAAGGGCGTTTTTATGTTCGTATGTTACCTGCGTTTGCGATTTGCATGTATTAAGAACCAATGTTTTTCATATGCCCGATATTTACCTGCGCACAAAATGCGCAGCGATAAATATGGGGCAGCGGATTTTAAAACGCAGGTAACTGCGGCATCTGTCTTTTTTGGATGTGAAACCCCTGGATGCTATACTCACCTCTCTGCTGCTGCCGGGCTCAGGCGCATGCATCTAGCCGGGTCTTCTCCTGAAGTGCTTTCAGCAGGCGGTGATTTGAAATCTCTACCTGCTGAAAGGGCTGCCTCTGATTGGCTGAGCACTGTGACCAATCAGAGGCAGTTCTCAGCTATTGAATGACAGCTAAGAGCTGCCTCTGATTGGTCACAGTGCTCAGCCAATTGGAGGCAGCACTCATCCATTCATTGAATTCAGCCATTGATTAAATTCAAAAATGGGTGAGTGCTGACTCTGATTGGCTGGAACTGGCTGGATGTACATGAGCCCCGGTAGCTGCAGAGAGGTGGGTATATATATTATTTTATTTTTACACATTTTAGGGATGATTTTCAGGGAAGCGTTTATAATTAAAGCCCTTCCCCAAAAATTACTGGATGACTTGCCGGCAGCCCATTGCTTTCAATGCGGAGATGAAGAAATCCTCTGTCACAGCTTAGGAAAGGATCACAATGTTCTCTGCTTGTCAATGGGGGCCACCGCCGCCCGCAGTGATCAAAGGAATCCCCTGCTGCGGCTGTCACAGCCACAGCAGGGGATAACAGGCAGCGCACTTTATGTGGGGAAAAACGAGGCCAAGTCCTTTTTTTCCCTGTGTGATGCCCGCTTCGGTCATGCAAATTTTTTGTGCGTTTGCGTTCTGCACACAAAAATTCGCACATCAAAACGCCCCGTCTGACTGACCCTGAGGCAATTCTAAAGGACTGGGCACTTTAGTGATTTTATGCATGTGATGGTTTTATAAACCCATTGTTTTCTTGGGTTACCAAAACTATTTGTAGTATATTTATTTTTCATGAAATACAGGCCTTTTTTAAATACCTTTTACCAATAACTCTTTTTTCTTTGTTTTATTATGGGTACTGTATTTAACCCCTTAAGGACATGGCCTATTTTGGGCTTAAGGATGCAATGATTTTTGTCGGATTTTCATCTTCATTTTTCAAAAGCCATAACTTTTTAAATTTTTTCTTTGACGTGGCCGTATAAGGGCATGTTTTTTGAGTGGTGAACTGTAGTCTTTATTGGTGCCATTTTTGGGTGCATAGACTATATTGTAAAACTTTTATTAATTTTTTTATAATAAGAGTGAGAGAAAACGCATCAATTCTGCTATAGATTCTGTTTGTTTGTTTTTTACAGCGTTAATTGTGCAGCATAAGGCCTTAGTCAGATGGGCGTTTTTAGCCGCGATTTGCGCATGCGCATGCGTCCGGCGATTTTTAAAAACCATTGCTTTGCAATGGTATCGGACACATGAGCGCTTTTTATGCGCTCGTCCGATAAATTATAGAACAAAAAATCGCAGATCGCACCTATCTGCGATCTGCGATTCCTGTTCTCTTCTGTATATGCGCTCAATGGGGCCGGCGGCAGCAGCGCCGACCCCATTGAGAACATATAGAAGACAAATCGTGGCAGAGAAGAACGATGTTTGCTCATTGAATTCAATGGAGCGGCAATACAGCCGCTCCATTGAAAGCAATGGGCTGCCGGCGTGCGCGGGGTGAATTGTCGGGAAGGGGTTAAATATTATAAGCCCTTCCCTGCAATTCATCCTAAAATGTGTTAAAATAAAAAATAATTGTATACTCACCTTTCCGCTGCAGCCGGAGTCTAGCCGCGGCCGCTGTCAGTTCTCCTGAACTGCTTCTTGGCACTATTCAGCCGGTGGGGCTTTAAAATCCACGCCTGCTGAATGATCTGCCTCTGACTGGTCACAGCCCTGACCAATCAGAGGCTGAAAACACTCACACACCCATTCATGAATTCATGAATGGGTGAGTGAATGCTGCCTCTCAGCGCTGAGCCAATCAGGGGCAGGTCTGACTCACATCCATTCATGAATTCATGAATGGGTGAGTGAATGCTGCCTCTCAGCGCTGAGCCAATCAGGGGCAGGTCTGACTCACATCCATTCATGAATTCATGAATGGGTGTGAGTGAGGCATGCCTCTGATTGGCTCAGCGCTGAGCCAATCAGGGGGCAGGTCTGACTCACACCCCCTTCACACCCACTGCAGGACGGCCACGCGGAGCTCCGGCTGCCGGCAGAAGGTGAGTATACAATTTTTTTTTATTTTAACACATTTTAGGATGGATTGCAGGGAAGGGCTTATATATTTAAGCCCTTACCGACAATTCATCCCGGGCTCGCCCACAGCGCATTGCTTTCAATGGAGACGGCTGTATTGCCGTCTCCATTGAATGCAATGCGCTGGACAGCTCCGGCCCGTTTCTAATGAAACGCGGCTAGGAGCAGATTTTCGGGCGATTTGCGGGCGACTTGCGCGCATCGGTCACGCGATTTGCGGATGCGCATCCATCATGCGATCCGCAAATCGCGCGAAAAATCGCCCGTCTGACTAAGGCCTAAATGACACAATACATTTTTTCTGGGGGTCAGTACAATTACAGCAATACCAAAATTCCTAATTTTTTTTTAGATTTTTCCACTTTTCCGCAATAAAAACCCTTTTATGGAAAGCTTTTTTTTTTTTTCAAAATTGCTGCATTCAAAGTTCTCTACGGGTTTATCATCATATTTATTGTTTTTTTTTGGAGGCAAAATGCTAAAAATTGGCATTTTGCCTCAGTTTTTTAGGTTTTTTTTACACGCTTTTTGCCATGCATGAAAAAAAGCATGTTTAACTTATTGTATGCGTTGTTATGGATACGATGATACAAAATATGTAGGATTAAATTTTTTTTTCTTTTTTTATGCTAATATGAGAAAAAGCACTTTTTTCTTTACATTTTTTTATGTACATTATTTTTTATATTTTTTTTTACACTATTTGTGTTCCTGTGGGGAAATTGCACCATAGCGTCTATGATCGCTATGATAAGGCATTGCAGGACTTCTTTCATGCAATGCCTTATCGCTTGTTATAGCGACCATAGGCACTGCCAATACAGGACGCCTTTATTGATTGGCCTGTATCTGGCGTCCTGTTACAGCTGTGGCAGAGGAGAATGATTTGTGTTGTATATGTTCTCAATGGGATCGGCGCTGCTGCCGCCGGCCCCATTGAGCGCATATAGAGAAGACCAGGAATCTCAGATCGCAGATAGCCGCGATCTGCAATTTCTTGTCCTATAATTTATCGGACAAGCGCATAAAAAGTGCTCATGTGTCCGATACCATTGCAAAGCAATGGTTTTATAAAATCGCCAATCGCGTGCGCATGCGCAAATCGCGCGAAAAAACGCCCGTGTGACCGAGGCCTAAGGGTGCATTCACACGTAGCGGAATTGGTGCAAATTTTCCTCAGCATAAAATTCACATCAAAACTTGTGTCAAATTTCACATCAAAAACTGCGCCAAAATCTGCACTGTTGTGGATCCAGGGAAGAAAACTACAAGAAGAGCCCAGCAATATCACTTCTCACCCCGGTTACCGGAATAAATTTTGTCCCCAAGACCGGAGGATTACTTTAACTTTACTTATCAAATTGGGTCAATCATTGTTTTGAAAAAGTCTGTTCTATGTAAGTTATTACACAGAGCTGGCAGCAAGCAGTCAGCGCCATTTTCTTACTGTAATCAGTTACAATCGCCAAGTTTTCAGTTCCTAGACAACTGATTGCCAACCAGACTGATGGCGGCGGGAACAACTATATCGAGTTTATATTCAATAGGAAATGCTTAAGATGATGCTGAGAGTATGTACAATGACACACAGATGTAGAACACTTATGATAGTTACCAGAAGTTCATCAGATAATTTCCCCAGAAATTCGGTGACCGCGCCTAAGTCTAGGTTGTCTAATAATTTCTGAAAAATATCAATATATAAAAGTCACTTTTTTGGTAGAATGAGTGAAGATATTCATATCTAAAACATAAAATGATGTAAATGTCAAATGTGCACGAGTATTCCCACTGTCCAACAACTGAATCTCCTTTTATTAGCCAATGGCTTTTGAGAACTGGACAATCCACAGTAGATTTTGCATTAAAGCAGGTCAGTTACAAGACTATAGTGCCCTCTTTAAGGAAGGTAAAGTATGGGGACCGGCTTCATGCAATATTAGCCTAAATGGCACAAAAAATATTTAGACAGCTATCAAAAAAATACAGAAGGCCCTCAGCTGTGAGGAGAACGCTCCCACCATCTCTGCCAGTAGTGATTAATGGGCTGCCCTGTATCTGCATGTACACAGGAGCCTTCAATCATTCCTAAGACGGGCGGGGAGTGTTTCCCTCATGAGTCAAGTCCATAATGATTATCCAGACAGCACAATACATTTATGCACAGTTTGGGTTAGTATGCAACAGATGTG
The DNA here is from genome assembly GCF_035609145.1 of Eleutherodactylus coqui. Classification (NCBI taxonomy): domain Eukaryota; kingdom Metazoa; phylum Chordata; class Amphibia; order Anura; family Eleutherodactylidae; genus Eleutherodactylus; species Eleutherodactylus coqui. The sequence continues at coordinate 269,608,325 of NC_089839.1, read as the reverse complement.
TCTCCATGCTATGCTGGCCTTGGAGGGAATTGTGAGCAGAAAACTGACCTATTGTTTCTATCAACATTTTATGTTAAACATATCTTTTTATTTTTGGTGATTTTTTATTTTTATTTTCCATATTGCTGTTCCATATTACAGATCCTGATATACTGCAGTTTTCACATTGACCACTAAGCCTAATAATAGTCTAGGATTTTCTGTTTCATAGGGATAACTTTTCAGTAGTCATCTCATTATCATCACAGGTAGGACTACAATGAAAATAGACACCTACGTAACAAACAACAGACTCCACCATTCGTAATTGGGGATAGCCACAGCTCACCTCCTCCCCCTCCCTGCCTAATTACCTCTGTACTGGTCATAAAGCATGCCCACAACACTCTCCTGTAGTAGCCAATGAATCTTCTCCAGTCTATTGGTTTTATAGTCCATGTGGCTATACAGAGGAACTCTCAGCGTAATATTAGGCCTAGTGGTCAGACTAACAACTACAAGAGATTAGGATTTTTATCAATATACATAGTGACATGGAAAATTACAAAAAAATCACAATACATTTTAAAAATATGTTTAACATCAAAACTTGATTTAAACAATAGGTAATTTTTTGGTGGCACATTCTCTTTAAGTAGAGCAGCAGAGTACAGGGTGATAAAAATATTTGAATTGTGGAATCCATGATCATCTCCCACGTGGACAATCTGCGCCATTCCGCACCAATTCAAACCAATGAAGCATCCGCATGTCCACTCACATGAGTGGCCAGCAAATGCGATTTTCTGCTCACGGAAAAAAAAATCGCAGTATGCTCCATTTTTGCGCGGAGTCTGCACGGACGGCTTCCATTAAAGTCAATGAAAGCCGTCTGATCCGTGGCCCTTCTGCAATTGACATTGCTGAATGGTCGCGGATTCAGCATCATCGTGATGATGCGGGAAGAGCAAGAGCTTAAAAAAAATTGTACTGCGTATGTTCAATGGCGAGCCGTGCGGACCATCTGCAGTACAGAAAAAGAACAGAGACTACAGGTACGCACGGATGCCACTAATGCCAGAGTCGGATTCCACTGCGGGCTCCCACATACGAAATCCAACCTAAAGAAAGTTGGCTGTTGGCAATCAATCGTTATTTATTAACTAGAAATAAAGCAAAATGAAGCAGCTCGCGCTACCACAGACTAGCTACATGTGTACAGTTGCAATTTCCTAGGGGCGTTACAAAAATAGAACGTAATGATGGTATATATTTAATAGTCTCTTTAACGGAGCAGCAAGAGGTTGTAGCAGCAAATTTTCCATCTCTATATTACCCTCGCCCAGTTACTTTTCCATCTCATATTCTCAACACCTTGAGAAGACAAACATCCAAATACATAAATAGGAAGCAGTAACAGATGATAATAGAGGGGGCTATAGTATGAAACTTGTACTGGGTCTCAAGGAGCCTCAAGCTACAAGTAGGTATATAGTTGAGATAATATACATATTTATATATACATATAATACATATAATAATTACAGTATCTTACCTGGATCTCTGCTTTTAGATTTTCGACACAATCCAGCAGACTCTTAAAAATAAATAAAACATAGATTTCAGTACATTTTACATCATGTCCACGGGCGGGAGCCCACTGTGAAATCCCACTGTTAGGGCTCCTACCCACTTGCATTTGTTTAACGCTGTGATATCGCTGCCTTTTTTTTTAACGTGATTGTCAATGGGACTTTCTAATGTTAAAAACGCATCACAAGTTTGCTCTTTGCGATTTTTGTGCAATGTGTTTTTAATATTAGAAAGTCCCATTAACAATCGAGTTAAAAAACGCTGCAAAATTGTAGCATTAAAAATACGCAAGTGGGTAAGAGCCCTTAGGTTGTGCTTCTGGGACTTGTAGTACTCTGGGTTCCAGGAGCACACCTGCAGGGTGTGGTTAGCTTAGTTCAGCCAATCCCCAGGGTCTGGGTGTATAGATATACTCCTGCTCGTCTGCTATAGGATATCCCCACTGTCTGGTGTTTGTCAGTCTGGTTGGTTTGTGTAGGTGTTATGTCTCTCTGCAGCTTGCTGTGTGAGTAGTGTCTTGTCATCTTGCTTTGCAGCTTGCTGTGTGTTCTGTTGTGTTTGGGTTCCAGGCTGTGTGAACTGTGTCCAGTGCTACCAGATCTTGCGTCTTGCTAGTGTAGACTAGCAAGACACGAGGAGCCTTGTAGCGGCCTTGCAGCTTAAGTTCATTGGCCAATGCATGAACCAATCGCTCGTCTTTATATTCAGCGTTTTCATCTGCTTTAGCATGCAAGGTAAGTGTTTTTGTACATTTGGTTTGTCCGTTCTTGTCCTGGTTCCTATTCTGAGAGAACCAGGGCCAATGTTCCAGTTTGGGGCTGCCTTTATTTAGGCGATTGCCCCACTTGTAGGTAGGGCCTCACCATCTTCTCTTCAGCACAGGGTCAGTTTCCCCTTACGTGTTTTGCATACCAGTCTGTAGTTTTCCCCTCAGTCTGTCGGTATGCCAGTTGTTCCAAATCCCTGTCCTTTGATCACGTTCGTGTGGGCCTGGTGCTTATTTGCCCACACGAAAGTAACAACCACTCTGCTCATGGCCAAGGACATTACTTACCCCCCGGATCCTCTGCATGGCTGTGCGGGTCTTCCATCTTCTCCACTGCTTTATTGTGTGATCTGCGGCCTTTCTGCAGTGTCAGCTGCTGGCAGGCCGCGGATCGGACGGCATCCATTGACTTCAATGGAGCATACTGCAATTTGTTTTCTGGACTAAAAGATCCGCAAAATACATAGGTGGACGCCAACTCTAGATTCTGCAATGCAAATACGCCCGTGTACAGGCGGCCTCTTACTGCTTTTGGTTTGAGCAGCATGAATCTGAGGACACAATCCCTTTAGGCATTCTCTATAGACCTCAATGGGCAAATGCTAGCTGCAAACAAGATGAACAGAATGCATTCTGCATTTTTAAAATATGTGCAGCTTTTATACATCCGTGTAATTAGACTCAAGGACTAACATCAGCTCCTGGTTACAGATAGAAACATATGGATGGAATGCTGATGAAACATTCATGTGAAGCCGCCTCAAACAACGTGATCTTCATGTGAGACTACGGCCTCGTTCACACAGGCGACAAAGTTGCGCGCTTTTTTAGCGTTGCTACAAATCGCATGTATGAGAAGATATTTTGTAGCATGCAACAACCCGACACAAAAACCGGGTCCAGCGATATGCATGCGACTCGTGAGGTTTTGTAGCCCACATTTCCCTATGGAGCCTTCCTCTCTGTTGCATCGCATCAAACAAAAACGGAGTTTTCGTGCGGTGCAATGCTACTTTGACAGTAGGAAATCCTACCATCAAAGCCCTAGCTGCAGAGAAAAAATACACATACATCACCTTACAAGTGCTCTCTGAAAACCCTGACTGACTGGCTGACTGACTCGCCACTAACTTCTCTAACTTCTCGATGTCGTACAAACATGAAATTTGGGATGATCACTCTTCCGGTCCTAAATAGGAAAAGTAAAGGGGTCAAAACTTGATTATTCAATGCTAAGTGCAAAAGTATTAGCACCCTTGTGGAATGTACCAAATTTATTTCTCTAACTTTACTTCTCTAAAGTAACCTTGACTTCATAAAACTTTCTGTGCGAACATGTAAACATCTGTATCAAATGAACTCAAGCGAAGCCGGGTATATTAGCTAGTACTGAATAAATATATGTACATAAATCTTACCAAAGATTTTATTAATTTCCCCAGACTTGTTTTATCGCCCGGACGCTGTAACAACAAAATGCATTTTATTAAATGAATGTAACGACTTTCCTCTCTAGATGGACAGTAATTTCCCCCTGTGTATGTCTGTGTCAACTGTCGGGCTACTAGTCTAAATTTTGTGTTTCCCATGCATTAATGGGGGACCCCAAAACTTATTTGTTACGTAGGTCATTTGTGACCCCTTAGGTTATGCTTTATCTTTCCTCTTTAACCTTACTTATCTTCAAAAACAACAGGAAAGTACACTGTGTACTAATGTGTATACAGGGTGACTTTAACACACTGTATATACCTTAGACATCTGAATGATACATTGCTACATTCTCTTGTTCGTTTCTTCTACAGACTATACAGTTCATATTTATAGGAAGGTGATGTGTGTTTAAGGATTTACTCATGATTTTCAACTAACCAATTTAGCAACATAAAGAATATATTTTGTACTTTACCGCACATTTAAGGTTCGTCAATGCGGATAGTGTGGACTGAAAAATATAATTCAAAAATTAGTCAATTAGCTTAAAAATCTGCAAAGTATTTTGATATAAATGCAGTGCAGGTTTATTGTTCATCCAATTGGCCTGTTGCTGAGTTTTACTGTCGTGTTCTCTGATCCAGTAACAAGCAGAAACAATCAGATATGTCTTACCAAATAGCGGTAACCAGAACTATAAGTCAACTTTCAATAAATTGACCACTTTATATTTTAATAACAGAATTATTGTTTGTATAACAAGTATATAAGTTCCATGTAGCATTTTCAGGTCCACCCTCCCCTCTCCATCTGGGGGTTCCATCGTCTATCTCCATGATGCTTTTCTATCTAGCTGAAAAGATTGAGAAGGATGGAAAACTATTGAAATGAAGATCAAAGCGGTTTATCTTAACCGATAAACCCTGTGGTTCCATCCCAGTTTCTGTTTCCGCCAAGCCGCCGGATCTGTTCGCAATGCAGATTTAAACAGGTACGTGCGCCTGCTGGCCGCAGTCGGATCTAGATTCCGCTGCAGGCCCCTGTACGCAGAATCTGACCCGTCCATGTGAGACCGGCCTTATGCTTGACTGAATTCTGCAAAAATAGTGATTTTTGTTAAGTACAGATAAAAAAGAGAGCACTGTGCATACACTGAGATGTGATCATACTGTGCAAGTGCTGCCATCCTCTGCCAATGTTGATTGCACTGTTCCTGAGATAACATCAAGCAGTAATGGCCCTAAAAACCGTTGCTAGGTCCTATAACTTTTTAGTAAGACCATATTTAACCTTAACCCCTTCATGACGCTGCCCTTTTTTCCCCATTTTCATTCCCCCCCCCCTTAAAAAAATAATAACTCCTTTATTTATCCATCTACTTCGCTGTATGCAGGCTTGTTTTTTGCAGAACGAGTTGTATTTTTTAATGGTGCTATTTAGTATACCATATAATGTACTGAAAAACTTTTAAAAAATTCTAAGTGGAGTAAAATGAAAAGAAAAAAACGACATTCCACCATCTTTCAGTGCGTCTTGTTTCTACGGCGCACAAACTGCAACAAAAACGACATAATAACTTTATTCTATGGGTCGGTACGATTGCTATGATACCAAACTTGTAGAGTTTTTTTTTTACTATACTCCTCTTTTTTTTTTTTTAAATTTAATTTTTTTCAATTATTTTCTGCCGTCATCTTGTGCGCGCAATAACTTTTTTATTTTTCTGTAGACGTAGTTCAGCGATGGCTCATTTTTTGCATGATGTCCTGTAGTTTCCGTTAGTACTAATTCGGAATACATACGACTTTTTTATCACTTTTTATTGCATTTTTTCTAGGAGACAGGGTAACTAAAAAAGTGCATTTCTGGCGTTCTTCATTTTTTTTTCGGAAGACGTTCACTGTGCGGGGTAAATAATGTGCTACTTTGATAGATCGGACTTTTATGGACGCGATGATACCAAATATGTATTTTTATTTTATTATTTAATATTTTTAATTATAGATATGGCAAAAGGGGGGATTTAAACTTTTATTACTTTTTTTTTTACAATTAAAAAAACTTTATTGCTCTTTTTTTAACTTTACTTTTAAGTCCCGTTGGGGACTACAATATGCGATACTTTGATCGCTCCTGCAGTATGACGTAATGCTATAGCATTATGTCATACTGCATTCTAACAGGCAGCCTACCAAGCCACCCCACAGGGATAGCTTGATAGGCAGTCTCTCAATGCAGCCCTGGGGCCTTTTAGAATGCCCCCAGCAGCCATGACACCTGCATGGCTCCCCCTATCTCACCGCGGGGGAGGCATACAGGACCCCCCAACGCTGTTCGGGGGGCTTAAATGCCGCTGTCAGAATTGACAGCGGCATTTAAATTGTTAATAGCCGCGAACTACCGATGGCGGCTATTGCCCGCAGCTGTCAGCTGTAATAAACAGCTGACGCCCAAGTTTTATGCAGAGAGGTCGGCCCGCGACCTCTCTGCATACACACCCCGACGCTCCGAGCGGGAAGAGGTTAAAGGGGTTTGATCATTAAAAAAAAAATTCCAAGCAGCCCATTGAAAAATAAAAAAATAAAGCATATTCACCTCTCCTCGCCCACCAGTATATAGCTGAAGGACTTTGGCTTCTGGTTAGGTGGTTCAGTGGAAGTCAGGTGACACTGCGGCCAATCTGCTGGCATCATGGTACATCGTGGGCCATGTGAGCCATTCAGCTGCATACCAGGGAACCGAGGAGAGGTGAGCATGTTTTATTTTATTTTTTTTCTGCCAGGCCCGGTGCTTGGAATTTTTTTTTGTAATGATGAAACCCCTTTAATTTCTATTCTTTGACAATAGGTTAATAATTTTTAGGAGAGTTCTGTCTCTTGGCACCCCCACCAATCCTTTGTTTGAAAGTATCACTTTCCTGGAGTGAGCAGTACGGCCTCTTAATTGTACATGGCGTAGCGACTGTCCTTGGAATTGTGATTCAATGCTGTTTACTTGAAGGGAGTGAGCTGCAGAAATCCAATGTGACCAATGAACCTGAGTGTGGGACTTGGGGTTCATTCACACGGGTGTATTGTCACCGCGTATTACGCACATGTATTTCCCATGCGTAATAGACAATGGACTTTCATTCTTCCATTCGCACCCGTGTGTGACCACTGTGTATTGATACGCAGGACAAATAAATCGCAGCATGCTCTATTTCTCTGCATATCATGTGCGGCCCATGGATATGCTGTATATGAAATGCTGTCCATACGCATACACTTCGTAGGAGCAGTGTTTTGATAAAAAAAAAACTCACACTGCATATGTCCCTGACATCAGACTCCCGGGCATGTGCAGTGGCAATCACAGCCCATACGTGGTCTCTACTGGCAGAGCGTATAGGCTGCGATATGTACAACACTGGGAGTTCCGTAGCGTTGTACACATACGGCCATCTGAACGAGCCCTTAAAGAGAGGCCACAGAGCTCGTTCGAGTATCACAGTCCTTCCAAACAACTGATGGCCAAGATGCTGAGAGTTTGGTACTCAACCATCTGATATTGATGACATAACCTGTATGTCTAACATGTACCGGTTAGTCTCTATCTAAATAGTGGTAAAACTTGTATTGCAGCCTTGAAATTTTAGCTGGACGGTGGAAATTTTAGCTGGAAGTGCAGAATATTAGAAGTATTCCAATTAGCGGCTGACTGTGCAAACATTAACCACATTAGGTGAAAATGGAAGTCTATAAAAGTGAATACTTACCTTTGCAGTGTCGGTTACACCCTAAAAGTACATAAAAAGGTAGATGAGATAACAGATGACCACTTCGAGAATTGCCCTACCTGCGCTCAGTCATAAGAAATCTCAGGATCATCAGATTTATCTTCTAGGTTTCTCTGTATAATATTTATCCATTTTACAAACTGAAATGTTCAGATCAATGTTCTATACAAATATGTTCCAGACAGGACATAGTAGGAGAGTCAGGGCCGGGTTATACTGATTTCATTCTGCTTGGTATGTTAGTTTTTGTACTTTTTGTCTAACCGATCTAATTCAATAATAGATCATTTCAGATCAAGTTTTCAATCTTCTTTCAGAAATAGCACATGCAATGCACATAACTGTAAGGCTAGCTCCATTTAGTGTACCATATCATGTACTAAAAAACTTTAGAAAAATTCTAAGTGGAGTAAAATGAAAAAAAAAAACGACATTCCACCATCTTTCAGTGCGTTTTGTTTCTACGGCGCACAAACTGCAACAAAAACGACATGATAACTTTATTCTATGGGTCGGTACGATTGCTACGATACCAAACTTGTAGAGTTTTTTTTTTTACTATACTACTCTTTTTTTTTCAAAGACGTTTAATTTTTTTCAATAATTTTCTGCGTTCATCTTGTGCGCGCAATAACTTTTTTATTTTTCCGTCGACGTAGTTCAGCGAGGGCTCACTTTTTGTGGGATGTCCTGTAGTTTCTGTTAGTACTAATTCGGAATACATACCACTTTTTTATCGCTTTTTATTGCGTTTTTTCTGGGAGACAGGGTGACTGAAAAAGTGCATTTCTGGCGTTCTTTATTTTTTTTTTTGACGATGTTCACTGTGCGGGGTAAATAATGTACTACTTCGAGGGTGGGTTCACACGAGCGTGTTTTGGTGCGTCCATACGCACGCACAAAAACACGCTTGTATTTACAACACTGCATTCCCTAGGGTGTGTGCCTGCAAAGATAGGACATGCGTGCACCATAGGGAATGCACGCATTGTTTTCAATTCATTGAAAACAATGTTCTGCTGGCTCCCTGCATTCTTTTTCAGGGAAGGACTTTACATATAAGCCCTTCCCTGAAAAAGAAAGATTTTAGTGTAAAAAAAAATGCAGGCATTCTCTTCAATCGAGCCGCTGCTGCTGTTGGCGGCTCCATTGAAGTCAATGGTCCGCTGGCACCACTAAATTGTTTTTCAGGGAAGAGCTTTACATATAGGATCTTTTCTGAAAAGGAAAAATTTTGGTGTAAAAAAAAAAATGCAGCTATTCACTTCAATGGAGCTGCTGCTGCTGCCGGCGGCTCCGTCGAAGACAATGGTCTGTAGCACACCTGAATTGTTTTTCAGGGAAGAGCTTTACATATAGGCCCTTCCCATAAAATCAAGTAAAAGTGATTTAAAAAAAAAAAAAAATAGATACTCACCTCCCTTCAGCTGCTGGGGCTCAGCCCTGTCTTTTCCTGCTGTCCCCTGCATTGTGGTGCTGATCTATCAGCAGCCGGGGATTTAAATTCCCCGCCTCCTGAAAGAGCTGAATGTGATTAGCTGAGGTGCTCAGCCAATCACAGGCAACTCTCCCCGAATGCATGACAGGTGAGAGCTGCCTGTGATTGGCTGAGCACCTCAGCCATTTACATTCAGCTCTTTCAGCAGGCGGGGATTTTAAATCCCTGGCTGCTGATAGGTCAGCAGTTCAGCACGACAGTGCAGGGGACAGCAGGAGAAGACGCGGCTGTGCTTCGGCAGCTGAAGGGAGGTGAGTATCTACTTTTTTGTTTTTTAAAACCACCTTTACTTGATTTTCAGGAAAGGGCTTATATTCAAACCCCCTCCCTGAAATCAATTGCCAGCAGCAGAATCTTCCACTGCAGCTGACATGTGTGACAGTTGCGGTAGAGAATTAAAGAATTCCTCTCCGGGGACACAGCAGCGCAGACAGGTAAGTTTTTGTTTTTTTTTACACTACTTTTAATTGGCTTTTCAGGGAAGGGCTTATGAAGCCCTTCCCTGAAAAGCCATTGACAGCTGCTGGGGCTCAGCATTGACTTCTGCCGCTGTCCCCGACTCTGTAGCGCTGCAGAGCTCTCAGCAGCTGGGGATTTAAAATCCCCGCCTGCTGGTAGCTCTGATTGTGATAGTCTGAAGCTCTTCAGCTAATCACAATTAGAGCTATCAGCAGGCGGGGATTTTAAATCCCTGGCTGCTGATAGCTGAGAGCTATAGAGGCGGGGACAGCGGCAGAAGGCAACGCTGAGCCCCGGCAGGTGAGTATTTTTTTTTACTATTTTAAATGGCTTTTCAGGGAAGGGCTTATGAAGCCCTTCCCTGCAAAGCCACTGACAGCTTCCGGGGATCAGCGGGGACTTCTGCCGCTGTCCCTGGCTCTGTAGCGCTGCTTCAGCCAATCACAATCAGAGCTACCAGCAGGCAGGGATTTTAAATCCCGGCTGCTGATAGCTCAGAACTACAGAGCCGGGAACAGCGCTAAAAGTCGCGGCTGAGCCCCGGCAGCTGAAGGGAGGTGAGTAGTTTTTAATTTTTTGCAGTATTTTAAATGGCTTTTCAAGGAAGGGCTTATGAAGCCCTTCCCTGAAAAGCCATTGACGGGTTGCCGGCAGCAGGATTCTCTACTGCAGCTGACATGTGTGACAGCCGCGGTTGAGAATTGAAGAATTCCTTTTGCTGCCTCTGCCACACATGTGGCAGATGTAGCAGCAGGGAATTCTTTTAACTAGCGGGGGTGAAGGAAACATCTGCCTCATGCGGCAGATGTGTTCTTCATGGCCGCGGGGGTCACAGCAGTGGCGGAGAGGTGAGGTTTTTTTTTGTTTGTTTTTCACTAAAATGTTTCTTTTTCAGGGAAGGGCTTATATGTAAAGCCCTTCCCTGAAAAAGAATGGGGAGGGCCGGCAGAGCATTGTTTTCAATGGAGCCGCCGGCAGCAGCCGCAGCTCCATTGTAAACAAGCATGCGGCTGTGTTCACGCATGTTTTTGCTTGCACCCAGGTGCGGACGTATGTGCGCACCTAAGTATGCACAATACACGCTTGTGTGAAGGTACCCTGATATTGATGACATAACCTAAGGATCAATTATTAATATTTAAGTCCTGGAAACCCCCTTTTATAATAAGTTAATATACCTGCGGGCACCATGGAAGAGCACAGGAAAATATCTAACATGTACCGGTTAGTCTCTATCTAAAGACTAGTAAAACTTGTATTGCAGCCTTGAAATTTTAGCCGGATGGGTCAAGTGCAGAATATTAGACGTATTCCAATTAGCGGCTGACTGTGCAAACATTAACCACATTAGGTGAAAATGGAAGTCTATAAAACTGAATACTTACCATTAAAGTTCCGGTTAGATCCTAAAAGTACATAAAAAGGTAGATGAGATAACAGATGCCCAATGCAAGAATTGCCCTACCTGCGCTCAGTCATAAGAAATCTCAGGATCATCAGATTTATCTTCTAGGTTTCTCTGTATAATATTTATCCATTTTACAAACTGAAATGTTCAGATCAATGTTCTTCACAAATATGTTCCAGACAGGACATAGTAGAAGAGTCAGGGCCGGGTTATACTCATTTCATTCTGCTTGGTATGTTAATTTTTGTACTTTTCATCCAACTGATCTAATTCAATAATAGATCATTTCAGATCACGTTTTCAATCTTCTTTCCCTCGGGGTCTGCATGAAAAATATCCTGTCCAGTTCCTTTCTGCCTATTTTATGGACGAGAAATAGCGCATGCAATGCACATAACTCTTAGGCCAGTTTCATACGGACGATCGCGTTTTTGACGCAAGGGAATTGCGGCAAAATCGCGCCTTTGTTCACCCGATTTTTCAGCATCAGCGAAGCTTTTTTTGCAGAATAATCTCACATCACATCGCTGTCGCCGCGATAAGATCACGCGATTATTTTATCGCAGAAATGAGTGGGACTTTCTAAAGTCTAAATCGCATCGCAACGCACATTTGTTGTTTTGAGATGTGATGAAAAGACGGTTTTTTTTTTTCAAATCTCCTGCTTTCTCCTGTGATCCTCGGCACTTCTGTAGTGTCAGCTGCCAGTATGCTGCAGAGTCAGCTTCAATGGAAGCCGTCCCTGTGGGATCTGCAAAAAAATGTAGCATGCTGCGATTTGTTTTCTGGACCAAAATGTCCGCAAAAGAAATCTGCATGCTTAAATTAATTTGCGGACGCCCATGCTTCCCTATGGGCGGCTTGATTTACGGATCTTCCGCGCAGCTGTCCTGTGCTGCTTCCGCAAATCAAACCCGCCTGTGGACATTGGGACTGAGTGTATATTTTAGAGCCAACAAACAGGCATCTTGTTTATGGCTGTTGGCACCTAGGCTAAAGTCGCTGGTACACAGTCAGTAGGAATCGGGAAGGTTATCTCTAGAGAGAACAAATGGATTGGGCGTTGAAATTCAATGTACCCGATTCTACTTTCTGCCATCTTCCTTATACATATATGGCAGCTGCATTGTCCTGTATAAATCGGCATGTTCCGATGACTTTTCCTTAATATGTATGGGGGAATTAAAGGCAACCTGTCACACACTATTGGACCATAAAGTCATGGTGCTTATAGTTTAGGTGGCGTGGAGTCCAGGGAGACGCTTTTCATACTCATCCAGTCTCCTGTTGCCACAGAGTCCCTTGGTGAAGCCAGAACATCCACAGCAAGCAGTGACCTCCCATAGAGCTGAACGGGAATGTGTGCGCAGCCTCCTTCGTTTATGATGCTTATCATTATGGCGGCTTCACACGGCCGTATGCACATTTACGCATGCCTCAGCGCAATGTATTTATACTATGAAGAATCTTTTTTGCGCACATGTTTGTGTACCTCACTGTACTTCCACGCACAAGGTATGTTTTTTTACGTGCGGGACAGAACCACGCCTGATTTAAATGGCTAATTCATCTAATGAGGTCCAGATGTGGTGTTTTTCCAGTGAAATTATGCATTGTGTCATGCATCCCCTTGCGTATCACACACATTTGTGCACCCCCCCCCCCCCCCATCCCTCCCATTGACTTCTATAGGGACGTTTGGTGAACATGCCGCTTTTCTTTTTCCACACAAAATACAGGAAAGTGTAAACTAACCCATTGACATCAATAAGTTCTATTCTCTGCATATTTGCGCACCAAAGGGCCCCATAGAAATCTATGGGAGGGGGGGGAGGTGATCAAAGGCACAAAATACTGCACAATTCCATGAAAAAAAGAACACCTCTGCACATCATCAGGCTAAATAGCCTTCTAAATCAAGGTAGGGGGTGTTGTACACATGTGAACAGGATCTGCACAAACAAATACAGTAGATTGCGCAGACATTTGTACAAATCACCCTTGTTCATAGCACAAATACGTTACGCTGAAGCGTGTGCATTTTCGCATAAACTCTTGTGAAGCCGCCCAAAGCATGGATGTAACAAGAAAAATCGATTCAGTGTGAGCCAAATGCGATCATACAAGTGTCATGCTTACGTATTACAGACGTGCTTACAGAACACATAGGGCCATATTTTTTATGATCATGTGAATTAGCTCTCTGAAAAGCAGCCTAAGATCCCATGCGAATAGGAATTTAAAGGTCAATAAAACGGTAAATAGATGCACTTTTTATATGTTATTAGTGATCGTATGACTAAATGAGCATTGCAGAATTTACTTAGTTTGATCAGAATTTGTTTCTCATTCTAGGGTTCTGCTTAACCCCTTAATGACGCGGCCCTTTTTTTTCCATTTTCGTTTTGTCCTCCCTCCTTTAAAAAAATCATAACTCCTTTATTTATCCATTGACATCACTGCATGAGGGCTTGTTTTTTGTGGGACGAGTTGTAGTTTTCAATGGTGCTATTTAAAGTACCATATAATCTACTAAAAAACTGTGAGCATGTTTTATTTTTATTTTCTGGCAGGCCCGGTGCTTGGAATTTTTTTTGTAATAATAAAAGCCCTTTAATTTCTATTCTTTGACAATAGGTTAATAATTTTTAGGAGAGTTCTGTCTCTTGGCACCCCCACCAATCCTTTGTTTGAAAGTATCACTTTCCTGGAGTGAGCAGTGCGTCCTGTTAATTGTACATGGCGTAGCGACTGTTCTTGGAATTGTGATTCAATGCTATTTACTTGAAGGGAGTGAGCTGCAGAAAGCCAATGTGACCAATGAACCTGACAGTGTGGGACTTGGGGCTCATTCACACGGGTGTATTGTCACCGCGTATTACGCACATGTATTTCCCATGCGTAACAGACAATGGACTTTCATTCTTCCATTCGCACCCGTGTGTGACCACTGCGTATTGATACGCAGGACAAATAAATTGCAGCATGCTCTATTTCTCTGCATATTATGTGCGGCCCTTGGATAGGCTGTATATGAAACGCTGTCCATACGCATACACTTCGTATGAGCAATGTTTCCATTGGAAAAAAAACCTCACACTGCATATGTCCCCAACATCAGACTCCCGGGCATGTGCAGTGGCAATCACAGCCCATATGTGGTCTCTACTGGCAGAGCGTATAGGCTGCGATATGTACAACACTGGGAGTTCCGTAGCGTTGTACGCATACGGCCATCTGAACGTGCCCTTAAGGAGAGGCCACAGAGCTGGTTCGAGTATCACAGTCCTTCTAAACAACTGATGGCCAAGATGCTGAGAGTTGGGTTCTTAACCATCTGATATTGATGACATAACCTAAGGATAGATCATTAATATTTAAGTCCTGGAAAACCCCCTTTTATAATAAGTTAATATACCTGCGGGCACCATGGAAGAGCACAGGAAAATATCTAACATGTACCGGTTAGTCTCTATCTAAAGACTGGTAAAACTTGTATTGCAGCCTTGAAATTTTAGCCGGACGGGTCAAGTGCAGAATATTAGAAGTATTCCAATTAGCGGCTGACTGTGCAAACATTAACCACATTAGGTGAAAATGGAAAACTATAAAAGTGAATACTTACCTGTGCAGATCCGGTTAGACCCTAAAAGTACATAAAAAGGTAGATGAGTTAACAGATGACCAATGCGAGAATTGCCCTACCTGCGCTCAGTCATAAGAAATCTCAGGATCATCAGATTTATCTTCTAGGTTTCTCTGTATAATATTTATCCATTTTACAAACTGAAATGTTCAGATCAATGTTCTTCACAAATATGTTCCAGACAGGACATAGTAGAAGAGTCAGGGCCGGGTTATACTCATTTCATTCTGCTTGGTATGTTAGTTTTTGTACCTTTTGTCTAGCCGATCTAATTCAATAATAGATCATTTCAGATCAAGTTTTCAATCTTCTTTCCCTCGTGGTCTGCATGAAAAATATCCTGTCCAGTTCCTTTCTGCCTGTTTTATGGACGAGAAATAGCGCATGCAATGCACATAACTGTTAGGCCAGTTTCATACGGACGACCGCGATTTTGACGCAAGGGAATTGCGGCAAAATCGCGCCTTTGTTCACCCGAATTTTTCAGCATCAGCGAAGCTTTTTTTGCAGAATAATCTCACATCACATCGCTGTCGCCGCGATAAGATCACGCGATTATTTTATCGCAGAAATCATGGGGACTTTCTCATGTCAAAATCGCATCGCAATGCGCATTTGTTGTTTTGAGATGTGATGAAAAGACTGTTTTCTTTTTTCAAATCTCCTGCTTTCTCCTGTGATCCTCGGCACTTCTGTAGTGTCAGCTGCCAGTATGCTGCAGAGTCAACTTCAATGGAAGCCGTCCCTGTGGGATCTACAAAAGATTACAAAAGATGTAGCATGCTGCGATTTGTTTTCTGGACCAAAATGTCCACAAAACAAATCTGCATGCTTAAATTAATTTGCGGACGCCCGCGCTTCCCTATGGGCGGCTTGCTTTATGGATCTTCCGCGCAGCTGTCCTGTGCTGCTTCCGCAAATCAAACCCGCCTGTGGACATTGGGCCTGAGTGTATATTTTAGAGCCAACAAACAGGCATCTTGTTTATGGCTGTTGGCACCTAGGCTAAAGTCGCTGGTACACAGTCAGTAGGAATCGGGAAGGTTATCTCTAGAGAGAACAAATGGATTGGGCGTTGAAATTCAATCTACCCGATTCTTCTTTCTGCCATCCTCCTCATACATATATGGCAGCTGCATTGTCCTGTATAAATCGGCATGTTCCGATGACTTTTCCTTAATATGTATGGGGGAATTAAAGGCAACCTGTCACACACTATTGGACCATAAAGTCATGGTGCTTATAGTTTAGGTGGCGTGGAGTCCAGGGAGACGCTTTTCATACTCATCCAGTCTCCTGTTGCCACAGTGTCCCTTGGTGAAGCCAGAACATCCACAGCAAGCAGTGACCTCCCATAGAGCTGAACAGGAATGTGTGCGCAGCCTTCTTCGTTTATGATGCTTATCATTATGGCGGCTTCACACGGCCGTATGCACATTTACGCATGCCTCAGCGCAATGTATTTATACTATGAAGAATCTTTTTTGCGCACATGTCTGCGTACCTCACTGTACCTTTTTCACACACAAGGTATGTTTTTTTACGTGCGGGACAGAAACACGACTGATTTAAATGGCTAATTCATCTAATGAGGTCCAGATGTGGTGTTTTTCCAGTGAAATTATGCAGTGTTTCACGCATCCCCTTGCGTATCACACACATTTGTGCACCCCCCCCCCCCCATCCCTCCCATTGACTTCTATAGGGATGTTTGGTCAACATGCCGTTTTTCTTTTTCTTTTTGCATGCAAAAGACAGGAAAGTGTAAACTAACCCATTGACATCATTGAGTTCTATTCCCTGCGTATTTGCACATCAAAGGGTCCCATAGAAATCTATGGGGGGGTGGGGGGGGGGGGGTTGAGGGTGAGCAAAGGGACAATATACTGCACAATTCCATGAAAAAAGAACACATCTGGACATCATCAGGCTAAGTAGCCTTCTAAATCAGGGTAGGGGGTGTTGAACACATATGAACAGGCTCTGCGTGCGCAAACAAATACAGTAGATTACGCAGACATTTGTACAAATCAACCTTGTTCATAGCACAAATATATTATACATGAAAAGCAGACTAAGATCCCATGTGAATAGGAATTTAAAAGGTCAATAAAACGGTAAATAGATGCACTTTTTATATGTTATTAGTGATCGTATGACTAAATGAGCATTGCAGAATTTACTTAGTTTGATCAGAATTTGTTTCTCATTCTAGGGTTCTGCTTAACCCATTAATGACACAGCCCTTTTTTTTTCCATTTTATTTTTTTCCTCCACCCCTTAAAAAATCATAAGTTCTTTATTTATCCATTGACATCACTATATGAAGGCTTGTTTTTTGTGGGACGAGTTGTAGTTTTCAATGGTTCTATTAAAAGTACCATATAATGTACTGAAAAATGTTAAAAAAATTCTAAGTGCAGTAAAATGAAAAAAGAAAAACAACATTCCGCCATCTTTCAGTGCATCTTGTTTCTACGGCGCACAAACTGCAGCAAAGATGGCATGATAACTTTATTCCATGGGTCAGTACGATTGCTACGATACCAAAGTTGTATAGTTTTTTTTTTACTATACTACTCTTTTTTCTTTTAAAGACATTTTATTTTTTTCAATTATTTTTTGCGGTCATTTTGTACACGCAATAACTTTTTTATTTTCCTGTCGAAGTAGTTGTGTGGGGGTCATTTTTTGCGGGATGTCCTGTAGTTTCCATTAGTACCAATTCGGAATACATACGACTTTTTGATCGCTTTTTATTGCGTTTTTTCTGGGAGACAGGGTGACACAAAAAGTGCATTTCTGGCGTTCTTTATTTTTCTTGGACGACATTTACCGTGTGGGGTAAATAATGTGCTACTTTGATAGATCGGACTTTTATGGAAGCAGCAATACCAAATATGTATTGTTGTTTTATGATTTAGATTTTTTAATTACAGATATGGCAAAAGGGAGGGGATTTAAACTTTTATTACTTTTTTTTACAATTAAAAAAACGTTATTGATCTTTTTTTTTACTTACTTTTAAGTTCCCCTGGGGGACTACAATATGTAAAGCTTTGATCGCTCCTGCAGTATGACGTAATGCTATAGCATTACGTCATACTGCATTCTGACAGGCAGCCTATCAAGCTACGCCACGGGAGTGACTTGATAGGCAGTCTCCCAAGGCAGCCCTGGGGCCTTTCAGAAGGCCCCCGGCTGCCATGACACCTGCACGGCTCCCCCAATCTCACCGCGGGGGGGCGTGTGGGACGCCCAAGAGCATTCGGGGGGTTTAAATGCCGCTGTCAGAATTGACAGCGGCATTTAAAGGGTTGATAGCCGCGAATGGCTGATTGCAGCTATTGCCCGTGGGTGTCAGCTGTAATACATACCCCAACGCTCCAGGGCGTAAATGTAAATGTACGTCTTGAAGCGGGAAGGGGTTAAAGAGATGGTGACTGCTGATGTTACAGTGCTGGCACACAAGTTGCTAAGCACCAACTTGCGATGCTTCTTTAACATTATAAAGCTCCACTGACAATCGCATTAAAAAAACGCAGCGTTATCGCATGAAAAATAAATGTGTGCGGGAGCCCTTAAAGGGATTTTCGGAGATTATTAAAAAGTTCACAGGGGTCAAAAAGGAGATAAAATATAGTAAGAAAGAAAACTGTACCCGACTCTCAAAGGTCCCCCTGATCCAGCAGCAACAATTCAGTGCAGTCTGGTCTGGGGCCGGAAGTTCTTGCAGCAGCCATAATCTATTAACTGTTTACAAGACTATTGCAGTTAATCACTTGTCTCAGTGTCACATATGCATGAGTGGTACATGACTTCTGGGGACAATGATTCACTTGTAACAGTCACTGGAATTATGAAAGCCATTTGACTGCTGTAGAAACTTCCTGCCATGAAACGGCGGTGCTGGAGCAGGTAGATATTTGTGAGGAGAATACATTTTTTTAAATTACTTTTCAGCCTCCTGTGAATGTTTTAGATAATCTTGGAAAACCCCTTTAAGCTCTGTTGTTAATTAAGCTGATAAGCTTCTTTTTCTAGACCGCAACACCACGTATAAGATGGTTGGATGTGCGCCACATTAACCCTTTCCAATCCACTGTCTGACGTCTAAAGACATTCTGATTGAAGGCTGTACAGCTCCGATATCAGAAGACGCCCGGCAGGGTATTCTTACTGTATTGTACTGGCCGCACTGTTGTCTGGGGCCTCTCTAGCATGTCACATGCCGCAGTACTGTCTATAGCCAGCAGATGGTGCCATTGTATAATGGCAGAAAGAGAAAGCCCTCTAGGAAACCCTGACTCCAAAATTGGATTGCAAAGGGTTAAATGTGATCATTTTACCAGTGCAAATCCGTTATATAGCTACAGTAGAATCAGTACAGAAGTATATGTTCTTACCGAAACTATCTTTTTCGCACAACCATTTAGTAATCCGTTTACCTGTAAAGCAAAAACAAACATTAGAAGGATTTCTGGATAAAACAAGATGAAAGAAGGAAGAATAGGAAGCATTTAAAGAAACCAGGATGGATGAATACAGAACTTGCACACATATTAAAAACAAAGAAAAATATGTTTATCAAATGGAAAGAGGGGGGAATATCTAAAGAAGAATATAATGCCGTCTGCAGAAACTGTAGGGCAAGTGTCAGAAAAGCTAATAAATTGAGGCTTGCAACAGAGGCCAAAAGCAATAAAAAAGGATTTTGGGGGGTATGTCAAAAGCAAAAGAAAATTCAAAGATGCTATTGGATGCTTTAAAGATGAAAATGGTGAATTGGTTAAGAATGATGTTGAGAAGGCCGAATTTTTTAATTCTTATTTGGTATCTGTTTTCTCTCAGAAAGTAGATGGAACATGTACTGAAGGAACTGATCTTCCCTGTGCTATTGGGGAATAAAAGAATGCAGGCTATCTGTAAACAGAAAGATGGTGAAGGAACACTTAGCTAACTTAAATGAATTCAAGTCTCAAGGTCTAGATGAATTACATCCTAGGATACTAAAGGAAGCAACAGAGGTAATTGCTGAACCACTCGCCATAATCTTTGAAAATTCCTGGAGAACAGGAGAAGTCCCAGAAGATAGGGACAACATTTGCTCTTTTCCAATCTTTAAGAAAGTGAAGAAGGTGGATCCAGGAAACTACAGGCCTGTGAGCCTGACTTCCATACCGGCAAAGATTTTTGAATTAATTCTTAAACAGCATGTATACAAGTACTTAGATAAAAATGAAGTAATTAACCAGAGCCAGCATGGGTTTGTAACAAACAACTCATTCCAGACTAATCCAATTTCCTTCTATGACAGTATCTACTCTGCCTATTTGGTAATCTGGCACTGACTGCATTCACTTTAGAAATAAATTTGCGATGTACAGATATGTCCACCCTTAGGCTGCATTCCCACGAACGTATATCGGCTCGGTTTTCACGCCGAGCCGATATACGTCGTCCTCATGTGCAGGGGGGGAGGATGGAAGAGCCAGGAGCAGGAACTGAGCTCCCGCCCCCTCTCTGCCTCCACTCCGCCGCTCTGCACTATTTGCAATGGGGAGAGGCGGAATGGGGGCGGGGCTAAATCTCAAAACTTAACCCCACCCCGCCCCACCTCCTTTCATTGTAAATAGTGCAGAGGGGCGGAGAGGAGGCAGAGAGGGGGCGGGAGCTCAGTTCCTGCTACTGAACCAGCCGTGTTTCACTGGAGAATCTCTTAGTTGTTAGAAATTAACTTGAACAAGAATGTTGAGAAGAGTAGAGAATTGTAACTTGTATGGAATAAGCCATTCACTAGTAGTGGGTCCACTAATCAGCGAGACCCGCAGGACTTGATGGAACTCTTCAGAATACTGTACATTAGTTTATAATAAGTTATTTAGGTCATATGTCGGATCACTACTTGTATTCAACACATTTTTGTAACACCCTTGATTTCTACAAAATTTCAATGTAGCGAGGAAAACGATGTGTACATAAAGCAGACAGATTGTAATAACATAATGAATAATGAACTTACTAGCCTGCATACTGCATTAATAACGTCTTGCCCTAGTCCAGTTCCAAGCTAGAGAGATAGAAGAGAAAATGTACTTATCATTAAATGGAAAGTCAACATGCCCAATAAACTGTTAAAATGCTAGTCGGTAGTTAGCAATACTACTAACCCAGATGCATACATGTGCATTCACATATATTAATAAATCACTTGAATTAAATTAGTAAATGGAACTTACTATTTGTTGCATTAATATGTCACTGGTCCTAGTTAAACTGTCAGCAGTAGGCTCTACGGTATTATACTAAAAAAAGAGGAAGACTTTATAGTTACATATGAACAAAATAATATACCAGTGTTTGATATTTCAGGTTGAGTTTCACAGATATGCTGAATTATATTCAGTTCATCAGAAAGTTGTTTTGGTGCCCAAGAAATAATGTATTACCTCCTGCCCAGCTATTCATATAATGGTATTAACTACAGTATAGTGGCAGCACAAAAAGCTATTAATGTCAGTGGCCATTGACTTATCATAGTACCCATGTGCTATGGCCCTTTCACACGGGACTTTTGTCATTTGGAATCGTTCAGACTGCCGCAGGAATTTGTACAATAATTGTCCCGTGTAAATGCTGAGAATTGTTCAGTCATTCACTTTCCGCATGCAGAAAACGTAACAACATGACGTTCAGTGTAAATAGCAATCGTTCACCTCTGAATGGCTGTCTGCTTACTGTGAACTGCGGCGGGTGAGGGGAGAACTCTTCCCGACTCGCTCCACCTCCATGCTGGCAGCACTGTGAGTGATGCCAGAGATACTCGCTCCTGCGTGATAGCCCAGGAGTGAGCATCGCTGGGACAAACTGTTGGGCATCGTTTGCCCGACATCCTATCCCGTGTAAAACGACCTTTACAGTTTTGTTGGACTGACACCTCAAATGTTTTTTTCTTGTTAGTCAATGTACAGTAGTTCATAACACACCCTGATAATAGGCTTCATATATATTATATGCGGTTTAAAATGACTTAAAGGTTTTGCCAAGGATTAGAAAAACATGGCTGCTTTCTTCCAGAAACAACGCCTCACCTGTCTACAGGTTGTGTTTGGTATTGCAGCCCAGCTCCAATGAAATGAGTGTAGCAGAGCTGTAATACTACACACAACCTGTAGACACGTGTAGCATTGCTTCTTCAAGAAGGCAGCCATGTTTCTAATATACAGTACTAGTCTTAGCAATTCTACTCAATTCCCCTGCTATCAGTCTCCTTGGTCCCCTTGTTTAGAAAGCTGTCACTTTCTGCCTGCTACAGTACATTAGCAGGGACAAATACAGAATGCCAAAAAAGTGGCATCAAAAACTTATCTGATAATCAATTCCACCCTATATGCTCATATAAACCTCATAAAGGAATGTTCACTATTAACCAGACTGGGGAGGAGTTCATGCTCTGAAGCACTTGGTACAGCCATGTATTACATGGTCTATCTGCATTTTCCTGCAATTGCAAGAGGGGTTGTTTTGATGGGAAAATGCATTTAATGCTATGGGGCACTGCTGCAGATTATCCATTCTATATGTCCAACAAGGAAATTTAAAAAACAAAACCTAAATTAATTTCCATAAAGATATAATAAACACATTTCAATTTTATGAAGAAAACTTACAAGTTCTTTTGTCAAGGGGCAGTTTATGGATTTCTGTAAAATGATAAGGAAGTGAACATTTTTAGGACTTGATTTTTACTCTTTTACTGTTTAATATAATGATGTTTTTTATCATTTAGAAGTTGAATCACATTTTCAAGTTGCAGTTAAATATTATGTTTTTCCATACATATCATGACTTATAAATTGTCATAAACTGTAAAGTTAAAAAAAAGTAAAAAGGTGAATTTGTTATGACTATATTATGCATATTATCATTAGAGGGGTTGTTGAGCGCTTAAACCTGCTCCAGCATTCCTATTAAAGTGAATATAGCAAAGTCGCTTATGTGCATCCCTCTCTGCTCACACTTTGTGACATGCTGGGAATGCATTCTTGGGATCAGTTGCAGTCCCAGTAAATGGACCCCCTCCGATCAGCAAGCTAAGGGATAACTTGCGGTTGTTGAAAGAACAAAACAAATTGTAAAAAGAGTCCTGCGCTCCCAGGATAGCCATGACAAAATAAAGAAATCGTACCATCAAGTGCACCATATACTGATTAGTGACACTTACTTTGAAAGAGGGGAATATGTGGCACAGAAGCCTCCTCCTCATAGTAGTAGCTCATGCAGGTTCTGCTGTGCCAAAGTAATCCTCTGACAAATGTAGTGGTGAGGTACTCTTTAATGAACATAAGCTGGCGACGCATTTCAGTGCGCGACGGGGTTGATGGAGGGCATGTAAATGCAAGAGGCACACCATCTATTTTTTCTTTCCGGTCCCTAGATCAGTACAATCTATCTACAACCCACAGTGTTTCTGCATGTAACTTCTTTCTCTTTACAGAATGGAGGGGCCGTATTCAATGAATAGCTGAGTGCTGCCTGTGATTGGCTGAGCACTGTCACTAATCACAGGCAGCGCCCAGCTGTCATTCAATGAATGGCTGAGCGCTGCCTGTGATTGGCTGAGCACTCAGCCAATCAGCACAGCCATTTCAGAGTGCGGGGATTTTTAGATCCCCTCCTGTTGAAAGAGCTTCACAGCAGTGTTGGGGACCAGCCTGAGGACGCACCTGAGCCCCGACATCGGCAGAGAGGTCAGTATATATATTTTTAGTTTTTTTCACCAGCTAGGGATGATTTTCAGGGAAGGGCTTATATTTCAAGTCCTTTCCCGAAAACCATCGCTGCGGGGGTTGCCTGCAACCCACTGCTGTCTATGGGGCCGCAGCAGCGCCGACCCTATTGAAAGCAATGGGATGGCATCACAGACTTCTGCCACAGCTGGTGACAGCTGTGGCAGGGATTCTTTTACCCCCACGGGGTGTCCCCTCATCACAGAACACTGTGACAGCGATGAGGGGAGTCCCCGCGGGGATTCTTTATGCTCACCAGTTTGGTCCGTGCTGCACATAAGAGGCACGGATGGCCTATCTTTTTGCAGGTGCGCATATTTTGCCCCTTTTAGAGATGAATATCTAACCAGTGCCATAAGGAACCAGTGGTTCTAATAGACGGGCTTTTTAAAACCGCTCATCTGACTGAGCCCTAAAGTATATAAACCAGCCCCTTAGAACTAAGGGCACTCGTTACATTGCTTGTGTTAGAGTATACTCTGTTGTTATACTCGGTGATCTCAGTGTTTAGTAACAGTATTTTAGCTTTGTACTTTTTATTACCTTAGTTTCAGAGATTTAGTGTTCAGTGGTAGTTTTCTCCAGTGTCTCGGACTGATTCTCGATCTCTCTCCAGCAGTGTGGTTGCTTTTTTCAGGGCGGCTCCACTTGAGGGACCAATCTGGCTCAGGCAGTTCTGGTATACTTGTCCATTTAGCTCCCCATACCTCACTATACTTATTTATAGTATTCTTAGCAATTCTGGGAAGACACTGCTATTGGTTTGTATCCGAAACTTGTCATCTCCGATTGTGCAAACTAGCCATACCAGACAATAAGTCTGTTATTGACTCCCATGACTTGGTATACTGTTTTTTTTCAATACAGTTGTATTGAAAAGCACAGCATAGAGCTGAGGCAGAGCTATACTTAATGACATATACTATTCCAATTTTTTATATACCTCTAGTCACTATATGTAGACATATGTCCATTAAATAAAGCATTGTTTTGTGGAGGCCAATACCGTATATATGTGTGTACATGTGTAGAAATGCAACGTGCTTACAGGGGAGTACAGTACTACCATTTTTCTCTCATATACTGTAAATGTATAATCTGTGTCTTTAGGTACTGCTACAGAAAAACCTACTGCGTTATAATATCATCTGGGTTGATAATTGTGATTTAGCCTAATTTTGTATGTAGCTACTATCATTTTTTACATTCTGGAAAACAAGATTACATTCTCTAAAACCAAGTGAAACTTACCAGCGTGCTGCCTAATTTGTTTTTAAGTGCTGTCAGCGTTCCTTCATCTGCTGAGTTCTGTGATAATAATAAGAAATTAGTTAGACTGTTGTTTTTATTTATTATAGTACTCCTTAACCCCTTCATGACCGCTGATACGCCTTTTGATGGCCTCGCGGCCTGGGCCTTACTCCACATGACCGTCAAAAAATGGCCTCACTGTGGAATAGAGCCACGGGCCTGGGGGTTGTCACGGCTCCAGGCTCTCACCTACCAGGTTGCAGTCCCCAGTCATCCGATTGCTGATATCTAACAGATATTGGCGACCGAATAAAAAGAAAAGGTCAGCGCATAAAGGGTGACCGTGTCAGCTCCTCTCCACGATCAAATCACTTTGGGGGACTGAAACAGCTTTCCTGGAGGCTGTCGCAGTCCCCTGACACCTTCTGCCTTCCCCGAGTGTGGTCTCCCTGTGCTGTGCCTGCACCCAACAGTCCAGATGGCAGGTGCAAGCGTGACATCAAGAAGAGACCCAGGAAATTTGAAATTTCTCTACTATCCTCTACCAAAGTTAGTGGAGAGCAGATAGAAGACACCAGGGGGCTTTAGTTTGCAGTCCGCAGGCACGAGTTCGCTATTATCAGTGCAGCTCCCCATACCTCACTATACTTTTTTCTAGTACTCTTAGCAATTTCGAGAAGCTTGTCATCTCCGGTTGTTCAAACTAGTCATACCAGACATGACAATAAGTCTGTCATTGACTCCCATCACTTGGTATACTGTTGAAAATCATATTTTTTTCCTTCTGCTTTGCTTCATTCAAAAATTGTGGAGTCAAAATACATCCCTAGATGAATTTGTTAAGGGGTCTAGTTTTAAAAATGATGTCATTTGTGGGGGTTCTCTGCTGTTTTGGCTGCTCAGGGGCTCTATAATTGGGCAATGGGGCCTAAATCATCTTCAAGCAAAATGTCTGTTCTGAAAGCCACCGGCTGCTCCTTTTGGTTTATGCCACGTTGTGCATACAGATAGAATATTAGAGCCACAATGGATATGTTTCTAAACACAGGACAAACAGGGGGACCAATCACAGGCAGCTGTCAGCGGTCATTCAATAGCTGAAAGCTGCCTCTAATTGGTCACAGTGCTCAGCCAATCAGAGGCAGCCCTCACCCATTCATGAATTTTGAATGCATGCGTTATGTGCACAAAAATTTGCGCTTCAAATTCTATTGGTCTAAAAATCACTTCACAGCAGTGCAGGAGAAGACCCGGCTGGATGCACCTGAGCCCCGGCAGCTGCTGAGAGGTGAGTATATATATTTTTTTATTTTTCACACATTTTAGGGAATCTTTTTCAGGGAAGGGCCTATATTTAAAGCCCTTCCCCGAAAATCACTGCAGGGATTGCCGTCAGCCCATTTCTTTCAATGGAGCCGGCTGTAGTGCCGGCTCCTTTGAATTCAATAGGAGAATATCGCGCTCCTCTGCCACAGCTGTGCCAGAGGTTCCTTAGCTTGACTATATGCTCTCAATGGGGTTGGTGCTGCTGCCTCCGGCCCCGTTCAGCACAAAGTGAATCCCCTGGATGCGACAGCATCCGGGGGGTTCACAATCAAAAAACACTGATGCCGCAGTTACCTGTGATTTCAAAACCGGCGTCCTATAATTTTCGCCGCAGGCTTTTTTCCGGATGTAAAATTCGCATGTGAACACTGCCATTGAAAAGCATTGGTTCTATCTAGTGTGATTTTTTTTTTCATGCGCGAAAAGACGCACGTTAAAATGCCCGTATGACTGAGTCCTAAGAAGATGCTGAACCCCCTCCCAATAGAGATTTTACAATTTCTTAACCTGAATATGTCAGCTTGTTCATGAAAAGACAGATGAGTGGTATTAATCTCGGACATGATAACACATTCCAAAATAAAAACATTTGAGAAACTAGAAAGGGAGTACAATCTGGCCAAAGGGGACTTTGTTAATTATGTACAAATTAAAAGTTTAGTAGTGAAATAATGGAAATCTATCCTTGTCGCTCCCCATATTCTTATACAACCTACTACTTAATTCAACGCACTTCAGTTGTAGTTTAAAATATCTGTACTGTACAATCCTTGGGGAAAGAGAAGACGAAGAGGGTAGATATGAAAAAAATCATATCCTCAACTGGGAAAGAGAATTTAAAAAGGAATTTACCGTGGTCCAATGGTCAAAGGCATTTATTTGGGCCCATGAAAGCTCAGCCTTCACCAGCCTACTAGAAAATCACTACAAGGTAGCCACATGCTGGTATTACTTCCCAAGCAGACTTGCCAGGATCTTTCCAGACACACTGGATCAGTGTTGGAGAGATTGTGGGAAGCCAGAGTCCTTATACCACATATTTTGGAGCTGTCAACAAATAATCCCCTTTTGGAAAGAAATATTTGCATCAATATATAAATTCACAGGAATCGGATTGGCGCCTAACCCCCAGATGGCATTACTATTGCTGGAAATGGAAAAGATTCCTAGCAGATACAGACACATAGAGATCAATCTTTTACTAATCGCCAAATTGGCAATAGCAAGGAATTGGAAGACAACAGAGCCACCTTCCCTTCAAAATATTATAGACAGAATGTCTGAACACGGAACTTATGAAAAAATACTAGCTATTAGGAATGACAAACTACCCAATTAGGAGGCTTCTTGGTCACCATGGATAAACTACTACAATAGGAGAACACAATAATAGGCAACCCCGCAGATTAGGGAAACAATCTCCCCTTAAGAGGATAGGGAAAAGTAATATTTAACTACCTTAACACTAGGAAGCGGTAATGTCATAACTCCCACCTCCCCATTCCATCCTCCCACCTTCCCTCCCTGTTAACAGCCTGTTTACCCAGTTCTAACATACAAAATGACTGCAGTGACTTACATATATAAGTTTATTGAAATTGTGTATTACATTCAAGTTTGATGAGTACAAAAGAGATGTAACATTATTATTGCAATAGAAAAATATTGAAATAATAATTAAAAAAAGAAGACAAGGAATGTTGGAGCTCATAAGCTTCTTATTTGTGAATCTAGCTGTAAGGCTACATTCACATTCAGTACAGGGCTCTAAATTTAATGCCAAGAATAGGATCAGATCTCATAAGACAGAGCCATATCCAGAAATTATAAGGGCTTCCTAGCAGTGCTCAGATTGGAATCCCCTCTACACTAAGAGCCAAGCCAAATGCACTCCGCTTAATTACATAAAGTGTGATAGTAGGGAGTGGCTGAAAATGAATCTTCCAATTGTTAAAACGATCTATGCTGCTTTCCTTATGGTGTTACATGTCAAACCATTATTGTTTTTGTATGGCCTAATTTACATCATCATATGCAGCAAAATGTAAAATAGTAAACATAATAAATTACCTCTCCCGACCGAATCGAGCAGAGAGGATTAAGGAGCTCTAGCACCATGCCTGGTGATCCCTGTTAAAAAACACAAATATTAAAGATTAGCATACAAATAGGAGATGGATAAGTATCTCCCCAATGTCACCTGTTGCAAGCCAACGTCTAATAAGGGTCACTCTGAATGTACTATCTCCTATTTGCATAACTTTCCCCCATGCAGCATTATATGGCTTATATAAGACTCTCTATGCAACTTGACACTCTCCACAAGGAGAAACTTTATTTTATTCCTCTAGACCCTCAGTATAAAGCTTTTAAGCTTCTATATAAGCAATTATTTTAAAATCAGTGTAAATGTAGAGATTTTTATGCAATACCCAGGTGAAATGATAGTGCAGTTAAAGACTAAGTGTTAATGACACTGAACACTTTGGTCTCTGCACCCTAATTCTCTGGTGAAAACTAAATGGGTGCTTATGACATTTTTTTTTACTGCTATAGGGCTTCTCCTCTGCCGGTACTGGAAATTCCAAATACTCCATTGTAATATGACATTTGTGAGAATTTAGGATTATATCATTACTTATTTATTACCTGCTACAGCTGTATTGTTTCTCCATGATCTTTTTTGTTAAAACACCAATCAAAACAAATCTAACCTGAAGGTGAAGGCCTTACAAGCATATTACTATTTAGTTATAAGACTACTAGAGGTGGAAGAGTGGGAATAATATATTATGTGTGAGCATAGAATGAATACCTGCCCAAAATAATGTATAAAAGCGCCACATATCAGCCAAGATAACAGTCTTACATACGCTTTATGTGTTTAGGGTCATGAAAATGTTTTTTTTATTCAAGTTCATTAAGTAGTTATTTGATTTAAAAGGAAAACATACCTGAAGAGTATTCAGCACACATTCATCTAAAGTTTGTAACCCTGTATCGAGATCGCAGTGTCCTGAAAAAAATTATGAACAATATTACATGGGTTAATGAGTCAAGAAAGCAAATAAGCATATATTGGCCCTTTACATTCGTTGGTTTCACTTTTTTGCATGTGTGCCATTATATAAAGCCATTAAACACAGTTATGATTTGTAGCCTCAATACAGATACTTACAAATACATTTCTACCTAGATGCTGCTGATTGGCTAATAATATGTGTGTCAATTTCTCATTGGTGGTTTAGTTGCTTGGCGTTTACAAGCTATTAGTGTGTACTAACCCTCTGTAATGTTAAAGAGTAGAAAGTCTGAACAAGCAGTGCTGCAATGTAGAGCATATGTAATGGACAACCTCTGATGAGGTAGTAAGAGGCATTGTTCATAGCTCTGTCCTAATGGATATGTGAAGCAGTCAGCCCAACAGCTACCAATGAAGTGAATGAATAGCAAAGAGGCAACCAACATATAACTTTCCAGACTACATAACTTAAAGCATTAACCTAATGCATGATATATCATATAACAGTTATCAGCAGACTAATCAGGTGACTTACCATTACTGAAAAGGCTGAGGCCAACCAGCATAAAGATAGCGATGCTCTTCATTGTGCAGATTGGGGAGTTCACCTCAGGTTATTGATGACAACAGAGTAGGCTCCTAATTTATATTGTTAAAGTTGGCTGACATCACTAAAGAAGAAAGGTGGAGATAATGATACTGGGATGTGCCAAAAAAACAATGTTCTTTGACATTTAAAGTTTAACATAACAATTGGCATTACTTAGAAGAGTCCACACTGGGCAAATATCCACTTTATAACTTGTGTTCAAAGGATTCAAAATTTGTAATCACTAATCCCTTTATGAAAGAAGCTTGTTACACCAATATTTCCAATGAAACAAAGCAATGATTAGCACTATGATGAGGATGTTAATTGCCCACCATGAAGACCACCCAGTCCATGGGAAATGAAGAAATAAACACACTGCACCCCCTTTATTTTGTTCTTCATAGATACGTATTAAAGGAAACCTTCCAAATTCCAAAAAAAGAGAGTTTCACAGACTCAATCTAATGAAGAAATTAAATTGAAAACACAATTAAGAGAATTTATGTTTTGGCCCTAGTGGATCGCTATCAGAAATTAGGTACAGATAAAGGCTCTATTAGGATTGAAGTAACTGCTCACCAGGGGGAAAGGTGCTGGTATTAGGAAATTCTTTTTTCAGATTTCTGCCCTTAATGTAAACTTATGCTCTGAATTGCATTTTCATCTTAGATTCTTAGGGCGGCTTCAGACGAGCATATGCACAAAGACGATCGCCTGACCGCAATGTATTTGCAGTGAACTAGGTTTATTTGTGTGCCTACTGGTGCATTGTATTGTACTTTTTTGCGCAAACAGGACATGTTCATATGGGTACAACACCCCATTCCACTTGCCCTGATTTAAAAGGCTATTTAGCCTTATGAAATCCAGTTGGGTTCTCTTTGCGTGTGCCTTTTTACACCTCCTATAGACTCTCATGGAAACCTGTGCAGAAACATAGAGCAGGTCCTATTTTTTTTAACACACACATGGAATATGCATAAAAATAATTGTTCCTGTGAAAGAACCCATTGACATAAATTGGTTCTATTCTCTGTGTTTTGCACGTAAATGCATTCCTCTGAAGCTGCCCTTATTATACTGAATTTGTATGATTCTGTGTTTTGAATTTGTGTAGGTTTATTGCGCTTATTCTGCGCATCTAAAAACAGACAAGTGAACACTTCATGGGCAACCAATGGTTCTAATAGATGCAATCATTTTGTGCGCCTATTCATGAGTCATAAGTAAACTCTCAACTAAAAAGTATCAAATGACTGGTGTGAAATGATCTATTCGGCCTCGTTCACACGAGCGCTGTATGTGTGTGCAAAACAACGCATCTATTACAACCCTTGGCTCCTAATGGTGTGTTCACATGTCTGTCTTGAATTCAATGAATGGTTGAGCGCTGCCTGTGATTAGCTGAGCGCTGTGATCAATCACAGGTAGCACTCAGCTGTCATTCAATGAGTGGCTGAGCGCTGCCTGTGATTGGCTGAGCGCTTATCCAATCAGACACAGCCCTTTCAGGAGGCATTGGATTTTAAATCCCCGCCTGCTGAAAGAGCTTCAGCACAGCGCCGGGGAGCCAAGCGGCTTGACGCACTGAGCCCCAGCAGCGGTGGAGAGATGAGTATATATTTTTTTTATTTTATACATGGGCTGCGGGTATCCGTGTCATCACTAAGCGACGGTGCAGGAATTATAAACAAAAAAAGAGGTGTAGTGCGCATGACCGTCTGGGGGATTACACAGTCATGCGCATTACATTTTCGCCGACTTACGCTGCTGTACGCAGGGCCATAGCTCGGCTCACAGCTGTATTCAGCTGTAGGCCTCGGCAAGTAGATTCCGCTTACAGCCATGTGAGCTCAGCCTTAGTCAAGCAGCTCAAGAATAAGCTGTGGATAAGTAATCATAATATTTCTATATTAAATCCTTTTTGCCTTTCTGTCGGAGATTGCCATAGGCTTAATGAGAACCTCAAACCACATACTGGGGGAAAGACCCCCCCCCCTTTACTTTATTAATATCCAATAATTTGTTCCTTAGCCAAACACATTATTAATTGACCGGCTTATAAGAGATCAGAGGTTTTTTTTAACATGTTTTATTAAAGAATCACAATTGCAGCTTTCCTCTTCATTGTTGGGTCTCTTAAGAAGCTCATCAATGGAACACGAGCAGGCAGGGGCATTGCTAGATTAGGCAGAGGCTAAATGTAAGGGGCCCCAATGCAATATGTATAACACAGCCCCCCAATCATTCATGTGCCATTTATAATAGTGGTATTTTCTTATGTTAGGGGGCCTTTTGGCTTAAGGCTCCAGGACCCAGTAGCAACTGCTACCTCTGCACACCCTATAGCTACGCCCCTTTTGTACTGTACAGAGCCCTGAAGAATCTATTGTTCTCTACGCAGAAAGTAATTTAGGCCTCACTCACACAGACGTTATTTACAGCGTTTAGTGCTGCGCTTTTTAGCACAGCGCTATACGCTGTCAGAGTGTCAGGACCAGGGGCTCGCGGGTCCGTTCCCTCTCCACCGGTCCTGTCACACAGCCGACTGCCATGCGGCGCAGGGGACCCCTTTCCTTGTCACCTCCCCTGGCCGCAAGGCTCCTCCTCGCTGCCGGGTCGCTAGGGACGTGGTGGCGGCCACCCCTAGCCGCGTCCTCGGCTTCATGGCAATTCGGCACTCATCTTCTTCTCTGCCTCCGGCAGGCCTGGGGGCAGGGTCCCAGTTGGGGCTGGGTGTTCCCGGTGGCTGTCAGACTCCCAGACTCCCCGCCTCAATCAGCTGCTGGGGCAGGAGCTCTGACAGGATTTAAACCTGTCTGTGTGTGCAAAATGTTGCCAGTGTTAGTTTGGTCTTCCAGCTGCACGTGCGTATTGTTTGACTCCTGTATTAACCCCAGCTTTTTGACTCTCTGCTTTCTGGACCTGACTTAATTTTTGCCTGACCCCTTTATACCGCGTACTCTCCTCTCGCCGACCCGGATAGTCTGACCATTCTTCTGTCCCCGTGTCCTGCTTCCCTAGTGAGTGTAGGGAATATCATCCAGTTGTCGCCCTGGGGCGTAGCCCAGGGGGGCAAGTAGGCAGGGACAGGGGTTGCGGGTTTCTTGAGGGACTTCCAGTATCCCGGACGCCAGTCCTGACACAGAGGCTCCCATTGTTTTTAATGGCGCCTCTCAAACAGCCGCTCAATCGCGATTTTCGAGCAGTGTCTGTTCTATTTTTGGGTGTTTAACGCTCATCAACGATGAGGAGTGCTAAAGGCCGGCGTCTAAAACAAGAGTAAAACACAGCAAAGCACCGCAATTTAAATCTCGACGCTTTCAGCAGCAACGCCCGTGTGAGGGAGGACCAACATCTTGTGGCAGCTTTTAATGAGTGTTATGAGTAAGGGCTTGCTTTACGATATCTGTATAAGTTAAAGGTGTTCTGTGATTAAAAAACAACAATTTTATACTTACCTATTCCTCCTCCGTGTGTCTTCTCACCACACCCTCTACCTGCCGATCTTCTGTCTCTTGCAGTTCCCTCGGTTCACCTCACCTTTGGTAGACGAAAAATCTGCCGGCCGGTGACCAAGCGACCATTCTCTGCAATTTCCTTCCTGCAGGACAATGTAGCGTTCACAGCCTAGCATGGAGTGCCGAGTTATTGCAGAGACTGAGCATGCATGTGAAAAAAATTGAGTAGTATGCACCAATATGCACACAAATCAACCTCGTTCATGGCACAATTACATTGCACTAAAGCCAGCACAATTGTGTATAGTCATCTGAAAAAAACGTTAGGGCAGCTTCATAGGAGTGTATGCACAATTGTGAACACAACGCATTTTTGCCATAAACTAGGTGCTTTTGCGCACGTATTGGTGCATTTTACTGTACATGCGAACGCAGTACGTGTTAACGTGGGCTCGGGACACACCGCTGGCCTGGTTTAAAAGGCTATTTGTCCTAATGAGATCCAAATGTGTTCTGTTTTTAACCGAACTGCGCAGCGTATTGTGCTTTTGCGTGCGTTTTGCGCTTTTGCGTGGGTATTTACACTCCCCACCCCTCAAAGATGAGGTCCTTTGCTGCGTAATATGCAGGAAGCTAGATCAGGTCTTAATTTGCGCAGGAAAACCGAGCAAGCTATGTATTTTTTTCCACAAACACAGTGCACATGCAAAATATGCACAAAAAACTGGTAAAACTTACTGACTCGAGTATAAGCCTAGCTATACTTGAGTATATACAGTGTGTCTGTATAAATATATATACACACACATATTTTAAACCCAGGAACAGGCGCAGTATATTTACCGCATCTGGTCCTTAATGGGTTAAGTGTACAAACCCATTGAAATTAATAGGTTTTATTCACTTTCAGTACAGAATTTCAAATAACTTTGAAGTCTACGAAAAAACTTTGCATCCAAAATCCGCAATGCATGTACAGCAGAAAGCTGGAAATACATATTTCTCCAACAGAAAAATTATGCATGGAAAATTACAGCTGTGAA
Source organism: Eleutherodactylus coqui (assembly GCF_035609145.1). Lineage (NCBI taxonomy): Eukaryota > Metazoa > Chordata > Amphibia > Anura > Eleutherodactylidae > Eleutherodactylus > Eleutherodactylus coqui. The sequence continues at coordinate 269,574,280 of NC_089839.1, read as the reverse complement.
CTATTTCCTATTGCTTTACATGGGGAAAATGCTTGCAGCAGATTTTTCGGGAACAAAAATACACCGATTTTACGCCCCCTATAAGTTCGCTCTTATAAAGCAGTTTAAACAGATAAATATTTTAATAAATGGTAAAATAAAAGATCTTGTTAAAATCTTCATTAAAAACATATTCACAATTAAGACTTCATATGTATGGTTTCATACATAATTCCCGTAACTGATTCTACCAACGACACTCCTGACACAGTGAAGTGTTATGGAATAAGAGGTGTCAGAACAGTTCCTGTATAGCAGGCTCAGACTGGCCATGCAAGTACCTAGATGAAAATGGAGTAATTAACCAGAGCCAGCATGGGTTTGTATCAAATAAGTCATGCCAGACAAATCTAATTTCCTTCTATAACAGAATCACCGACTGGGTTGATCAGGGAAATGCGGTGGATATAGTTTATCTTGACTTTAGTAAAGCATTTGACAAAATATCTCATACTATACTTATTGAAAAAAATGACCAAACATGGGATTGACAAGGCAACTGTTAGGTGGATTCACAGCTGGCTGAGCGATCGGACTCAAAGAGTGGTCATAAATGGCTGCACATCCAAGTGGAAGAATGTATCAAGTGGGGTACCACAAGGCTCTGTCCTAGGCCCAGTGTTGTTCAACATTTTTCTAAACGATCTGGAGGAGGGAATTGATGGGAAACTGATCAAATTTGCCGACGACACTTAGCTAAGAGGGATGTAACGATAAGGAAAAAGAAAAGCTCACTAATAATACTGCGTGGTTACCGCACTATAGATGGATCTTATGCAATGTCATAAATCTTTCCTCGTGTATTCCACACCAAGTATCTATGATAGCTGTTCATCTTCAAAAATACAGTCTTTAGAACACAGAACTCAAACAATTTATTTCGGATAGTGTTTATTTTTTATTAAAACACAATTTTTTTGTCTTTGACAATATGCATTTCTTACAAGTATCTGGAGCCCCGATGGGCTCCAGGTTTACTCCTGCCGTTGCCAACCTCACTATGAATTGGTGGGAAGAAATCTTCATATTTTCTGATCAGAATCCCTATTATAGCCACATGGTACAATATTATCGGTACATTGATGATAGTATAATAATCTGGAGTGATCCACCAGAAATGGATTTAGCTGATGTCACTTTAAAAGCTTTTGAAGGTTATATAAATAATTACAACTGTAATTTGAAATTTACACTAACCAGTGAGAAGATGACTACAGCGTTTCTAGATTTGACATTGAAAGGAAACACTCACACAAATAGGATTGAGACCAGAATGTACAGGAAACCTAGTTTGGGCAATGCAATACTACACGCTACCAGTGCCCACCCCCAGCATACCATCCAGGCCATTCGAATAGAGAAATTAACTAGGGCCAAAAGGGCATGTTCCAGTCCTATGGATTTTGAGGAACAAAAAAATGCAATCTGTCATAGATTACATAAACGCGGCTATAGTGACCGAATTCTAAATATCCATAAAAAAGGTGGATAAAAGAGACAGAACAGATTAACTAACTGTGAACCACAATTAAAGTTTCAGAATAAACAGTTTTTTTCTACTACAAATAGCAGAAAATTTTCTGACATCAAAAAATTAAAATTAAGAATAACTGAAAACCTGCACTATATAAAGAACAGGGAGGCCGGCAAATCCGGAGCAGCCAAACATTTTGTGGCTATACATGAAGGAAAGGTTGATACCTTTCGTTTCTATGGAATTGAAACGGTAAAAAAGGTAGAAAATACAAGATTGATTAGCAATAGAGATGAGCGAACGTACTCGGATAAGCACTACTCGTCCGAGTAATGTGCTTTATCCGGGTATCTCGCCGCTCGTCCTGAAAGATTCGGGGCGCTCCGCTGCTGACAGGTGAGTCGCAGCGGGGAGCAGGGGAGAGCGGGCGGGAGAGAAGGAGAGAAAGATCTCCCCTCCGTTCCTCCCCGCTCTCCCCTGCAGCTCCCCGCTCCGCAGCGCGTCCCGAATCTTTCAGGACGAGCGGGGAGGTACTCGGATAAAGCACATTACTCGGACGAGTAGTGCTTATCCGAGTACGTTCGCTCATCTCTAATTAGCAACAGTTATATGTATGGGAAGCATATTGGATATATAAGTTGAATACGAGGCATCCTGGAGGTCTAAACTACAGAACGGATTAAATATACATCCATTAAGGTTTTGTTTTTTTTTTGCTATTCATTCAGTATAAATTTATGTAAAATTTCTATAATCATGAATTTTTGATATCATATACATTTTTCTATATATTGAGAAATGACCAACGACGATCACCTGTATGGATAGCATATCGGATGTATAAATAGGATACTAGGTATTAGAGATGAGCGAGTATACTCGTTTCGAGTAATTACTCGATCAAGCACCGCGATTTTCGAGTACTTCTGTACTCGGGTGAAAAGATTTGGGGGGCGCCGGAGGGGGGGGGGGGGGGAGGCGTGGCGGAGCGGGGGGTAGCAGCGGGGAACAGGGGGGAGCCCTCTCTCTCTCCCTCTCCCCCCCACTGCAACCCCCCACTCACCCACGGCGCCCTCCGAATCTTTGCACCCGAGTACGGAAGTACTCGAAAATCACGTCGCTCAGGCGAAAAAAGGGCGTGGCCGAGTAGGCTCGCTCATCTCTACGTTGGTATATAAATGGCTTAATTCATATAATGGATTTATACCTATCTGTGTGTTTTTTTTCCGCCTATTAATTCAGTATAAACTTATGTAACATTTCTATAATCATGAATTTTTGATATAATATATACATTTTTCTATATACTGAGAAATGACCAACGATGATCACATGTATGGATAGTACATTGGTTATATATATGGGATACCAGGTATATAAATGGCTCAATTCATAGAATGGATTCATAACTATCTGTGTTTTTTTTTTGCTATTTGTTTAGCATAAGTTCATGTTACATCTCTATAATCAGGGATTTTTGATATTATATACATTTTTCTATGTATTGAGAAATGACCAACGACAATTATTTCTGGCTCTTCTTCTTATTATGATGCAACAAAATGACCAATCCAAGTATAAAAGTCAAATTTATTTTTGGATTGACACCTGAAACATGATAATTTATTAGCAATTATAATTGACTAACAATCACAAGTTTGAAGTTTCATTATGCTTTGCTCTAATCCAGATTTAAATTAGTAGCAGACAAGCAAAGGTCAAGAGTCTAACATGCCAGCTTGTTTTTAATTAAGTTTTAATTATGTTGCTATAAGGCTGGCTGCACGCGGCCGTGATGGGCTCCGCCGCGGAATTCCGCGGTGGAGCCCGTCACGGCGCCCCTCCCCCCCCCAGAGACCCCAATACTTACCTGCGGATCCGGCGTCCTACGTCCCGCATGACGCTTCGGCGTGACGTGCCGCAGCGTCATGTGACATGCGGCCTCCCGTGTCATATGACGCGGCGGCGGTAGGTGGGGAAGTGGTTTCTATTGACTGCAATGGAAGCCGTCCGCGCATACACCCGCAGCAAATAGAGCATGCCGTGGGTGAGGACGGGTGATTTTATGGTGCGGAATTCCGTGGTGGAATTCCGCGCCATAAGCATTGTGCTATTAGGTTCAATAGAACCTAATAGCTGCGGGCAACGCAGCGGATTTCCGCCGCTTATTACGCTGCGGAAATCCGTCTGTGGGAAGGAGCCCTAAAGGAAATTATGTTTTTTACTTGTGTGTGGTGATCAAGATTCATCTTTGAATCGAAACGCGTCCTCTGTTTGGGACTCTATGTGGAACACTCAATTAACCCCTTGAGTGGCGGGTTTCCTACCACCCTGTCGTGCCCACCAGGGCAGGTTTTTAAAAATGATCTAATTATTGTATTTCAACTAATTTGGCAGTTGCGTCTCAAGAGCCATAACTTTTTCATTTTTCCATTGACATGGCCATATAAGGGCTTGTTTTTTGCAGGACAAGTTGTGATTTTTTAAACAGGGGGGGAGGAAAAAAGAAATGGGGAAAATTAGAAAAAAAGGGGCCATGTCATTAAGGGGTTAAATAATGTATTAACTTCCTTCTCTGGGTCATTACGATGCATGGATACCACATGTGTGATTATATTTTTGATTTTTTACAAAGTAAAGGGAGACAAGTGTTTTTATTATTTTTTTTATAATTTTTTTACTTTTTTTTTTTTTTTAATGTTTTTTTTTTTCTTTTGTCCCTTTAGGGGACTTCCACAGGGACCCATCAGGACCCCTGATCACATTCCGGGGGTCCGATGGTGACAGCCCTTTACATGCTGCAGTGAAAGCCCTTTACATGCTGCAGTCACATAGACTGCAGCATGCAAAGGGTTAACACAGCAGAGATCGGAGGTTTTCTCTGATCTCTGCTGTAAGAGCTAGTACCTAGCTGTCCTCTGACAGCTAACAACCAGCTCTCCCTGCCACAGAGACCATCGGCTTGCTTCTGACAAGCCGATGGTCTCTATGGCAACCTGTAAACAAAGCAGGAGATAGCCGGCATTTCGGCAATATCTTCTGCTGGTTTTTCAAAGCCCTTGCTTTGTTCTCTGTGGGTCTGTGCAGGCAGAGCACACTTTCATAGCTTGTGGCATTGTGCTCTGCAGCTCCCATAGTGATACATAGCCCGGAAATCTTCAGGGCTATGTTGCTATGAGCAGTGGAGCTCCTCACGGAAAATTTCCGGGCGTGCCACTCAAGGGGTTAATAAAGGCTTTCTTTTTTCACGGGACACCGACAACTTACTTTTTGCTTATCTGAATTTACCTTCATAATGCTGACTAGGAGGGCTAGCTAACACTAGGGAAGAGAGAGAAAGTATTCAAAAAGATCTAGAAAAGCTTGCACAATGGGCGGCGACTAACAGAATGGTATTTAACAAGGAGAAATGCAAAGTCCTACATCTGGGGAAAAAAATGAATAAAGCACATACAGAATGGGAGGAATTGGACTAAGCAGCAGCACATGTGAAAAAGACTTGGGTATACTAATAGATCAGAGACTGAACATGAGTTAACAATGTGATGCAACAGCCAAAAACACAATTCTGGGATGTATTAAGAGAAGCATAGAGTCTAGATCACGGGAGGTCATTATTCCCCTCTACTCTTCCTAAGGGCTCCTGCACACTTGCGTTTTTCTTGCACATTTTTTTCACGCGATATTGTGTTTTTTTCACGCGATTCTCCATGGGACTTTCTAATGTTAAAAATGCATCGCACAAAAATTGCAAAGCACCAACTTGTGATAAGTTTTTAACATTAGAAAGTCCCATTGACAATCATGTTAAAAAAATGCAGCAATATCGCAGCGTTAAAAAAAACGCAAGTGGGTGTGAGCCCTTAGTCAGACCTCTGATATGGATTGGTACTAAATGTACTCGATGACGAATATCTGCCCCCTTCCTGATTAGCAGGTCTAAGGCCTGAGGCCTGTGCATGCAGAAAAGAATCACACTGGAACCTGCTGTTCAGCTAAATGATACTTCTTTATTCTAATCAAGTTGCATAGGGTTTTATAGGCGGTATGCATAGTTGGTACGTCATGAAGTACGAATCTGTAGCTGATTGATTATTGTCTTTATATGGGTCTCTTCCTCCAGGAGCTGAGATCATTATCTTGAAATTCCTAGACGAGGGAGTTTCCATCTTTAGTAACATGGTGGGCGAGGGGGAGGCAGTGTTTGTTAGTGAGGAAAAGAAGCCCATAATTGCAATAGACATTTTACATAGTTTATTACAATCCATCACACCTCATCTGGAATACTGTGTTCAGTTCTGGGCACCCCACTTTAAAAAAAGACATAAACAAACTGGAGCAAGTTTAGAGAAGAGTTACCAAAATGGTGAGCGGTCTGCAAATCATGTCCTATGAAGAACAGTTTAAGAATCTGGGAATGTATAGCTTTCAAAAAAGAAGGCTGAGAACACTTAATAGCTGTCTACAAATATCTGAAGGGTTGTCACAGTGCAGAGGGATCATCCCTATTCTCATTTGCACAAGGAATGACTAGAGGCAATGGAATGAAAATGAAAGGGAGGAGACACAAATTAGATATTAGAAAAAACTTTCTGACAGTGAGGGTAATCAATGAGTGGAACAGGTTACCACAGGAGGTGGTGAGTTCTCCTTCAATAGAAGTCTTTAAACAAAGGCTGGACAAATAGCTGTCTGGGATGATTTAGTGAATCCTGCAGTGAGCAGGGAGTTGGACCCGATGACCCTGGAGGTCCCTTTCAACTCTACCATTCTATGATTCTATGAGGTGGGCCCTGAACCAAGAGTGCTACCCTATGGCCCTGCACTATGGTTAAACTGGCAGAGATGCTGTATGCTGCCTATACAACCATATAATAAACTGGCAGGTTTATCTGTTTATATAGTCTCATAGACTGGGCAAGATTACATGTACCGTGAATATAAAGTCTACACATCCCGGTTACGGCTCCTGCACACTTGCGTTTTTCTTGCGCGTTTTTTTTCACACAATATTGCTGCGTTTTTTTTCACGCAAATGTCAATGGGACTTTCTAATGTTAAAAACACATTGCACAAAAATTGCATAGCACTAACTTGCAATGCGTTTTTAACATTAGAAAGTCCCATTGACAATCGCGTGAAAAAAACGCAAGTGTGCAGGAGGCCTTAAAATGTCATGTTTTTGTCATGTTAAAAAAAAAAAAAAAAAAGAATTGTTTCAGATTTTTTTTTCCACTTTCAATGTGACCAATTATCTGTACAATTCTATTGAATTTAATCCACTTCTTGTTGACGTCTTCACTGTGCTCCATGGTACAAGTAATGCCTTGGAGATTTTTTTGGTCCCCTTCTCCTGACTGATACTTTCAACAATCAGATTCTTTTGATGTGCTGTTAGCTCCTTATGGCTTGTGCTGAAAATGCAATAAAGAAAATGTCAGGAAAATCCTCCTAGAAGAGCTGAACTTTATATGGGGTCAATCAGAATCACTGTACATAATGGCAGCGGAGTACTGACTACTAGAGATGAGCGAGCACGCTCGTTCGAGCATTAGCATACTCAAAAGTACTCGTTACTCGGGCGAGCACCACGCGGTGTTCGATAAAATTTCACCCTCTCCTCCCCACATGTTTAGTGGCTTTTTTAGCCAATGAACATGCAGGGAAGGCTTTGGCACCTCAACCCCGTGGACGTCTATAGCAGTGATTGCCTGGCTGGATCAGGTGACCTAGGATCATAAAAACCCAGGTCACCTGATGATCGCCTCACACGGAGCCTGGATTAGCTGAGGGACAGAGCTGCTGTGAATGAGGGAGAGCGTTCATGTAGGCTAGAAGGAGCTTTTAGGCAGGGAATCATCTTCAAAGAACCCAACAGTCCTTTTTAGGACTACAACTCCACTTTTGTGCATCATCAGTTTGGCTGCCTGGGACCAGTAGTGCGCACAAAGCATTCTGTTATTTGTGCTGCTGGGTTCTGTAGTTCTAAGCTTCCTAGCAGCACAGCCCTCACAGGGTTAATTGATTTAGCTGGCTGGGTGTTGTACTTCCTGCTAGCCAATCTCCTGGGTCTGTGCTCACATATAAATCCAGCTCCTGGTCAGTCTCTGTCTGGTGTTGAGGGTGAGCAATCATGAATCCTTGTCTGTTGCAAGCTTGCTGTGTGATCTGTGTCTTGTTGGTTCATGTCCGTTTGTTCGTTTATACTGTGACAGTTTTGTGTCAGCTTGCTGTGTGACCTGTGTCTGGTGCTGCTGGACTCCTGGTTAGTGTAGGGACTAGCGGTATAGCCAGGAGCTGTGAAGTGGCCCGCTAGCTTTCCTGTTTTGTACAAAATGTCAACTAATACCTGGCATTTATATTCAGCGTATCATCTGCTATTAGTGTTTGCATTGTGGCTGCTGTATGCTGTGTATTCTGGCTCTGTGTATCCTGTTGTTCAGTCCCTGTCATGTTAATGTGTCCTGTTCTGGTGCGTGGCTCCTAGGATCAGCTAGGGCCCAGATCTGAAGACCACTGGGCTACCCTTATTGGGGCAATGTCCCCGCTTAGGTAGGGCCAGGTCAACCCCCTTGTAGCACAGGGTCAGTTTGCCAGAAACCTGTGAACTCATCCAGTCCCTTTTGGGTACGATCGTGTGGGCCCCGTGCTTAGTCTGCCCACCCGATCGTAACACATTCACAAGCATCCCGGCTGTATACTGCATACTGTTACCAGTTCTATACAGTATACTGCTACTGGTGTACACAGATTATATAGGAACTAACAAAACTCCTCATTTTTCATTTTTTTAATTTGTTTTTGGCTGAAAGCATTTGCATAATAGGACCAAGTATGTGTCCTGTTAATCCACACTATATAACAAGACTGTACACATTTTACACTGTCTATTTTTGGCTTAAAGTGTACGTAAAATGCCCTTACTGTGTGTCCTCTCGATCTGCACTATATAACAAGACTGTGCACATTTTACAAATCTATTTTTGGCTTAAAGCGTATGCAAAATACCTCACAGTTTGCGTAACATTTTAACGCAGTGCATTATACAGCATGATCAACACTAGGGGTAAGGGTCGAGGACGTGGACGTCCGAATGAGGGTGTGGGCAGAGACTGAGGTCCTGGGTGGGGTGAAACAGTGCCTGCTGCTGAGGGAGAAGTGTATGTACACTCCCTAGCTTCATCTCACAGTTTGCAGGTCCACGTAGTAGACCATTATTAAAACCACAACAGTGCGATTAGGTGATGACGTGGATAGTGGATAACACGTCCAGTAATTTATCAACCACCCAGTCTTCCACGCAGTTCACTCATGCTAGCCAGGGGACTGGACCTGTGAATGCTCACGCTGCTCCTCCCTTCTCCCAGGCTGGTCACTGCAGGAAAAGGAGAGATTCAGAACAGGCATACTCACAGGAACTGTTCTCATGTCCCACCCGAGAAGTTTTTCGTGACTGATGTCCAAAATTTGAACCTTTCACAGTCTCAAGGTAATGAGAGTGGGGACTTCCAAGTAGTGTCTCAAGAAGTATTTGTTGAGGATTATGATAATGATGATGGGACACAGTTGTCTGTCAGTGAGGTTGTTGTTAGGGCAGTAAGTCTGAGGGAGGAGCAGACTGAGGATTCAGAGGAAGAGCTAGTGGATGATGAGGTAACTGACCCGACCTGGGTTGGTAAGCCTACTGAAGACAGCGCTTCAGAGGGGGCGGCACGGGCAGCACCAGAACAGGTTGGAAGAGGCAGTGGGGTGGCCAGAGGGAGAAGCAGGGCCAGAGCAAGTAATCCCTCAACTGTTCCCTACAGCACCTCCTCATGGTAAGCTCATGTGCAGAGGGCTAGGTGTTCGAAGGTCTGGAGGTTTTTTAATGAGAGAGTGGACGACCAATGAACAGTGGTGCGCAACCTGTGCCGCACCAAGATCAGCAGGGAAGCCACCTCTACCAGCCTAACCACCGCCACCATACGCAGGGATATGATAGCTAAGCACCCGATGAGATGGAGTAAAGGCCATTCACCACCTGCGGGTAACACCACTGCCTCTTTCCCTGTCACATGCTGGCACTGAGATGCAATCTCCCTCCCAGGATGCAGGCACAAGTGTCTTGCGCCCTGCACCCACCCCTTCACCTGCACGGTCCTCCACTGCCTCCAACAATGTGTCCCAGCGCAGCATTTAATTGTCCGTAACACAAATATTAGAGCGCAAGTGCAAGTATGCAGCCACCCACCCGCATGCACAATCTCTAAACGTGCATATCTCCAAACTGCTGAGCCTGGAGATGCTACCATGTAGGCTGGTAGAAATTAAGGCTTTCCGCCACCTCATGGCGGTGGCCGTCCCTCGCTACTTGGTCCCCAGTCGCCACTATTTTTCCCACTGTGCTGTCCCTGCCCTACACCAGCACGTGTCACGGAATATCAGCCGTGCCCTCACCAACGTGGTTACTGGGAAGGTCCATTTAACCACCGACACGTGGACAAGTGCTGGCGAGCATGGACACTACATCTCCCCAACGGCATATTGGGTTAACCTGGTGGAGGCTGGGACCGAGTCTGACCCTGGGTCTGCTCATGTGCTACCCACACCGAGGATTGCAGGTCCTACCTCGGTCATGGTTGCTCCAGCTTATTATGCCACCTCCTCCAACCCCCCCAACTCCTCCTCTACCTCTCAATTACCATCTGTGAGCACGTCGCCATCAGTGGTAGCTCGAGGGTCTTCAGCACTGCTGTGGGGAAGCGTCAACAGGCCGTTCTGAAACTCCTGAGCTTAGATGACAAGAGGCACACCACCCAAGAGCTGTTACAGTGTTTGACGGAGCAGACAGATCTGTGGCTTTCGCCGCTGAACCTCCAACCAGGCATGGTTGTGTGTGGCAATGGGTGTAACCTGCTGGCGGCTCTGCAGCTTGGCAGACTAACACACGTGCCATGCCTGGCCCTCGTGTTTAATCTGGTGGTTCAGCGCTTTCTTAAAAACGGCCCCAATTTGTCTGAGCTGCTCAGCAAGGTGCGTCGCGTGTGCGCACATTTCAGAAAGACCACCACAGGTGCTGCCACCCTCAGGACCCTGCAACAGTGCTTCCAGCAGACAGTTCACCGACTGTTGTGCTATGTGCCCACACGCTGGAATTCAACTTTGCACATGTTGGCCAGGGTTTACGAGCAGCGTGGAGCCATTTTTGAATACCAGCTGCAACATGCCCATCGGAGTGGTAGTCAGCCTCCGTACTTCTTCACAGAGGAGTGGGCATGGATGTCTGACATCTGTCAGGTGTTAGGAAACTTTAAGGAGTCAACACAAATGTGAGCGATAATACCGCCATTATCAGCGTAACCATCCCACTGCTTTGCCTGCTGAGAAGTTCGCTGCTAAGCATTAAGGCAGACACTTTGCGGATAGAACAGAAGATGGGGATGACAATATGTTGCTTGATAGCCAGACCACACTCAGGTCTGTTTCTCAGCGTGTATTGGAGGAGGAGGAGGAGGAAGAGGAGGGGGAAGAGACTGCTGCCCGCACTGCAGAAGGTACCCATGCTACTTCCTTCACATCTGTTCAGCGTGTATGGGCTGAAGAGGAGGTAAAGGAGGAGACTGAGAGTCAACCTCCTAGTGAGGACAGCGATGTGTTGCGTACTGGGACTCTGGCACACATGGCTGACTTCATGTTAAGCTGCCTTTCTCGTGACCCTCGCATTAGACGCATTCTGGCCAACACGGATTACTGGGTGTTCACCCTTCCCGACCCACGGTATAAGGAAAACCTTTCCACTCTCATTCCCGAAGAGGAAAGGAGTACGAGAGTGATACAATAATACTAATAATCTTTATTTGTATAGCGCAGACATATTCCGCAGCGCTTATATAGACAAGGGGAATACAGAGAGACAAAAGTACAAAAATTACAGAAGCACGGTTACATAGTAATCAGTTGATGGAAAAATAGGGGTGAGGGTCCTGCTCCAATGATCTTACATACTACAAGTAATGGGGTGATACAGAAGGTAAAATGGCTGGAGATGTGCACAGTATAGCAAGGTGGAGAGTGAGGGATGCTATACACAGACAATAGTCAGACATTTAGCTGTGTCATGGCAGAATCGTTATGACTGCAGGAGCGGTTTATGACGGCTAGCAGGGATTGCAGTCAATAGGTCAGGGAGCATGTTATCATACGGAGTATAGAGGCGTTTATTTAGGGAATGCAGTATGCCTCCCCGAAGAGGTACAGTTTTTCGAGTGCTAGATTGCCCGGGTAGCCTTTGGTAATGCGTTCCAGAGGACCAGTGCTGCTCTGGAGAAGTCTTGGAGGCGGGAGTGAGAAGTTCGAATTAGAGGGGTGCGCAGTCTAGTTTCATTAGCAGAGTGGAGAGCCCGTGCTGGGTGATGGATTGAGATGAGGGAGGCAATATAGGGTGGTGAGAGATTGGAGTCGAATATGACCCCCAAGGCAGCGGGCATGCTGTCTTGGAGTTATGGTGGCTCCACACACTGAGATAGAGATGTCAGGATAAGGTCGGTTAGTGGAGGGTGGAAATACCAATACGTCAGTTTTAGAGAGGTTTAGTTTAAGGTAGAGAGAGGACATAGTGTTAGAGACAGCAGACAGACAGTCGATTATGTCACAGGAAGAGGTGTATAGCTGGGTGCCGTCAGCATAGAGGTGGTATTGGAGGCCAAATCTCCTGATGGTTTGTCCAATAGGTGCTGTGTAGATAGAGAAAAGGAAGAGGCTGAGGACCGAGCCTTGGGGCACCCCAACAGCAAGGGGAAGAGAAGGAGAGGTAGAGCCAGCAAAGGAGACGCTGAAAGAGAGGTCAGATAGGTAAGAGGAGAACCAGGAGAGAGCAGTGTCCTTTAGGCTGATGGAGCAAAGCATACTGAGGAGGAGTTTGTGGTCGACAGTGTCAAATGCTCCAGAGAGGTCGAGGAGGATCAGCAGGAAGTAATTGCCCATCAATTTGGCTGTCAGTAGGTTGTTGGATACCCTTGTAAGGGCAGTTTCTGTTGAGTGTTGGGGTCGGAAGCCAGACTGTTGGGGGTCGAGGAGAAAGTTCTGTGATAGATAGCTTACAAGGTGGGAGTAAACTAGGCGTTCTAGTAGTTTGGAGATAAAGGGGAGGTTTGAGATGGGTCGATAGTTGGCAGCATCAGTCGCGTCAAGAGTCGGCTTCTTTAGCAGTGGGGATATGATGGCGTGTTTGAAGAAGAGGGAAAGATGCCAGAGGTCAGAGAGAGGTTGAATATAGTGGTGAGATGGGAGATGACCCTGGGCAGAGGGATCGGAGGAGGTGTGAGGGGAGAGGGTCGCTAGCGCTGGTGGTGGGGCAAGCGGAGAAGAGCAATTTGGAGGCTTCTTCCTCTGTGGGAGGTCTGAGTACAATACCATAAGGCCCTGGTGAAAAAGCTGATACTAAACTTCCCATTTGACAATGCTAGCGGTAGAGGATGTAATTCAGTGGGCGAACAAGCAGGGAAGACGAGGGGAATAGGCAGCATGTCCAGCGCAGGCAGGGGAACACTCTCCAAGTTTTATGGCACCCAAGCCAGACTGTGTCACCACTCCCCAGTCTAGGCTGAGTAGGAGGGAACAATGTAAAAAGATGGTGAGGGAGTACATAGCTGACTGTACCAATGTCCTCCGTTATCCCTCTGCTCCATACAACTATTGGGTGTCAAAGCTGGACACATGGCACAAACTTGCGCTGTACGCCTTGAAGGTGCTGGCCTGCTCTGCCGCTAGCGTGTTATCAGAGAGGGTGTTTAGTGCTGCGCGGGGGGGGGGGGGGGGGGGGGGTTTATCATGGATTATACACTTATTAAGAAGAACAAAGGCTGGATTTCCCCTGACTTCTCTTCTCCACCGGTGGAAAGCGGCTTAACATAAAGTATCTTTAGGCTGGAACTGGAGTACAATGCACTCTCTATCACCTTAAAAAAGGATAGAAGTAGCTTGGTCTTGGTGTATCCTTCTCTGATCCTCCTCCTCCTCCTCCTCCTCCTAAACCAGCATGTTAGCACGCTGAACAGCAAATTCTTCAGAGGGCCAAAAGGCTCTGTAAAAACTTTTTTTTTGGAGGGCTGCCTCCAGACTCTGTCAAAACAATTTTTTTCTGAGGGCCTGTTTGCACCTTAATGACCAGGCTAAATTTGGGAAATCTGACATGTGTCACTTTAACATAGAATAGCTCCGTAAAGGTTTTGCACATCCAAGTGATTCTGATATTGTTATTTCGCCACATGTTGTACTTCATCTAGCTGGTGAAAATAGTCCGATATAATTTGTGTATACATATTAAAAGTGCCAATATTGGGAAAATTAAAAAAAAATTATTTTCACATTTTCAATTGTAATATATCAAATATGTGCAAACATACTGTACAAACTTTTGCTAAGCTATATATTACCATCTATTTACTTTATTCTGAATGCACTTTTGAAAAACTTTTTAATGTTTATTTTAACCATTTAGGAGACATACAAATTTAACATTACTCTTCAGTATTTTGAGGAACACTTTGTTTTCCTACACCAAGCCAAGATTGCAAAGGCTCATAGGTGTCAGAATGATAGATACCCCTACAAATGACCCCATTTTAAAAACTACACCCCTTATTGTATTCACTGAGGGGTGTCATAAGTATTTTGACCCCACAGTTTTTTTCAGGAATGAATTCAATTTAGAGGAGAAAAAGTAAAATTTCATATTTTTGCAAATGTCATTTTAAATACATATTTTTTTCCTATAGTTTACATGAAAATGTGGATTTACACCCCAAAATGGATCCCCCTGTTTGTCCTGTGTTCAGAAATATACCCATTGTGGCCCTAATCTTATATCTGGATACACAACGGGGCCCAAAATGAAAGGAGTAGTCAGTGTCTTTCAGAACAGAAATTTAGCTTGAAGGCGTTTTAGGCCCCATAGTACACATGTAGAGTTCTTGAGCGCCCAAAACCATAGAAAACTACCACAAATGACCCCATTTTGAAAACTAGACTCCTTAACGAATTAACTAGGGGTGTGCTGCCTATTTTGACACCACCGTTTTTGAATGAATTCAAGCAAAGCAAAAAGGAAACAATTGTGAGTTTTTTCCCCCATTTTTTTGGCTATTCAATCATTTTAAAAACAATTTTTTTGTACAGCACACATATGAATGAAGACTTGCACCCCAAAATAGATACCCCTGTTTGTCCTGTTTTCACAAATATACCCAATGTGGCCCTAATCTTATGTCTGGATGCACAACGGAGCCCAAAATAAAAGGAGTAGTCAGTGGCTTTTAGAGCATAAATTTAGCTTGAAGGCCTTTTATGCCTCATACCACACTTGTAGAGTTCTAGAGCGGCCAAAACTATAGAGAACCCCTACAAATGACCCCATTTTGAAAACTAGACCCCTAACGCGTTCATCTGGGGGTGTACTGTGTATTTTAACTCTACAATTTTTGAATAGATCTAAGCAAAGCAGTAGGAAAAAATTATGATTTTCATTTTTTGGGCAATTGTGTCAATTTAAAAACAGTTTATTTTTGTACAGCACACATATAAATGAAGACTTTCACCCCAAAATGGATACCCCTGTTTGTTCTGTGTTCAAAAACATATCCATTCTGGCTCTAATCTACTTACAGGACACATCGCAAGGCCTATAATGGAAGGAGCACCCGTTGGATTTTTAGGGTACAACTGAATAAATTCCAGGCCCCATTGCCCACTTATAGAGCCATTGAGCCATTGAGCAAAAACTATAAGGAACCCCCTCAAATGACCCCATTTTGAATACTAGACCCCTTAACAAATTCCTCTAGCGGTGTACTGCACATTTTGACGCCATAGTATTTGAATGAATCTAAACAAACAGGAAAAAATTACGATTTTCAATTTTTGATCAATTTTGTCAATTTAAAAACAGTTTTTTTGTACAGTGTACATAGGAATGAAGACCCCAAAATGCATACCCCCCTTTGTCCTGTGTTCAGAAACATACCCATTGTGGCTCTAATCTACTTACAGAACCCATGGCAAGACCTATAATGGAGGGAACACCCATTGGATTGCAAAGCACAACTGAATAAATTCCAGGCCCCATTGCTCACTTGTACGGAATAAAAATTGACTCCCTAAAAATATCCCCCCCCCCTCAGCACCCTTTTCGGCATTCCCCAAATCTAGATAAAAGTAATAATGTGAACTGTGTGGTATTTCCGAAGACTTGGGTAATTACAGAGGCTGGTTAGGATGGGTACATGGGTACATGGGGCATGCTTTTTTTGGTGGTATTTCTTGACTTCAGCAGCAGGGATGGGGTGTAAAAAGTGGCTCTCTGTGAGTCTTCGTAAGCTTGGTGAGGTGCGGCGGTCTCACACAGAAGGCACTCAACAAGCTGCTCCTGGAACTGCAGGAAGGCGAACGTTGCCGGGGCTTCTGGTAAATTACGTATTACAGGTAGCAGTCTGAATAACACCAGGCTCACATGGCCGTAGGTGGAATCTGCTGTGACCCTGCATACGGCCGCGTAATGTACTGCGCATAACTGCCTACTCACACAGGTGGTCATGTGCAGTACACCTTTTTTTGGTTTGTATTTCCCAACGCCGTTGCTTAGCAATGACACTGGTACCCGCAGCCTGTACACAATGTAGTTGCGTATGAGCTGCGGGTATATCTGCGACCATGGAGCACAATGGGCTCTATGTTGTGGATATCCGCAGTAAAATAGAACCTGCTGCGTTCTCTTTTCTGCAAGTGGATTATGTAATTCCAACCCACTAATGTCAGCGGAATTGTGTAATCCAGTGCAATTGATCTGGGTATTACCGTGGATCAGACGCATGCGGAATCCATAATTCCTATCCAGATATCTGAGACTGGCCTAAGGTAGATCGCTACTAGAGATGAGCGAGCACCCAAATGCTCGGGTCCGCGTTATTCGAGTCAAGCTTTTCATAAAATTCGAGAGCTCTACTCGGGTAACGAACCCCATTGACTACAATGGGAGACTCGAGCATTTTTGTATGTGGACCGCAGGGTCCCGAGCTTTTTTTTTTCTTTCTTGCTCTCTCTCTCCTTCCCCTTCCTGCCAGACCAAAAATTTTCAAATGACGCGTGCTGTGTCGCAGCGGGGAGAAGCCAAAAGCTGGGGCAGGGTGAAACGCGATTTGATGCTCGTTCAAGTAACGAGCACCATCGAGCACGCTAATACTCGAATGAGCATCAAGCTCGCCAGAGTACGTTCGCTCAACTCTAATCGCTACCTTTTTATCACGTGACCGGGGACCGCTTAACGAGGTCACTGCTCCTGGCTCACGGCGACCGCTGGGAGCAAGGAGATTTTCAGTTGCCTGAGCTCCCCGACTCCTGCACATGTGTCCAGCAGTTTGCTGGCGGTCGCATGTGCAGAATCCGGGAAGGTTCAAGGAAGAGGATCGCGTTGGGGTTCAAATACCGAGGCCACCGGTGAAAAGTTTCATCTCCTCTCACCGATGCAGATGAAACTTCACTATTTTAAAACTTTTATGTGATCCCCTGTGAAATCTCCAGGCTCTTGGCTCAGTTTTGTAGCCAGAAGCAGAGAGAATTTAAATTATCCTGGCAATCCACAGCTTTTTTGCGACAGGCGTGTGCGCAGAAGCTGATATGGAGATCACAGTCCAGGCGGCGCAGCACAAGAGGTGAGACTGGCACCTGTAGCTCCGGGTAACAGTATTGTTTGCCTTACATTATCACCTGTACATGCTGCCATCTTACAGCATATACTGTGTTAAGGACCTTGCAGGCTTGACCCTATCAGAAGCTAGGGGTCTGAGAGGGGCATTCCTCCAGTCAAACCCCTAGCTTCTGGTGGCGTCAAGATACACTAATACCCCAGGTTATATCTGATTGTATTAATGTGAGGTCATAAATGCAAGCACAATGGAAAATAAGGTGCCTCACATACTTGGAAACTTATCTGTGAATATATTGTTTGATCCTTCATCCTGCGAAATTTGGCTTTAAAACAATTTCTATGAATAACTTCAGTTGACATTTTAAACCTTTATCACTAAATGTCATATTAACAAATTGTGGACATTTAAGATAAAATATTGTTGTTGTGTTCAGTCAAGAGATGATAAGTTTCTGTCACAGGAAGATTACTGTCATTCTAGCAATACAGGAGAAACAATGGAGCTCTTCTCAGAGCTGTTATTGTTCTCTTATGTTCATTGGACAGTTGGCCCCTTAATAGAGCGAGTTGGACAATTGGTCCCTTTGAATGCAGAGCATTTGGCAGCCATAACTTAATTTTTAGTTCTGTTGCCAAATGACGTCTTGTTTTGTTGAGAACAACTTACAATGTTTGTGGCACCGTTTTAGGGGTTCTCATATACATTAGAAATTAATTTATATTGAGGGTTCAGTCAGACGGGCATTTTTATGTTCGTATGTTACCTGCGTTTGCGATCCGCATATAGATGAACCAATATATATATATATATATATATATATATATATATATATATATATATATATAAAAGAACCAAGGCTTTTCAATGGCAACGGTCACATGCCCGATATTTACCTGCGCACAAAAATGCACAGCGGTAAATATAGGGCAGCGGATTTTAAAACGCAAGTACCTATGGCATCTGTCTTTTTTGGATATGAAACCTCTGGATGCTGTCATATCAAGGGGTTTCACCATGTGCTCTATGGGGCCGGAAGCAGCAGCGCCGACCCCATTGAGAACATACAGTGAAGATCGCGATCCTCAGGCGCAAGGTTCTCCCATTGAATTCAATGGAGTCGGCGCTACAGCCGGCTCCATTGAAAGCAATGGGCGGCCGACGAGCCCTGCAGTGATTTTCTGGGAAAGACTTTATATATAAGCCCTTCCATGAAAATCATCCCTAAAATGTGTAAAAAATATATATACTCACCTTTCTGCAGCTGCCGGGGCTCAGGCGCGTCTAGCCGGGTCTTCTCCTGAAGCGCTTTCAGCAGGTGGGGATTTAAAATCTCCGCCTGCTGAAAGGGCTGCCTCTGATTGGCTGAGCACTGCGACCAATCAGAGACAGCACTCAGCCAATCAGAGGTCTGTTCCTATTAACATCAGAGTGTTCCTGTATGGATCTATCTCGACTTAGAATAACCCCTGGTATACCCATCTATTTCAAGACTTTTAATCGGGCATTCCCCTGTCCTGTTAAAACCATTCTATGATTGTGGGGGGTATAGGTGTTATATGTATATGTGTCAGTCTAAGCCCTGTATGTTTTAAAAGTCACTTGTGTATTCACACAGACAAGTCAAGCCAGACATCTCTGGTTGCAATCATTAAGCACCTGTGGGAGGCCAGTACTTATTTTTTATGACCTGTTATAATGTAGGATGTGTATTTGATTAATATAAAGTGTGACAAATAACTTATCAAGGAAGCCATAAACGACTTATCTAAGTGTTCATGAAGAAAGGACTGATGTTTGTTTTGGATAAAATATATACAAATTGCCAATGCATAAAATATTTTTTTGGGGGGTGTAAACATTCATAAATTATATATATAACTGTTAAAATGTTTTTTCTACTATTCTTTTTCTCCTCTAGGCCAGTTTTACATGGCCTAAAAATTCATGTGAGATGGACTTCCGGTTCCGGCGCCATGGAGTAAGCACCAGGGACACAGAGCTCCGGTAACCCCGCTCCAGACACAGACCTAATCACAGCTGCTGTCAGCCCTTAAACCCCGAGAGCCAGAACACCGCTCTGGAGAGGCACCACGGATCACCCGAAGGAGAAGGGAGACAGCGGCGCCAACCTCGCCAGCCCCGCTACCCCCGCTGCCGGCCAGCACCCCCATAGCAGCCCCGATACCTTTATCCACGGAGCCTGCCCGAGTGGACCGCTGCTGAAGAGTGGAACCCCCGGAGTTCCGCCGACATATATATAGATAGCGCTCCTGTTATAATGTAGGATGTGTATTTGATTGATATAAAGTGTGACAAATATCTTATCAAGGAAGCCATAAACGACTTATCTAAGTGTTCATGAAGAAAGGACTGATGTTTGTTTTGGATAAAATATATACAAATTGCCAATGCATAAAATATTTTTTGGGGGGTGTAAACATTCATAAATTATATATATAACTGTTAAAATGTTTTTTCTACTATTCTTTTTCTCCTCTAGGCCAGTTTTACATGGCCTAAAAATTCATGTGAGATGGACTTCCGGTTCCGGCGCCATGGAGTAAGCACCAGGGACACAGAGCTCCGGTAACCCCGCTCCAGACACAGACCTAATCACAGCTACTGTCAGCCCTTCAACCCTGAGAGCCAGAACACCACTCTGGAGAGGCACCACGGTTCACCCGAAGGAGAAGGGAGACAGCGGCGCCAACCTCGCCAGCCCTGCTACCCCCGCTGCCGGCCAACCGCGCAGCAAAGCACCCCCATAGTAGCCCCGATACCTTTATCCTCGGAGCCTGCCCGAGTGGACTGCTGCTGAAGAGCGGAACCCCCGGAATTCCGCCGACATATATATAGATAGCGCTCCTGCCACAGCGCGGACGGCGTCCCTGGGAGGCGGAGGGAGCACAAGTGTGAGACGGTAGGAGACACGTGTCCCCCTTCCTCCAGGCAGAGCCAGCGGCGGCCATATTGGTCTCTTCCCTATAGGCAGGGGACCATAGTAAAAGCCTCATAGAAGACAGGGAGCTAAGAACCTGTCTCCCCCTGTGGGCAGCTTCAAAAAACCAGTAGGGACCAGACAGGGAGGAATGAAATCCCATACAAACACGCCATCAGTCTCACAGAACACACCCGAATCTACTGGTGCATGAGGCCCATGAAAACTTAAATATAAACAAACTCTTATCTCTCCTGAGATCGGTACACCTACCACTCGTGCAACAATATAATCTGAGCATACCGCCTGCGGTCCGTCCACTTGTACAACAATATACGCTGCGCATAACGCCGGCAGTCTGACTACTCTTACATCAATATACTCTACGCATAACGTCTGCAATCCTGCCACCCGCGCAACAATATACGCTGCGCATAACGCTTGTAGTCCTGATATTCGTGCAACAATAGACTCTGCGCACGTCTACAGCCCGGCCACTCGTACAACAATATACGCTGCACATAACGTCTGATGTCCTGCCACTCGTGCAACAATAGATTCTACGCATAACGTCTGCAGCCCTGCTACAAGTGCAATAATATACTGTGCATAACGCCTGCAGGCCTGCCACTCGTGCAACAATATACTGGGCACAACATCTGCAGGCCTGCCACTCATGCAACAACATACTCTGTGCATAAAGTCTGCAGTCCTACTACTCGTGCAACAATATACTGGGCACAACATCTGCAGGCCTGCCACTCATGCAACAACATACTCTGTGCATAAAGTCTGCAGTCCTACTACTCGTACAACAATATACTCTGCACATAACGCCTGCAGTCCTGCCACACGCACTACAAGATACTCTGCGCATAACGTCTGTAATCCTACTACTTGTGCAACATTATACTCTGCGCATAACGGCTGCAGTCCTGTTACTCGCTCAACAATAGACTTTTCACACTGCATGTGGTCCTGATACCTACATATTATTTTACCTTGAGCGCAGATATCGTAATCCAGACACTCTGTGAAGCAATATACTTTAAGGCCGGCTGCACATGGCCGTGACGGGCTCCACTGCGAAATTCCGCGGTGGAGCCCGTCACGGTGCCCCCCAGGAGACCCCATACTTACCTCCAGATCCGGCGTCCTCTCTCCCGCATGAAGCTTCCCCACCCACCTCCGCCGCGTCATGTGACATGCCCACCGCGTCACATGATGCGGCCAGCCGTGTCACATGACGCGGCCGGCCGTGTCATATGACGCGCCGGCCGCATCATACGATGCGGCGGCGGTGGGCGGGAAAGCGTTTTCACGCTATCTTCCGCTGTGCTACAGCGGAAGAGAGCGTGAACGGACGGCTTCTATTGACTGCAATGGAAGCCATCCGCGTGTACACCCGCGACAAATAGAGCATGCCGCGGGTGCGGACAGGTGAATTCACGGTGCGGAATTCCGCAGTGGAAGTCCGCACCGTGAGCCCTGAGCTATTAGGTTCAATCGAACCTAATAGCTGCGGGCAATGCAATGGATTTAACACACCGTGCGCTGTTCTGACACCTGGGCTACAATATACCCTATAATCCTCTACTGCCCCGTTACTCGCGCATCAGTGAACTCAGAACGCAGCACCCGGTACTCTGATATTCGGACAACAATACAGTCTCAAAGCAGCTTCGGCCACTCTGATACTCGTGCAACAATATACTCTGAGCGTGACTCCGACAGCTCGGCTACCCGTACAGTGATACATCCTGAGTTGGCACTTACTGCCGCTGTCTGTTACTGACACAACAACATACTCTAAGAACAGTTCCAAGTATCAATCTATATTTATATATATATAAAATATATTACCTAACATATATGGAGGAGTTTGTGGTCAAAATGAGGCATAACAAAATTAAGTAAAATCACAGAGGTGAGGGAAAAAACAAAGACATTATTCACAGAAAAAGCCAAAAATACAATACCTGAAGGTCTGCAAAGCAGACACGGTCGCCATAGGCACGATCGCCATAAGGCAGGCACAATCGCCATCGGCACAATCGCCGTAGGGCAGGCGCAATGGCCGTAAGCCCTGGAGATATGCAGTCAGCCAGACAATAAAGTGGAGGAGCAATAACAAAAATAAGCAAGCGGAGACACCATTAAAAACCTTGTCCAAACCAACACCAGTTAGAGAGGACACACCCAAGGATCGGGCCGCACCGGGAGACCCTCCAGTGTCTCCTACACCATCTGACCAAGAGAACCCAATAATAAAAGAGACGACAGCACTAGACTACAAACACCTAGCGATCGAAGTTGCAAAACTTATCTCACCGGGCATACAAGAGACATTGGCAGCTACAGTAGCGGGCACGTTGTGCGAGCTCCATGATAAAGTGACACAACATAGCAACCGAATTGAGATAATGGAGTTCGAGGTAGAAACCCTATCATCTGGACTAGACACCACATCTAAAAGCATAGATCAGTCGAGTCGTGACAATAAACAACTTTGGGAGCGACTAGAAGACCTAGAGAATAGGTCCAGACGAAACAATGTGCGCATTATTGGAGTCCTAGAAACATATTCACAAAAAGATTTGCACCAGTTATGTGAATCCACAATTCCAAACATCCTTGGGATTACCCACAAATGTAAAGTAGAAAGCGCCCATTGCTTGGGACCCGACAGGCGACCACTCTCTTACACACAAACCTCAAGCAATAAGGCACGCCCAAGACCTACAATAGTGAAATATCTAGACTATACAGATAAGACACTGATTCTGCGGAACTTCAAGAGCCATAATAACCTGCTGGAACTTGAGGGACATAAAATCTTGATTTTTGCGGACTACTCGTCTGAAGTCCAGCAGAAGAGAAGGGCGTTCTCCCCTATCTGCTCAGAACTCCACAAAAAACAACAGAAATTCGCTCAACTTTATCCTGCATTACTGAAGGTGTTGTGCTCTAACGGAACTATCCTTACTTTCCAAGATCCGGAAAAGGCAGAACGAGAGCTGGCCTTGAGAGCTGATGGGAGATCGACGAGCGGATGGGGAGATCGCTCCCCCCCCAGCACCAAGTGACAACAAGAGACAACGCGATGACATCCCGAACGTCCCCGCTACGCCAAATGAACAGCGCCGCAGGGCTGCGCCGGAACCTACGACTCCCCCATGATGCCCCGACAGGGTCGTGAGTATGTGACCTCACTGGACAGTCATTTTGGGGACAAGCGGGAAAATTGTCATGGGACACTAGCTTAGTTAAAGGGGGGCCGATTATATGGCAAACTTGTTCATGTGTTTTAATCTGTTAATACACATTGTAACTATCTGGAGCGGAAAGTTAATGTATACAGAATATAAATGGAGTTATGTTTATTTTGATCCCATGCCGTAATCTTCAAGAGGAGCAAGATGGTTTAATAGTCTGAGGATATCTGCAGTAGCAGTAGCGCGACTGTAGCAAATTGAAGCTCCCTGGCGAAGCTTACGAAATGGAATTAAAGGAGGTCAATTCATGCGTCCTTCTTTAGGGGCGATGCTGCGCATTTTACCCTAAGGGAAATTGTTAGGCCATAGGGGTTTAGAAGAAAACTAAGAAGTTAAGAGTTTAAAGAAGTTGAAAGTTGTTTTAGAGGGGAAGGGAGAAAGGAAGGAAGGAAGGAAGGAAAAAAACACTTTTTTTCTTTTTCTCTTTCTTTCTTTATTCTCCTTTTTTTTTTGTTCTGTTTGTCCACGGGGGTCCTTTAAGCATACAAGTCTCACCTAAAAGTTAACTAGAAAGGAAATTATCATTATGCAAATTATTTCATGGAATGTAAAGGGACTTAGATCATCACAAAAACGCTCAGTAATACTACGCCACCTAAAACGTCTGAAAGCGGACATACATCTAGGGGAGGAGGACTACTTCCGTATGCGCAAAATGTGGGTCAGGGAAATATACGGGTCACCAGTAGTACAGTCAAAAGCAGGGGTATTGATTTTAATAAAAAAGGGTCTAAATATTGAAGTAGAGGGACACTGGCATGATTCGGAGGGGAGGATAGCTCTCCTGCAGATCAAAACAGGAAGGGAGACTACTACATCTACAATGTCTATGGCCCAAACACCAACAACAAGCAGTTCTTGGACAATCTATCGGACAAACTACTAGTAGACACCGAAAAGAGCAAAATAATAGGGGGCGACTTTAACGCGGTTATCAGGATGGGTAAAGATAGGCGTAGTCAGGCGACTCGGAGCAACCGCATCAGATATCACGATTCACGACTCCAATTTCCTAAACTTTGTTAACAAAACTGATCTAAAAGATGCTTGGCGTGAACTTAATCCAGAAGGGCGAGAATTTACCCACTTCTCACATGTGCACAATTCATGGTCCAGAATAGACTACATACTACTGCCACCCCTTTTAATGCCAAAACTCGCCAAAATTTCTATAGGAGACATGGTAATCTCGGACCACGCTCCAGTGATACTATCGCTGTGCGAGGAAATCCCGAGGGGCACAGATATCTGGAGGTTCCCATCATATTTAGCAGAAGATGAGACGTTTTGCGAACTATTGAAGGGGTGGTGGATGGAATATATGTCCGATAATGAAGCTCACTCAGACAACCCCCAGCTACTCTGGGACACGGCCAAGGTAGTCATGCGGGGCAGGATAATTGCTCGTGCGATTTCTTTGAAAAGGAACATTAAAGATAATGTTAGTAGATTCAGTAAGCAACTACGTGATGCATATACCCAGTTTCAGGAAAAACCAAATATCCAAAACAAACAAAATTGGACAGCAGCAAAGGATGCATATGAGACCTGGCTACAAAAAAGGGAAGCGTTAGCGTATTCACGTAAAGAGGCAAAATTATTTAAATACGGAAACAAGGCAGGGAAAATCATGGCCAACTTAGCAAGAGGGCCTTTTCAAAGGTCTAACATCTCATGCTTGAAAGACCATACAGGAAAACCACATTCCCACCCCCAAAAAATCAATAATATATTCTTCAAATTTTACTCAAAACTATACTCTCAATCGCAAATACACAGACCTACTGGGGAAGACTTATTCTCAAATATATCGTGGCCCAAATTGACTGAGGAGCAAACAAATTTATTAAGCACACCGGTGTCCCAATGGGAGATAAAAGAAGGTATCAAAAATATGGGAAATAACAAAGCTCCGGGACCAGACGGATATACGAGCGAATTTTATAAAATACTAAAATACCAGACGACCCCGCTACTCGAGACACTATTTAACGGATATATGCGAGATAACCCAATCCCCTCGGACATGAATGTGGCTCATATCAAGCTATTACCCAAACCCGGTAAAGATCCTACAGAGGCCAAATCGTATAGACCAATTTCCCTAATTAACACCGATTTAAAACTAATGGCCAAAATCATGGCAGATTGCCTGGTTATCATTATGCCTTATTTGGTCTCTCCAATACAGGCGGGCTTTACGAAAGGACGCTCAGCCATTATGAACATACGGAGAATCTTGACAATCCTAGATGACAATAAGATACATCCGAATGTTCACCCCTCTCCGGCCCTTCTCACAATAGATGCCGAAAAGGCTTTCGACAATGTCTCATGGTCTTGGCTGAGAGAGGTGATGGATAGGATGGGCTTTAAAGGCCCTTTTTGCTCCTATCTGTGGAATCTTTACTCTTCTCCACAGGCACGAGTCCACACCTCGGGCTTCCTATCCTCAAGCTTCCCTCTACAAAAAGGAACGAGGCAAGGTTGCCCTCTATCACCACTTCTATTCAACCTGGCAATTGAACCATGAGTACGAAAGCTAGAGAGCAATACCGAGATTAGGGGTATAGAAGTCTGGAGGAAAAGCGTAAAAACTATGTTATTCGCGGATGATATATTGATAGCGCTCTCCCGACCAGGATCTGACCTGCCACGGGTCTTTGCCATACTGGAAGCTTTTGGAAGACTTTCAGGGTTTAAAATAAACACCACGAAATGTGAGCTGTTAGATATCTCCCCTCGGGGCAATCTCACAGATGCAAACACTGGAAACTACCCTGTCAGTGTGGCAAAGACATATAGCAAGTATCTGGGCATAGACATAGGCAAAAAGCCAGAGTCCCTCTACACATTAAACTATCCCCCAATAATACTTAAAATAATAAAGGAGCTGAATGGATGGAGTAACCTTCCGCTCTCCCTTACGAGCAGATGCCACTTGATCAAAATGATCAGTTTCCCAAGACTTCTCTACCCACTGCAGATAATTCCTCTCCTACTCCAAAGGCGCGACTTAGCAAAATTACATATAGCATTCACAACCTTCGTGTGGTCACGGAAAAGACCACGCATAGCCTTGAAAAAATTAATGCTCCCCACAAACAGAGGAGGACTTAACTTCCCAAACATCCAATTATACAATGTGGCTAGCCTTATGAGGCACTCGCTGGATTGGCTACGAAACTCTAACGACTACTCGAACACGGACATAGAAACAGAACTGTTCACGCCATGGAGTTTAAATGCCTTACTACACACAAGCTACTCCAGTCTTCCAATAGAGAGTAAACACTCAATAATGGCAAAAGACACTATAGCAGCTTGGAAAATAGTTCGAAAAGCTTTCTGTCTACCGTACAAGCTCTCCAAACACATGGATCTGTGGCAACACCCGGAATTTAAGGAGGGGAGAGAAAATAGAATGTTTGAAATCTGGCGGCACAGGGGGATTATGAAAGTCCATCACCTCATTCATCCGGAATGCCCCAGATATAAGACCTTTAACCCCTTGAGTGGCAGGTTTCCTACCACCCTGTCGTGCCCACCAGGGCAGGTTTTTTAAAATGGTCTAATCATTGAATTTCAACTAATTTTGCAGTTGCGTCTCAAGAGCCATAACTTTTTCATTTTTCCATTGACATGGCCATGTGAGAGCTTGTTTTTTGCGGGACAAGTTGTGATTTTTTAAACAGGGGGGAGGAAAAAAAGAAATGGGGAAAAAAGAAAAAAAGGGGCCATGTCATTAAGGGGTTAAATAATGTATTAACTTCCTTCTCTGGGTCATTACGACGCACACGGATACCACATGTGTGATTGTATTTTTGATTTTTTACAAAGTAAAGGGAGACAAGTGTTTTTTTTATTTTTTTAATAATTTTTTCCTTTTTTTTTAAATTTTTTTTTTGTCCCTTTAGGAGACTTCCACAGGGACCCATCAGGACCCCTGATCACATTCCGGGGGTCCGATGGTGACAGCCCTTTACATGCTGCAGTGACAACCCTTTACATGCTGCAGTCACATAGACTGCAGCATGTAAAGGGTTAACACAGCAGAGATCGGAGGTTTTCTCTGATCTCTCCTGTAAGAGCTGGTACCTAGCTATCCTCTGACAGCCAAGCACCAAGCTCTCCCTGCCACAGAGACTATCGGCTTGCTTCTGACAAGCCGATGGTCTCTATGGCAACTTGTAAACAAAGCAGGACATTGCCGACATGTCGGCAATATCTTCTGCTGGTTTTTCAAAGCCCTTGCACTGCTCTGTGTGGGACTGTGCAGGCAGAGCACACTGTCACAGCTTGTGGCATTGTGCTCTGCAGCTCCCATAGTGATACATAGCCCGGAAATCTTCCGGGCTATGTTGCTATGAGCAGTGGAGCTCGTCCCCGGAAATTTTCCGGGTGTGCCACTCAAGGGGTTAAAGAGAATATAACCTACCTTTGTCCCACTTCTTGCCATTTGCTCATGTACGTAACTTCCTCTGGGAAAGACTAGCTAACATAACTAAGGAGGCGATACTCAACCCAATAGATACCATGGTAAGAGACTACACATACAAACATTCAATTTCAAAACTATATACCAAACTTAGAGAGGGAGGGGTGATGAAGAACAATTTTAACCCCAATCTATTCAAAAAATAGGCCCGAGAACTCCAAGATAAAGAACTACCTGAGAAATTGACTGAGAGCTGGTCTTCTGTGAGGCAGGCGATATCAAATGAGAGATGGAGGGAAACCTACTTTAAAATAA
Source organism: Eleutherodactylus coqui (assembly GCF_035609145.1). Classification (NCBI taxonomy): domain Eukaryota; kingdom Metazoa; phylum Chordata; class Amphibia; order Anura; family Eleutherodactylidae; genus Eleutherodactylus; species Eleutherodactylus coqui. The sequence continues at coordinate 269,546,121 of NC_089839.1, read as the reverse complement.
TCCATGGAGCTATATATGGGTTTGACAAGCCACACAACCCTAATGGACCGGCTAGATTACAAGCATGTCCTAGGTGTGCTCACCCAAAATCTGACTTCTTACACGGCATATGGTACTGCCCCAAAATCCAAAATTATTGGGCAGAAGCGCAAAAACTAATTCAAGATTTGGGTGGGCAACGCCTACAACTGATTCCGCAGACGTACATTTTCCACCATTTACCTGACCAGACGAGAAATTCTAAAATGACTCACACTATACTATTGATCAGCAAAAGATGCCTTTTAAATGACTGGCTGTTAGCAAAACCCCCTCGCTTAAAAGACATTATATAGCAACTGAAACATCTCCTAAAAGTAGAAAGGATAGAGATAGAGAGACAAGTAGAATCACAAGCCCCAACATTTTTTTAAAAATGGAAAAGGTTTATAGAGAAATTCCTCAACCCTCAAGAAATTAATGAGTGCATGAACCAATTTACTAACACTTCGTGGTACTACATCCAAAAGGATACAAACCAACTGGGATCTCTTGAGATTAGATGATGGGACGGGAACGAGAGGCTGGATGCTGGTGAGATCTACCGTGAATAAGTTAAATGTTCTAAGATATTTGTGTCTCTTTTTTCAAACCACTGTATTCAAATAATGGGGATCCAAGGGAGGGGGGACTTTGGGGGGGGGGGGGAAAGGAAAAAATTGGAAGATATAAGTAAGGACTAAAGCTATATACATTGTAACCATTGTACAGAAAAACCATGTTAACATTTATAGGTGACAACATTACTGTAAATGTATATCTTGCGTACATGTCTTTTGATGACCACCAAAACTTGTACATGTATGATCTTCCTAATTGCCAATAAAAAAAAGTTTAAAAAAAAATTCATGTGAGATTTGTGCGTTGTGTGAATCACAAATCTCATGTGAATATGAACCCCATTCTTCTGAATGGAGTGATATACATAAGCAATGTCCTATCTATCCACATTGCTCTGAACTCATCGACCATTGTTTTCATTGGGACAGTAAGACACATTGCACAACGTGCAATGTGCACGTGAGTGCGATGCTAGGTTTCCCATTGAAAACAATAGGAAATACTTGCCGATCCTCTAAGCCTTAGGTCCATGTATGGAATATTTTGACATCCTTCGTCCATTGGATGAATATGAATCATAATCATATTATTGATTTCAGTGATAAGGAATCCGGAATATTTAAGTTTATTTTGTCATATCTTGATATATACGTTTGCCAATTTTAGAATTTTTACATGACTGTTAGGCCTCATTCAGACGAGCATGTTTATGGGGCGCGGCAACCACGGTCAAATGGGGGAGCAGCAGCCACGGAGCACACAGTCCCAGCGGCACAGCACTAGCGCTCAGGCCGGCAGCTATGATCGGGGGGCGGCCAAAATGGAGATCACAGTCCAGGCAGCGCAGTACAAGAGGTGAGACCGGCACCTGTAGCTCCAGGTAACAGTATTGTTTGCCTTACATTATCACCTGTACATGCTGCCATCTTACAGCATGTACCGTGCTAAGGACCTTGCAGGCTTGACCTTATCAGAAGCTAGGGGTGTGAGAGGGGCGTTCCTCCTGTCAAACCCCTAGCTTCTGGTGGCGTCAAGATACACTAATACCCCAGGTTATATTTGCATCTAGCTGTAGTGTGGGCTTCAGAATGAATTTCACTGGTGGGCCCTAGGGACCCCTGTCAGACACTGCTGTGTAGAGGGAGCATCAATATTACTGTCTGTAATGTCTCAGTCTGTCATGTTCTGTAGAACATTTTTAAAAAACACAAAGTATCTGATTGTATTAATGTAAGGGTCATAAATGCAGGCAAAATGGAAAATAAGGTGTCTCACATGCTTTGAAGCATATCTGTGAATATATTGTTTGATCCTTCATCCTGCAAAATTTGGCTTTAAAACAATTTCTATGAATGACTTCAGTTGACATTTTAAACCTTTATCACTAAATGTCATATTAACAAATTGTGGACATTTAAGATAAAATATTGTTGTTGTGTTCAGTCAAGAGATGATAAGTTTCCGTCGCAGGAAGATTACTGTTATTCTAGCAATACAGGAGAAACAATGGAGCTCTTCTCAGAGCTGTTATTGTTCTCTTATGTTCATTGGACAGTTGGCCCCTTAATAGAGCGAGTTGGACAATGAGTCCCTTTGAATGCAGAGCATTTGGCTGCCATAACTTAATTTTTAGTTCTGTTGCCAAATGACGTCTTGTTTTGTTGAGAACAACTTACAATGTTTGTGGCACCGTTTTAGGGGTTCTCATATACATTAGAAATAAATTTATATTGAGGGTTCAGTCAGACGGGCATTTTTATGTTCGTATGTTACTTGCGTTTGCGATCCGCATCTATTAAGAACCAATGCTTTTCAATGGCAGCGGTCACATGCCCGATATTTACCTGCGCACAAAAATGCACAGCGGTAAATATAGGGCAGTGGATTTTAAAACGCAAGGAACTATGGCATCTGTCTTTTTTGGATGTGAAACCTCTGGATGCTGTCACATCCAGGGGTTTCACCTTGTGCTCTATGGGGCTGGCAGCAGCGCCGACCCCATGGAGAACATACAGTAAAGATCACGATCCTCAGGCACAGTTGTGGCACAGGAGCGCGATGTTCTCCCATTGAATTCAATGGAGTCGGCACTACAGCCGGCTCCATTGAAAGCAATGGGCTGCCGGCAAGCCTTGTAGTGATTTTCGGGGAAGGGCTTTAAATATAAGCCCTTCCCTGAAAATCATCCCTAAAATGTGTAAAAAATATATATACTCACCTCTCTGCAGCTGCTGGGGCTCAGGCGCATCTAGCCGAATCTTCTCCTGAAGTGCTCTGAAGTGCTTTCAGCAGGCAGGGATTTAAAATCTCCGCCTGCTGAAAGGGCTGCCTCTGATTGGCTGAGCACTGTGACCAATCAGAGGCAGCACTCAGCCAATCAGAGGTCTGTTCCTATTAACATCAGAGTGTTTCTGTATGGATCTATCTCAACTTAGAATAACCCCTGGTATACCCGTCTATTTCAAGACTTTTAATCAGGCATTCCCCTGTCCTGTTAAACCATTCTATGATTGTGGAGGTATAGGTGTTATATGTATATGTGTCAGTCTAAGCCCTGTATGTTTTAAAAGTCAATTGTGTATTCACACAGACAAGTCAAGCCAGACATCTCTGGTTGCAATCATTAAAGGGGTTGTCACGCGCCGAAACAGTTTTCTTTTTTTTCCATAGGCCCCCCGTTCGACGCAGGGCAACCCCAAGGGATGTGTTAAAAAAAAAAATGTTATTACTTACCCGAATCCCCGCTCTGCGACGTCTTCCTTCTTCTTACTTCTTCCTTTACCAAGATGGCCGCTGGGATCTTCACCCACGATGCACCGCGGGTCTTCTCCCATGGTGCACCGTGGACTCTGTGCGGTCCATTGCCGATTCCAGCCTCCTGATTGGCTGGAATCGGCACACGTGACGGGGCGGAGCTACGAGGACCAGCTCTCCGGCACGAGCGGCCCCATTCACCAGGAAGAAGACCGCACAGCGCAAGCGCGTCTAAAAAAGCAAGAAGACATCAGAATTAGACGGATCCATGGCGACGGGGACGCTAGCAACGGAGCAGGTAAGTGAATAACTTCTGTATGGCTCATATTTAATGCACGATGTACATTACAAAGTGCAATAATATGGCCATACAGAAGTGCTGAACCCCACTTGCTGCCGCGAGACAACCCCTTTAAGCACCTGTGGGAGGCCAGTAGTTATTTTTTATGACCTGTTATAATGTAGGATGTGTATTTGATTAATATAAAGTGTGACAAATAACTTATCAAGGAAGCCATAAACGACTTATCTAAGTGTTCATGAAGAAAGGACTGATGTTTATTTTGGATAAAATATATACAAATAGCCAATGCATGCAATTTTTTGGGGGGTGGGGGTGGTAAACATTCATAAATTATATATATAACTGTTAAAATGTTTTTTTTTACTATTCTTTTTCTCCTCTAGGCCAGTTTTACATGGCCTAAAAATTCATGTGAGATTTGTGTGTTGTGAGAGTCACAAATCTCATGTGAATATGAACCCCATTCTTCTGAATGGAGTGATATACATAAGCAATATCCTATCTATCCACATTGCTCTGAACTCATCGACCATTGTTTTCATTGGGACAGTAAAACACATTGCACGACGTGCAACGTGCACGTGAGTGCGATGCTAGGTTTCCCATTGAAAACAATAGGAAATACTTGCCGATCCTCTAAGCCTTAGGTCCATGTATGGAATAATTTGACATCCTTCGTCCATTGGATGAATATGAATCATATTATTAATTTCAGTGATTAGGAATCCGGTATATTTAAATTTATTTTGTCATATTTTGATATATACGTTTGCCAATTTTAGAATTTTTACACATGACTGTTAGGCCTTATTAAGATGAGCATGTTTATGTGCATACATTCGTCTGCACATAACCACGCGTCTATTAGAACCATTGGTTCCCTATGGTGTGTTCACATGTTCGTGTTTTACAGGCGTGCAAACGTACCTGCAAAACATAGAACATGCGTTCACCATAGGTCCGTGGCGTTCACCATAGGTCTGTGGTGTGCAACAATATTTACAGCGGGGAGTCCCCTTGTCACTGAACACTGACAGCCCTGTCACAGTGTTCAGTGACAAGGGGGCTCCCCATGGGGAGTAAAGAATTCCCCTGAGACAGCTGTGGCAGAGCATCGCGAAGCTCTCTCATTGAAAGCAATGGGATGCCAGCACCCCTGCAGTGATTTTCAGGGAAGGGCTTTAAATATAAGTCCTTCCCTGAAAATCATTCCTATCGTTAGTAAAAAATAAAAAAAATATATATACTTGCCTCTTCGCCACTGCCGGGGATCAGGCGCTTCTAGCCACTTGTTCTCCCGCAACTGTAATGAAGTTCTTCTAGCAGCGGGGATTTTAAATCCCTGTCTGCTAAAAGGGATGCCTCTCACTGGCTTGGCGCTCAGCCAATCACAGGCAGCACTCAGCAATCAGATGCAGCCCTTTCAGCAGATGGGGATTTTAAATCCCCACCTGCTGAAAGAACTTCATTACAGTGCTGGGAGAACAAGCAGCTAGACATGCCTGAGCCCCGGCAGCGGCGGACTGGTGAGTATATATTTTTTTTATTTTTTACTACAGCAAGGATGATTTTCAGGAAAGGGCTTGTATTTAAAGCCCTCCACCAAAAATCAGTGCAGTAACAGTGGCCCCATTGTGAGCAATGCTGCACGGAGCTTCGTTCACGTGTTTTTACACATGCATGGATGCGCAAATTTGTGTGCACCTACGCACATGCAAATGCACACTTGTGTGAACGAGGCCTCAATTGTTACCTTAGCAATTTTCACATTTTATTAACTTTTGTGATTCATTGGCGCTATTTTTTTTTTTTGCTGCCAGTGGGCCAATGACAAGATTATTTTTCAAGAACATTAAAAAAATTTTCTTTTTTTTTTTATTAGTTGGTATAGGAGTAATTTGGATCCTTAAAGAGTACTTGCACTTTTATCTACAGAGTGCCTCTGCTCTGTTGCCCATTTTCGGCTCCTCCTGGCAGCTGAAGATGGCTCCATTTATGCCCATGTAGTGCTATAAGGGGCCGTCTTTAGCTGCCAGAAGGAGACAAAAACAACTGATGGCGCAGAAGAGCTCCAAAGATGAATGTATGGGTGCACTTTAATTGTCACCCATGTTTCCTTTCTTTCGTCTTTCTTGGTTTGTTACGTATGATTACAAACATTTTTATATCTCAGTATATCTAAATGTGCTGTCTTCCTTGTTTCATTTTTATGCTCGCACACGGACTGACTCCCTTCTGTGTATTTATATGTGATACGCCATATATAAGGGTATATTGGGGTGTGCCGTTCCTTCAATATATTTTTCTTAAAAACATATTGACCGTATTCTTTTGTGATATATTTCAGCGCATGCGCTTGTATTTTCTCATTATTAGATATAACTTTCTGCTTGTTTTTGCGCTTGTGAATATTAATATGTAAATTTGGGTGGAAGCTTTTTGCAGCACGAACCTCAACAGCTGCCAGTGTCCTTTAACACATTTTGCTTCAAATATATTGACTGAATTGTTTTGTGTTATATTCTAGCGCATGGATTTAACCACATATTTGCCTTCGCACTTGTGCATGTTGATACGTGCAATGGTGCTCATGCTCTTTATATCTCGGTGGTTCTGAGCTCAATGGCTTCCAGTATCCTTTAATACATTTTGTTTCAAGTGTATTCACTTGTGATATTTTCCAGCACAGGAGTTTGTATTTTCCCATTGTCGGGTACCACTTCTTACTTACGTTCGCATTTGAGCAAATTGACATGTAGAGTCAGGTGTATCTTTCTAATATTGTGTATAATTTTGACTTGCCTTTGCACATCTGCATATTGACATTTGCATTTTTCTTGCTTTGTGTTCCAGGCCTCTCAATGCATTGTTATGTAATTTCCTGTAATTGTCTCTCTCCTCAGCCACACTGCAGGCTATGTGTTAATTTCACTCATACTATTTATGAAAGCAAGTGAGTATAACTTCATATCTCTTGAGGAAGCTATTTTAATGGCATTCTTTCTGATCAGTTTTGCAAACTTCTACAGAAGATTTATTAAGGACTTCCCAAAGGTCATAACCACACACATTTTCCTGGTCCTCGGAGGTACAAATAGCTTTGGAGAAACTAAAGACTCTGTTTACTACAGCACTGGTACTGATCTGCACAAAACCGGAATCGCCTTTTGTTGCCAAGGTGGACACCTCCGACTCCACACTGGGAGCTATCCTTTCACAATGAGTCTGAGATAAGATGCAACTACATCTTTGTGCATTTCTCTCCCACACCTCATCCCCGTGGAGAAAATCTATGACGTCGGGAATAAGGAGCTTCTGGCCATCAAGGTGGCTTTCATTTAATGGAGACACCTCTTGGAAGGAGCCCATCATCCAGTAACTGTTCTTACTGACCATAAGGACTTAGAATTTCTCCATACTGCTAAGAGGTTATCTGTGAGACAAGCGCAATGGCCCCTGTTTTTCTCCAGGTTCAATTTTTATCGTATCCTACTGCCCTGGTTCCAGAAACAGCAAGGCAGATTCTTTGTCCAGGATAGTTTAGGAGCCTGAAGAGGGGTCAAACACAGACTTCACAATTCTGTCCCCAAAAATGTTTTGGGTATCCTACACTCTGAAGACCTTCTAACAAAGTTTAAAGTCCTTAAATGATTTTTATTCTTTGCTCCGCTGTATTGCCGGCGTATAAGGTGACAGTTGGGGGGGGGGGGGTCGTCTTATACGCCCCGTCGCCTTATACGCCGGTATATATTTTTATTGTAACACATTTCTGGATGAATTGCAGGGAAGGGCTTATATATTTAAGCCCTTCCCGACAATTCATCCCGCGATCGCCGGCAGCCCATTGCTTTCAGTGGAACCTGCTGTATTGCCGGCTCCATTGAATTCAATGGGCAAACATCGTTCTTCTCTGCCACAGCTGTTACAGCTATGGCAGAGGAGAACGATCTTTATGCTGACAGTGGGGGGGGGGCACTCTTGCCGCTATTGTGGCTTAATAGTGGGACCTGGGAACTTGCGATGCAGCCCAACATGTAGCCCCTCGCCTGCCCTATCCGTTGCTGTGTCGTTCCCATCACTTTCTTGAATTGGCCAGATTTTCATGAATGAAACTTTAGCGAGCATCGGCGATATACAAAAATGCTCGGGTCGCCCATTGACTTCAATGCGGTTCGTTACTCGAAACGAACCCTCGAGCATCGCGAAAAGTTCGTCCTGAGTAACGAGCACCCGAGCATTTTGGTGCTCACTCATCTCTAATGTGAAGCTTTCTTTCAAAGATGGACTTTGGAGGCGAGAACACCAACTATATGTTTGAGGCTAGTCAACGCAAAGTCCTTAAACTAGCCTATGTATCTATGAACTTAATTGTGGATCTGCTCCCTCGAAAGGGATGACCACCATTCTTGTTGCCGTGGACCAAGTTACAAAGTTACAAAGATGGCTCACTTCATCCCCATCACATAAATTCCCACAGTTGAGCACACCACAGAGTTGATGAACTAAGTTTTCGACTACATGGTATTCCTGATTATGTGGTCTCTGACAGAGGGGTGCAGTTCACCTCAATGTTCTGGAAACCCTTATGCTCAGCCCTGGGAACTTCTGTAAATCTCTCCTCTGCCTTTCATCCTCAGTCTAACTGCCAGACCGAGAAAACAAACCAGAATCTGGGAACAGTATCTCCACTGCTTCATTTACCATCTTCAGGACGACTGGGTGGATTATTTATCAACAACGAAGTTCACTTAAAATAACTCCCAACACAGTTCAATCTTCAAGAGCCCATTCTATTCCAACTATGGCACACATCCACTCTTCATTCCTGGTCTTGCCATCGACACTCCTGTCCCGATGGTTAATCATAGACTGATAGCGTTAGCAGAAATGCAGAAGCAATTGACAGCAGCCTTATCGGAAGCTCAGAATACTTTAAAAAAAAGCATCTTGTACCTTTCAGATTGGAAAAAAGGTGCAGTTAGCCAATAAGAACCTGAAGACACACGTTTCCTCTCCCAAACTTTCGCAAAAGTTATGGGACCCTTCCCAATCACAGCGTGGGTCAGCCAGGTGGCATTCTGGCTGAAGCTTTCTGGGAAGACCTCCTCCCATGAAGCTTCAGGGCCAGGACAAGTTCATTGTGGAGAAGATTCTGCACTCTAGACAGTGTGGTAAACTACAGTACCTCATGAAGTGGCAGGGATACGAATGAGAGGAGAACTCCTGGGAGCCAGAGAAAAATGTACATACTGTGAGGCTCACAGAGGCGTTTCACAGGAGATACCCAGGGAAACCGGCACCTAGGATGTCTGGAGGCCATCTTCAAGGGGGGTGCTACTGTCAGGGCTCGAACCCATGACCTCCTGCACCCCAGTCCCCAGCAGTCTGCACTAGGCCATCCAGGACTTGGACAGCTTCTCTGCTAAAACCTAGCCATGTTCCTCTGTTTGACTGTCTTAGGTCCACTCTGTTCCTGATTAAGCCTGCTATATAAACCTGGCCCTGATCCCTCCTTCCTTGCATGATTATTTTGCTCCTCAAGCCTTGATCAGCTCTACTGCTGCCTTCTCCTCTGCTATCCACACTGAGACCTCCTGTTACTGACCTCTGGCTTCCCTTCTGACAATGCTACCTGCCTCCTCCATTTGTACCGTGACACAAGACCTCCCATTGCTGACCCCTGGCACTTCCCTGACTACTCTCCAGACCTGCGGCTGCTATTCCCAAGTCTCCAACCTAGTGCCTGAAACTGATACAATTGGCTTCATTTTTTGCCTTCCTCTGGATCAACATTGGAGGGTAATAGGCTGACACAGATGGACATATGTCTTTTATTTCAACCTTGCATGCTAGGTTACAATGTTACTTTGATATTTTTCTGTTAGGCGTGTACATATATTTTGTGTCACTTTTTTCTTGTTATACACAGTCTATGTTGACACATCAGTAGCACTCCAACCACATTTCTAATACTGCTCATTTTTTTCTCGACAAGAAGTAGCATGTATACACATAGAATTCCCAAGGTAAGTGACTTATATACGGCGTACTAGGTTTGAGTGTGTCTTATTACTTAACAAGTCCTCCATAGGAATTTCGACAGCAGGTGGAGGATTGGACTGAAAGGATTGTGAGAACATTGGTGCCAGGCAAAACATTTCATCCATAGAGATTCTCCTTGCTGCTCCCCAAACTGTATACCTATCTGGGTGGACAATGTGATAAACGCATCAAGAGTTGTGGGAAATTCACGACCTGCAACCTCATCTTTGATTCTGCTTGACAGAATGTAACACCCAGCACCTGCACATTCTATTCAAGTTCAGAGGCCCAGGTATGGAAGTGCGTTACATATTGCTTAGACCGTTGAAAGCTTTTTTTGTTGGGGCTGAAACATACTTCAGTGCTATATCAGCCAGATGCAGACTATTTTTGAGTAGGGCTATCAGACCTAAATACTAAGACAGGTTGTTTCACCCTACATCTTGTATTATCCATTATATTCCCTTTTATATTTGCTCATTCTAGTCTTATTGTATCTATGTTAATAAAAGTTACGTTTTAGAGTACTCCAGTGATTTTTTTTTTATATATATATATATATTTCACCCCTTTGTTACGGATTTTGGAATGTGAACCAGCCTGGTTTTAATACCAGACCGAGTGACTGGCAGCTGATCCCAGCAGACAGGAGTACCTGCAGA